>NC_143170.1:22429000-23032500 GCF_047325235.1 Durio zibethinus
TTTAGAAGAGCATTTTTTTTTCAAAGTTGTGGTGCCTCTGTTTAGAGGAGCATTTTATTTTTCCAAAGTTATAGTACCTTTGTTTAGAATAGCATTTTTATTTTTCAAAAGTTACGGAGCCTCTATTTAGATGAGCATTTATTTTTTCAAAGTCGTTGAGCCTTTGTTTAGAGGAGCTTTGTTTACCTTTTAAAAAAAATGAACAAGAAAAAAATGAAAAAAGGAAAAGATGAATGTGTTTGGATAATCATGTGCAAGGTGTCTACGTCTTTGCACAATTCCTGTTACACAGGAAATGCGCAAAGAAAGATAGCTGTAGACACCCTAATTAGTCCAGGCCCAAGCCCATTAGGCTTGGTCCAATAGGGTTTGAGCCTAAGCCATTGGGCCTAGTCCAAAGGGGGCAAGTTGGCCCAAAAATTTTTTTTATTAGTTATTCTAAATTTTTATTTTAATTATTATTTAAAGAAATAATTATTAAAATTTTAAAAAAAAGAATAATAAATAAAATTTTAAAGAAAAGGTTTTGCCAATTGGTGGTAGAATCCTGGATGGACTCAATCAGTATGGGATATGTGAAATCCCATCTAATTGTGGACTTGTAATCAAACGAAAATTCTCTTCTAATTCAGCCTATAAATATAGGCTTGAACAAAACAAAAACACACGAGATAAAGAGAAACAAAAGCAACATACAAAAACAAAAATAAAAAATCACAGGCAAAAAGCAATCAGAAAGGTTTTTGAAAATTTTTGGGTTTAGGAAGAAAAAAGGTAATTTTTTTGAAAAAATCTAGAAAATTCTCAGAATTCGACGAAATTTTCTAGTTTTTGATGAATTTTTTAATGCCGACTGAATTTTTGGCGAAGGTTTCTAGAATCAAGTGAAGTTTAAATTTTTCGATGACCGTCTGTGAACCAACCCAGATTTCGATGATGTTCTCCAAAATTCGGTGAAGGATTCAACCAAAGTTCATCTAGGTAGAGAAAGAGGGAGAGAAAAAAAAAGAAAAAGATGGAGAGGGAAGGAGAAATCTGAGGCAAAAAACTGAAACTTGGCTTTTTATATCGCCCCAAAATGATGCCATTTTGCACTTAAGATACCCATTAGGATCCACACATTTTCATTCGGGCGACCCAACCCGTCGTGCTGACCAGCTTCAATCCGCTCCACAAATCTTGTTGCCGAGCCAAGTCGATTGCCCCCCGAGTCGCGTATTAAGCCATTGTTTTTGTTTCAAGCCGAGCTGAATTCTAGCCGCTAAGCTGCGCCGTTTCATTTTTTTTTGTATTTTTTTATGTGTTTATTTTTTTAGTTTTTTTTTTTTTGCATGATTAAATTTCGAAAAAATTATAAAATAAATTTTGAGAATAAATATTAATTATCCAATTATGCAATTTATAGAAATTTCAAATGGTAAATTTTTATAAAATTTTTAGGTGAAAATTTTTGTCTAAATTTGTCTCAAATGGTGGAATAATTTAGATAAAATTTCAATAATAATAATAATTAATATTTATTTTCAAAACAAAAAAAAAACAAAAAAACAAAAATATAAAAAATATAAAAAGCATAAAAATATAAAAACTTTGGAATTAAATACAAATTACCCAAATATGAGATTCTTAGAAATTTCAAATGATAAATTCCTAAAAAAATCTCTAGGTGAGAAATTTCCTCTAAATTTGACCCAAATTGTGGAATAATTTAGATAAAATTTTAATACAAGTAATTGTATTCTTTTTCAAATAAAATTTTGATTGAAAATATGTAATAATTACCCAAGGATGAGATTCTTAGAAATTTCAAATGGTAAATTCCTAAGAAATCTATATGTGAGAAATTTTCTCTAAATTTGGCCCAAATGGTGGAATAATTTATATGAAATTTCAATAAAAATAATTGTCATATTATTTTTCTTTTCAAGAAAAAAAAAAGAATTTCCAAATAAGCCTAAATGGTGGAAATTTTAGAAATTCAAAAAGAGAAAATATTTTTAATTTGGCCCAAATTGTGGAATAATTGATATATTTTCAACAAAAAAATAAAACCAACAAAAATCTTTCCGACAACGGAGCCTCTTCAAGATATCAAATGGGATTCTTGAATACTCTTAAAGTGATGAAATATTTTTTTAAAAGTTCTATACCAAATTGATAGAGAATCTTAAAAATTATTTTTAATATTTAACTTAAAATTTAAAATCATTAGACTCAAGACCTTATGATAAATTTAAAATAATATGGTACCACCTTCGGATGGGCATGTAGGGGTGTTATAACCTTCCCTACATGTAATCGAACTCTCGAACCCTATTCTGGTTAATTGACCCAAACCTCTTCTTTTAGGGATCCTTAATCAAGCTTAGGAGCTTTTTAAAAGGATAGATTCCCTAGATGGTCAATCACTTAGTTAAAAAAGATTGGTGGTGACTCTATCCATTTATTAAGTTTAGCTATAGATTTATGAATCTATATGTTATTACAAAGGATGATTAAACCAAGGATCATTTCACATAATATATAAGACTCCCTTTAGGACTTCTTTCCTTTTCCACACTTGCCATTTAATCATTTTTTCTTTTTTCTTTTTTTTATTTTTGCTTTGTATTTCTTCTTTTTCTTACCTTTTTTTCTTTTTCCCACATTTCTAATTAAGCAAATTCACAACTTTTTAGAAGCTCTTTTTGCTGAATATTTGCCCTTCAACATATATGGTTCCCGTTTTCATACTTTGCAGTAGGACTTTGCCATTTATAATTCTTGAATATGGACCTCTTTTGCCCTCAATGTGAAAGGTAATCCTTAGTCAAGGTTCATTTAAAAGGAATTCATTAGGCTCAAAGGGATAGTAAAGGAATAATTTTCATGTTTGTAAAAGGATAATGAAAGGTGATCATTTGTCATCTCAAGCATAATCACTTAAATTGAATAGCAGTACCCTTTAAAAAAAATGAGTTTAATATAAAGGCTTTTCAAAATTTTCTTTTTGTTGGGATTTTTTCTAGTTTTCCTATTTCTCTCTTGGTTTTGAGTTCTCTAGTTTTTTCTTTTTGGTTTTTTTCAAAAAAAAATTAGCTTTTTCAAGTCTTTGCTTTGATTTGTTCGAATTTTCCAAGTACATTATGTCACAATCATTTTTTTATTTTTTGCATGCCCCCTATAACTCAAACATTAACCCATTTCACCAAAAATAGAACACATGGAAGATGTCCCATTTTTGCATGCCATCCCTAATGAACTCGCTTAGCATATCAAACTATTCATATCATTCCAAAAAAGAGAAAGTTGTGGTACAAATCAAGTTGTCTTGAAAACAATCAATGAATTTACTCTTCTAGTCAAAGTGCCTCAAGATATCAAATAAAGTAGAGTAAGAATTGGGCTTTTGTGTGATTGAGGTCATTTAATGAAATTTGGATGGTTTTGATTCTAGCACATTTGAGATTTTAGCATAGTCTTGACACATCAAATTGTCAACATCTGAATCATTTTTAAAAATGTCATGTTTGCTTAGTTTTCTAAAAATTCAAAGTGTTTTTTGCCTTTTTTTAATGATTGTCTCATTGTTCATTGCCTAGGAAAAGATTATCACCCTTTTATACCATAGTATAATCAAGTGAAGACAAGGCTCATGAATTTAGATTCATGCCTCTTAAAGGGTTATGATTAGTGAATGAAATTATGTGAGTGTTTTGAAACATGAGAATGGTTAAGGAAAGGTGAAAAGTATTGAATAATTTATTTCTAATAGTGATCACCAATTCTTTTGAGACCTTATCACTTTTTATATAAAAGATGAATTTATCCTTTTTTTTAAAGACCCATTTTTTCAAATGTTTTTTTTTTTTTTTTTTGCTTCCTTTTTTCTAAGATCTTAAGAACTGCTTATATAAGGCTTTATTCTTAAACAATTGCAAATCAATTTTTATTATCTTTTCTTTTTTAATTTTTCTCAAACAAAGTTAGAAAATATATAAAAAAGGTAAACAATTTTCACAAACCAATCTAACTAGTCAATATGTTATCATTTACAAAATCCAAAATTTAAAAGCCATTCTTTTTTATAAAACAACAATCTACTCTCAAGAATTTTCCAAAACAAAAATTATGTACAAAGCTAGAGAGACCAAAAATAGTTTGTGATCAACAATTACACCTTTCATGTCCACAATGTTATTTTTCATCTTAGACTTATTCATTTCAAAATACTTAATCCTTTCCCATATTCAACTTCTCAAAACTCTTGCCAAACTCAAATAAAAAGAAAGTAATTTGGAAGAAACTAGGCCCCATCAAACTTTCCTTCATCATGATTTTTCCTTGCAAGAACTTTACGATTTTTTTTTTGTTTTTTGTTCACCTATAAAGAGCACTCTTTATTCATTAAATGATGGGATGTCATGAGAGAAAATTTAGATAAATGCATGAATGACATGATATTTCCATGATAAATTCATGAATGTATGTATAATAAAGATGAAGCATACCTCCCTGAAATGCAATATATATACCATTCAAGTTTGATCATAATCATATTATTTATCAACATATACACAAGATAACAAGACATATTTACATGAAAAGTGTATGTACAAGTTCATTCTTTTTAAATATGAAACATGATGAAAATGGATGTTAAAAGGATCAAATGAAATGCACATGGTAAAATATCATTCAAAATCAAATTTTTTCATTCTTTTTTTTTAGAAAGAAATAAGAATTCAAAAAGCACATAAAATGACCAAAATTCTAAGTTTTTTTTTCATATATTTGCTTTTATTATTTAGCCTATAAACAAAGAAATTAAGAAAAAAAAATTTTGAAAATTTTTGTTTTTTTTTTTAATTTTGTTTTGACTGTCAAAAAATTAAAAAAAATAAATCTTTTTCTTTAAATTTGAAAATGCATATTTTAAACAAACAAAAGATGAATCAAACAATATATCTATAGAAAATTTATTGAAAGGATTTTTTTATTATTATTTTTTAAAAACTTAAGTTTTCTTCATAATATTATTTCCCCTAAATACAAGTTGTACTAGAATAATCCTCATGTATCATAATTTGGATAATTTCTACAAAAAGGTTCAGCATAACTCTACCAAAGGTTGGGCCCTTAAGGTTTACTATATGCTGGGTTAAGATTTATACGTCGAAAGGTTCCCAAATTATTTCTCACATCATCATCTATTATAGACTAGTAAGGCATCCCAATCGTCACCCATGATAGGCTACAAATGGAAAGGATTCATTCTAAGTGAAAGTATTTTGTTAGCATTACGGAGGTTAACACCCCATGAGACCATAGATATTCTACCCCCTCTTAAGAGAGACAAAACCTAGGTCTAGAGCTTATGTTATAAAATGCATGTGTATGTGTGTGTGAGGAAAAATAATATTGCAATTTCTATCCTAAATGCCCCATAATTTATAAAGAATAATATATACAAAACAAAAAAAATAATGAATAAATGAAATAATTAAAATGAAATGCATGAGATTTTTTCTTTTTATTATTATTGTTATTAAAAAAACAAAATCAAAATCAAGGAAATTAAAGTTTAACACCAATTAAAATCATTAAATCAAAATTAAAGATAACACATAATTAATTTTGGCCCAACTCTCAAGAAAATTATGTTTTCAATGGAGTCACCAAGCTAATGTACTGGTTTTGGATACTACTAAATGAATTTTAAAATAAAAGAAGTCGCCATTAATCTTTTTTAGCTAGGTACGATTAGCCACCTATTAAAATTTATATTTTTAAAAAATTTTAAAATTAAATAAAATCTATTAAAAAGATAATTTTAAGTTATACAAAACAGTTTGGATTCGAAAATTGGTTACGCATGGGGAAAAATTAGCACTCCTACAACGCCTGTTTAAAACGATACTAATTAATTATATGTTATCTTTTAATCTTGACAAAAAAATTCTTAAATTTGTGTATTGAAAAATATTTTTTGACTTTTCAATTTTTATTTTTATTATTATTTTATTCTCTTTTTTTGTATTTTTTTTATTCTAGTTTATCTTAAAAAATAAATTAGAATCTTTTTATTAAAAGAACTCTTAAAATATTCCAGTATATTGGTAACATTGAAAAAATATTTTCTCATATAGAGATTTCTTAGGTGTTGCTGCTAGAATTACCTTGAAATCTTATGTTTAGAAGTTCATATTTATTTTTCAAAAATTAATGGCATGCATGCAATGTAAATAATGAAATACACATTTTATTTGCCCTCTTTTGGAGAAAATTTTTGTTCATTAATTTGTTTTATTTTTTTAGAAATATTTTTTAAAAGAAAAAAGAAATATTTATTATATTAAAAATTATTTTATAAATACTCTAATATGTTAGTAATATTTTAAAAAAACCCATTAACCTAGAGATTTCTTTAATATCACTACTCAAATTATCTTAAAATCTTATCATCAGATAAAATCTTTATTTTCTTTAACATTTAATAATAAAAATTCTTACAAAAATAAAAATAATTATTTATAATATTTTTTTCGTAAGCATTATTATCATTTCAAAGTATGCATATTTTATAAAAACATTATTTACATGAGAAAAACAATCCAATAACAAGCCCAAATGTAAATAGAAATTATCCAAACAAAGCTTTATGCTTTATATTGAAACCCAATGTCACATGCTTACTAGGACTAAGCAAGTGGAATCAACTACCAAAAAAATCCAAATGAGTAGGGTTACCGGAGCAAATCATGGGTCGTGGGTCTAGGTTAGTTTGTCGGGTCAAATCTAGCTCAGTCCACTTTTTTTTTACACTTTATAAAATATGAACTTTTTTTTCATTACACTTCTCCTTATAGGTGTAATCGGACCGAGCCGATACAATAAAAAGTTCAACCTTAAGCTCAACTTTAAATTTGAGACTTAAAACTAAACTCAAACTAGATCGAGTTTCATTTTTCTAGCTCAAGCTCAACTCAAAAAAAATCGAGCTATTCGAATTCGTTTTATTGAGCTAGTTCAACAAATACAGAATGGGCTTGATTTTCATACTTGACTTCAAGCTTGACTATTAGCACTCAAGCTCGAAATTTATACAAATATTCGTATCAATTAAAGTAAATACATAATAATATTTTTTAGCAAAATAATAACAATAATAATTTAAAAAAAAAAAAACCTTAGACAATAAATAGATTCAAATATTTTTAAAATTCCCAACCAAACTCACAAAATACAACACTACTATATAGATCAAAACACAACTTATGGTATCATAATTGTAGAAACTACAAAGGAAATAGCTATTACTAATGCTTTCTACTTTTGTTTCCACTTCATCCTTCTTTGAATTTGATCGACAGATTTAACGCATTCTGTTATAATTTGTTTCAACTTCATCTTTCTTTGATGTGAGCTACAGATTTAGTTTTGCTCATTTAACAATATATCCTAAATTTTTTGACAAAGAAAAAGAAAATCCAAGGTGTTGTTGTCAGTGTTTATGAAAATAGCAATTAAAACCAAATAACACCAATTCTAAGCCATTTACCTTCTTTCACAAGATCAAGGGCACCAATAGGGCTTGGGTCTTTTAGGATCGAGAGGAGTGAAAGATTAAGCCAAAAAGGTACGTGGGTAGTTATTAATGAAGCTTGGGATACTAATCAAGATAAAAAAGAAAAAATGTTGTTGGCCAGGGTTTCTTGAGATTGGAGCTTGAGATACCGATCAGGACTGAGATTAAATCAAAATAAAAAAAAAGGTGGTTGATTGGAAGGTGTTGGGGCTTAGGATATTGATAGGGAAATGAGGAAAGGCATTGCTTGCCTTGGGGGAATGAGTTTGAAAAAGAAAGAATAAAAGTGAAAAGTATGTTAGGGTCTTTTAGCTAAGGTATATTAAGGGTAAAATGGTAATTAAATAAAATAGTAAAATAAATTAAAATATAAAAACTTAATTAGGCTTGCGAGCAACTTGAATCGAGTATTAGGATGCTCAAACTTAATTTGCTTGATAAGTCAAGCTACTTGAACTCAACTCGATAATGATCAAGCCGACTTTAAATTTTATTCAAGTCAAATCCTAGTAGGTTACAAATAATAACATATTATTTACACCCCTACCTATTCCATACCCAAAATATATATATATATATATCTTGTCTCTAAAAGGAAAACACAGCCAACTACACCTCTTCAAACCTAGATTTTATTGCCAACCACCATCGTTCAACGTCTTTTTAAGCCCAAAATTTTGCCAAAGACTCATCTCAATCCCTTCTTCTCAAATCCAACTTTTACTTTTCACAAATCACCTCCTATAATCTTAGATCTGAAGTCAAAGTTGACGGCTTTGACCCCAAAAATATCCCTCTTCGCCTAATCAAATCCCACCATTTTTAACTATGTTGTTCCTCTAACAAAGAAATACCTCCTCTCAAAGAATCTAGTCTCAAATCCTCCTAAGATTACCCCAAACTGAAAAACCTTTTCAAAAGCTTTTTTTTTTCTTATTTTGTACCCCTTTTTATATGGTTGCTGCTTTAACTAAGGTTCCTCCCTAAATGGAGGACTTTTACTATTACATTATTGTTGTTGTCTTTTTTTTATGATTTTTTGTTTTAGAAAGCAGAAGTCGATATTTTGGCTTTTTGGTTTGGGTGAGTTGTGTGGCTATGGGTCATGGTTTTAGGGATGAGGCTTCATTGGTATTGGAGGAACAACTATAATGTGGTTTATGGGAATGGTGAGTACTGAGAATGGTTTTAGTTTGGGTTTTTTAGCTCATTGTAGCAGTGGTGATGAGATCTAGGTTTTTTTCTTTTAGGTTAGAAAAGGGTGGTGAGTGATCGATGGCTTTGTGGTGGTGGTTTATGATGGGATGGTTTGGTTGTAATGTTATGAATGATGAACCAATTATTGAAGGTGACTCATTGGTGGGAGGTTCGGGTGGCGTGGATGGTGTCTGTGATGGAAAATAGGTAAAAGGGCAAGCGGTGATAGAAGGGCTTTAATCGAGGCAATGGAAAAGGGCTATATGGGGATATGGCAGTGGACATGGGTTTGTTTTGACCTTGTCTTCTTGTTGGTTAAATTGGCCTCCCTATTGGTCTTTCTTTATATCAATTCCCCTTCCCTAGTGTTATGTATATGTCGGTAAAAAAAACTATCAAGGAAACATTAAAAATCATGCTAAAAAAAAAAAAAAAGGGAAAAAATATAGAACAAATGGCCAACCTCCATAATTATTTTTTACTTTTATTTTTATTTTTTAAATTAATTAATAAATATTTATAATAATTGAATCCAATATTTAATAAACATTAAATATGATTAAAATGTCCTAATAAATTTAAATTGAACACATCAAAATCATGAATATAATCAGGGATTTATTTCGATTAACCCGAATAAAATTAGGTGTCTACATTATGCATCCTAAAAAGATTAGCCTTGATTTAGGCCAAACCTTGGAATTTGGGTCACACCTTAAAAGGTACAAAAGATCCAAATGTCTTGTCATTCATTTGAATTAGTACTCTCTACCTCTTACCTTTACCTAATTTTTTATCATTTCCATCATCTTCCCTAACTTTCTCTTTATCTCTTTTTGAATCTTTTTCAATTTTCTCCATAAGGTTATTTTTCCTATTCCATCTACCTTGTTCATGATTGAGTGTTATTTGAATGATATGTAGGTTGGATTGGAGTTTTTAACGGTCGAGCTATCCTTGAACTTTTGATTACCACAAATTAAGATGCATACATTGCTACATGCTCATGACGTGAAAAAAGGATATAAAAATCATCTTAATAGATGAGCACCAAGATTTCCTATTAACACAAATGACATGAATGAAATGTATGAAACAAATGCAAAAAATATATGTAGCCTAATGCTATCTTGCTTTAAGCAAAATAGATGAAAGAACAAATTCAACTAACATAAACTTTATCGTACACTTCAAAACAACAATTCATGCAACATGATACGTACAAAAAGTCAATTACCACGCAAGAAAAATCAATCATTGCAAAAATGTAACTTAAATGTTAGGTTATTTCTACAAAGAGGAAGATAAGGCTCTAGCTACAAGTCAGGTTTCTTATGGTTCACTACATGTGGTTTAAGGTTGATAATCTAAAATTTCTCAAATTGTTTCTCACATCTTTGTCTATCATAAACTAGTGAAACACCCTAATACTCACCCATTACAGGCTACAAGTGAAAGGATTCAATTTGAATGGGAGTATTTCACTATTCACTACGGAGGCATTAAAATCTCATGAAAATGTAGGTACTATACTCTTTCTTAAAGGAACGAAGCTCGGGTATAGAGCTTATGTCATGCATATACACATGAATGACATAATAAATACTTTTCTTAAAAAACTAAATAAAGAAAAAAAATCTTCTAAAAAGAACCAAATTTGTTAGGCTTTGGATAACACCAATTTATTTGCTAACCTAACTCTCAGTTGATTCCTAATGGAGTTGCCAAACTCTTATAACGTATAAGTCCATGAACTTGATCACTAGATATGAACTTAGGAGTCACCAGTAATATTTTTTGTTTAGGTGCAATTGGACACCTAACTAAATCTACCCTATTTTACAGAAAAGTTTTAAACTTGACTTGAGTTTCTTAAAAGGTATATTCTAGTCTACAAAAACAAGCTAAGTCTAAAAGTACCATTATGTATGAAAAAGGTTATAGCACATTCATAACGCCTATCAAAAGATGATATTAGCTGTTTTTGCGTTATCTATTAAGCCATAAAAATTTACACATATTAGGAATTGTTCATAACTCATTCTAATATTTTGACAAAAAAATTAAGAGAATCCCCTCACCTTAGGAGTATTCAAAAAAACTTGTTTCTCTTGCAAAGGCTTCGTCGTCAGATTATTTAACATTTATCCATTTTTTATGAAATTTTAGAAGAAATTTAATTTTAAAGAAAAACTAATATTTCAATTTTTTTCCCAAAATTTTGAAATCATTTAAAAAGGAAATTTGATATTTCAAGTTTTACTCAAATCTTTGAAATTATTTTTGTTTAAGGAAATTTTAATATTTCAACATTTTCCTCCAATTTTTGAAATTATTTTCGTTTAAAAAAATTTTCATATTTCAATTTTTTCTCCAATTTTTTGATTTTTTTTTTGTTTAAGGAAATTTTGATATTTCAAGTTTTTCTTCAATTTTTTTAAATTAATTTTATTTTAAGAAAAAATTAATATTTTAACTTTTACCTCATTTCTCAAACTTATTTTTTTTGTTTAAGAAAAGTTTGATATTTCAACTTTTTCTTCATTTTTTTTTAAATCATTTTTATTTTAAGGAAATTTTAATATTTTAAGTTTTCCTTAAATTTTTAAAATTTTAAAAAAATTTATTAAAAAACAAATAAATAAATAAATCATATAAAATGTTAATTTAATAAATAATAAAAAAAAGATATTTCAACTCGACACAGGTAATTAACTCGACTTGACTGCAGACTTAGGGATGGCTTGGAGGCTTGGTGGCTCAACTTTTGGCTCGAATGGCCTGGTTCATAATCAACTTGAGGTCTAAAGCAGGTCAGAATTAGGTTGGGTTTAAAAATTAGCTAACGCACAAATCCTTCAAAACGGGTCACAGGAACCTAATCTTTTTTACCTTAGTAACAGTGTCATTTTGGCCTTATTTAAAATGCCTTTTCAAAATCTCTTTTCATTCTTGCACTTTCATTTTCTCTTTACACTTATTCCTCTCTCCCCCTCTCTAGCTTAATGTACCGAAAACTGATAAGTGCACAAGAAACTGGAATATGGCGCTAAAAACTTCAAATATTTATTGAAAATTTCATCTTTTTCCATAAATTTTCCCAAAAAAAAGGTCAAATTTTGACCTCCTTTTTTCCTTCAACTCCAATCTTTTTTATATGCTCTCGAATTAAAGCCCAAGTTTCAATAAGCTTTTTAATTAACAAACTTATATCACAATACAAGAATTTTCTTTATTGCCAATTGTTTCTGCTTTTTCCATTGTTTTTTATCTAATTTTCCCCCTTTCTTTCAATCTGTAAGTAACAATTTATAGGGAAAGTCTTCAATGAAGATTAAGCTCCAAAATTCCAAATTGAAAACCTTTCATGTTTAATCTGAAATTAAATTTCAAAAAGGCACAGGGATTTCAAAATTTCATCCCATTTCCAAATTCCAAAACACTTTTATCTTCCTTGAAATTTTCGATTTTCATTATTTCTTTTTCTATATTTTCTTATCTTATCTTAGATAATCACCTAGAGCTTGAAAAGTGTGAGAAATCAAGTAAAAAAATCGAATGAATTCATTGTCTATTCAAGAAAGAATCCTAATAAAAAAAGGTCCATTTTATAGTAGTCCTAGGAGCCTAATTCAAGAACATATCAAATTTCTATCAATCTTCCAAGCAAATTCTTATCTGAGTTAAGCTAATGTAAACCTGATTCCCAAATTAAATCTATTAATGATTTAGATGTTCAAATTGCTCATAGGAAAGGTACTAAAGGATGTACTAAATATCATTCGTCTAACTTTATGTCTTCTGAAAAATTGTCTCCCTCTTTTGTTACATTTACGTCATAATTATTTAGTATAGACAATCCTAAAAATGTACTGGACGCTTTTAATGTTCCTAAATGGAAAGAAGCCATTCTTGAAAAGATAAGAATTATTGAGAAAGAATAAGACATAGGAAGTAGTGAGTTTGCCTAAAGAAAAATCTACGGTTGGCTGCAAATGGGTATTTACGATGAAATACAATTCTAACAACTCCCTAAAAAGATATAAAACTCGTATAGTAGCAAAGGATTTACTTATACGTATGGTACTGATTATTCATAAACATTCACTCTAATGACTATTGTAAACACAACGAGAGTTCTATTATCAATTGCCGTAAATTTGAACTGATCATTACAACAATTCGATGTAAAAAATAGATTTCTCAATGAAATTTGAAATAAGAAGTTCATACGGACTCTTATCCAAGCTTTACGAAAAATTTTGGATAAAATGTGTGCAGGCTAAAGAAGTTGTTATATGGACTCAAACAATTAACTAGGGCATTGTTTGATAAAATTCATTCAATCCGTAAAGAAACAAGGTTACACTCAGGAGCAAATTGATCACATTTTATTCATGAAATTTTCACTCAAATGGAAGATGACTTACTCTAAGTAGAAAGGTTAAATCAAGTTCTAGCTTCTGAATTTGATATTAAGGACTTGGGGTCATAAAGTTACTTTCTTGGAATGGAATTGCACGTTCCAAAAAGGGCATTGTTGTCTTACAACGAAAGCATATTCTTGATCCCCTAAAAGAAACATGTATGAATGGCTATAAACCGGTTGATACTTTTGTAGAATACAACTTGAAGATAGGAGAAAGTCACAAAGGAACGCATTTGATACAAAGCGATATCAAATTTTAGCAGGCAAACTGATATATTGTCACATACTCGACCAAACATCGCCTTTGTAGTCTATTTGGTGAGTCAATTCATGCACTGCCTATACGAAGAGCATATAAATCTTTAAACTATTTACAAGATTCTAAGGTACATAAAGCGCATTTTGGGAAAAAGATTATTGTTCAAGAAAAATTAACAATAGGGAAATGAAGTTTACACTAATATCGATTGGGTCAGATCAATCACTAATAGAAGATCTGCCTTCGAATATTGTACATTTGTATGGGTAACCTGATTACTTGGAAAAGCAAGAAATAAAGTGTGGTAGCACGAACAACATTCAAGCAGAGCTCAAAGCTATCGCACATGGAATTTGCAAGATGTTGTGGTTGAAACGTGACGTAGAACTAAGAAGGCCTAGTACCTTTCATATGAAACTATACTATGACAATAAAGCATCCATCAGTATTGCACACATTCCAATAAAACGTGATAAAATAAAGCATGTCAAGATTGATAGGCATTTTCATAAAGGAGAAACTTGAGATTAGTGCAATATGATTGTCATTTGTTCCTTGTAACACAACAGATGGCAAACATCCAAACCAAAGGACTTCTAAGGCCTAATTTCAAGTTTCCTGTTAATAAAATATTTATACACCAATCTAAGGGAAAGTATTAAAAATTTAGAAGTTAGGAAACAAAATCAAATTCCTAAATTTCATGAATAAGATCTAATTGTTATCTTTTTTTTAATTTTTTTATTTGTTTGAGTCTATTTATCTGTAGTTTATTATTTCTAAAAATCTTTAAAAAAAAATTTGAATTCTGATTCTCAAAAGTTCATCCTTTACTAGATTAAAATTTTAATTTAAAGAAAATTAATGACTACAATGCAAATTATTACCCGTGTATAATTTACAAGTATAAAAAGGTTCAACATTACAAACTGTAAGGTCCAAACATTGAGCATAATGATGGTTAAAAAAAATAATTCAAAATCTCCTTTTTCAAATTAATAAAAAAAAAATGCATGACTCTCCACCCAAAAATCAAGCAACCAAGACAAATAAAAAACATCCATATATTGCTTAATTTGAACATAATATTCCTAAGACACAACATATATCGCCTTTATAAATGTATAACACGACGAAATTACTACATGGAAAATAATCCTGCAGTTTTGAAAAAAAAGGTAAAACAATTGCCCCAACAATCCATTAATTCACAATATGGCTACAAATAATATAGTTTAACACATATTTGTAGGGTCTTAACAGACCCCTGTCCTCTTACTTTCGACGTACCGCTTCCAACGTCTGGTTACCTCTGCATGAATCTCTCCCTCAGTCTTTTTTGCAGCTGTCCCACCTGCATAACCATGGGAAGCTCCAATGGCCGTACGACTTCGAAGCGAGTCTAGTTCCTTCACAACCTCCTCAATATGTGAGACAAGTCTCTCGGCCAGGCTGCGACCGAAGTCCTCCCTAACAACCACACGGAGTACAGCAACATGTTGGGCATCTGCAGGCATTGTATAAGCTGGAACGATCCACCCGAACTTCCTCAAACTCTCAGATATCTGGAACACACTGTATTTACTGCTGTTTTTGAGAGCAAAAGCCACAAGGGGAACACCCACATCTTTGGACACAACGTCGAATCGTCCTGTTTTCTCTATCCCTTCCCTGAGAACTCTTGTATTCTCTATGCAGTTTTCAATGATATTCTTGTATCCCTTTTATGAAAAAATAATTAGAACTTAGATGTAGATAACCATCCATCACTAAAGATCACAAAGAAAAAGCTTTTCTCAACAAAAATTAGTTAATTGTGTAAACCATCTGCACAGTCTTTTGGAACATTTGATTTCAATTAATATTTAGTGAGCACAATTCACTACATATCCGTTTAGAAAAATTAAGGACATCGATCGAACCACTGTGTTCATGTTTTGTCTATTGAAGAGAGGCAGAATCAACATGGTCCTCAAAATCTTCATCATTCAACATTTTATGAGTTTCACATGTCCACAGATATATAAGCTTTAAAACTTCCTAAGGATAAAAAAGTGTTTAACTAATCACTAAGCTACTAGGAAAATGGTTATGAAAACTAACCGTTCGATTAAACGTTTTTACTTACTTTACCCTTTCCACACCTATGATAGTTTGTTCCAAAATTTTAGCTGAATTACCTCAAAGCCAAGCCGAATAAGCTGATAATATTGAGCTATAATTTGACTAGAGCCTGCCACAAGGATGAAGGAGAAAAGAAGCATCAGTGCCTATACAGCAAATCTTTACATATTTGTCTCAAAGTAGCTAAAAGAACAATTGTAAATGGAAGACACCAACTCTTAACAGTAATTAATTCTAAAACAGACTGTTAACTGAAATTGTTTAACCAACACACAGTTGGATAGGGCATATCCAGGCATTTTGCTGACCTCAACATTATTCTGACAGTATGCACGTTACAACAAAATTTTGCTATTTTATATCTTTGAGAACTGATATGGAGTTATAGCAATATATTCAAATGTTGCCTAGAAAAGAAAAAAAAAATGAAAAAATCATTAACAAATCCAATCAAACTTTATCGCAATGTTTTTTATTGCACACAAAGTTTCTAATAGCCAAAGTAGAGACATAATTACACTAAAGTTGAATTGGTGAAATTATGAATGTGGATTCCAATGCCCACTACACTTGTAGAATCTGTCTATAACTACCATCAGGAAACAATTTTTTGTGCTTCAATTGCAAGCTACAAACAAAATGAGCCAATAAAGAATAAAAAAAAGGTTGACAATGAAATGACAAATTACTGTGGAAACTTTCATGAGTATCGTGTCTTTTAGCTCAATAAATTATGAAGTCCTAACAGAAACAAATTGCTTAATGAAAACAATGCCTTTGCAGCAAATCTTACCACAAAAGCAAATTCAAGATATACAATCTGTGGAACTTGTGCAACATCAATAGATAAAATAAGACCTAGGTGTATTCTACTAAATGTCTGTTTCACTTCAAAAGCTATTCTGAAGATTCCCTTCCCCCCGCCCCACCTCCCCCTCCCCCCCCCCCCCCCCCCCAAAAAAAACCTCCTCCAGGGTCCATTTGTTTCAATACCGTGGTACGTCCTGCTTTCTGTGAAAACGTCCTGCTTTCTGTGAACTTTTTAGAGTTCACATGCAATGAATCTATCTATGAGATGAATTAAATTTGATCAAGTTTCAGTCTTTGAACAAACAAGATTTCAGGGATCAATGTTGTAAAGGACTGATCTCTATATTAGAAAAACAAAATTATGTGTTACTGCACTAAAATCAATTCCAAACTCACTGTTCATAGAGTTAGGCCGAAGCATTAATTCACACACAAATGCCCATGTCACCGACAAGGATAAATGAATACATATGTTAATAAATGCATGAATATATATATGTCACCCACAAGGATAAATGAATACATATGTTAATAAATGTATGAATATATATATATATATATATTACCTTTAGAGAAGTTCAAGGTGAAAGTGGGCTGATCAGATCCAAGGTAGTTGATGTGAAAGACGAGATCATCAGGCAAATCCTCCTTGGTTCTCCACACAACCCAACCTACACCAGCGTATACAAGGCCATACTTGTGCCCACTGACATTAATGCTTTTTACTAATGGTAGGCGGAAATCCCACTCAAGATCTGGGTAAACAAAAGGAGCAATGAACCCCCCACTGGCAGCATCAACATGTATTGGGGTGTCCCAACCAGTCTTTTTATTCTTGTTGGTGAGAAGTTCATTAAGGAGCTTGACATTCTCAAACTCCCCAGTCAAGGTAGATCCCAGAATGGCTGCAACGCATATGGTATTCTCGTCAACCAAATCAACTGCTTTCACAGGGTCCATCACATAATATCCCTCGTTCAGTTTCACCTCCTTCAGCTCTACCTCGAAGTACCTAGCAAATTTCTCCCAGCAAACCTGGGTAGCACATTTCAACAATATTTTACATCATTTCACAAACTGACCTAATTAATTAATGGTTCAGGCAAAATTTTTAACTTCTTGTAGAAACATCAAAATTATGAAAAAGGGCATGCTCAGACACTCATTATACTCTAATGATGCTTCAAACGCAAGTAACCACCAAATTATATTCGAACTATGCTTCAGTGATCCCAATCAATCGTACTATTGATAACCTATAGACTCCTTATATTTAGTATTTTCATTTCATTTCCCATTAAATAAACTCATGTTTTCCCTATACAAATCCTTATGCTTTTTTTTATTAAGAAGTACTTCAAGTCTATCATTAGAGAAGCAACAAATTTAGTGCAAGACACTTAATTCAAGTATCCTCAATTGTAAATATTATGCAAAAACTTACTTGCACGTTTGCTCCTGTGACTATGTTGGGCTTATCGTAGGGTTTCCCCTGTGATTTTCTCTTTTGCTGCCACTTTCTTTTAAAAGCTAATCCTGCCAGCATTATTGCCTCAGAGGAACCAACAGTCCCGACACCAACTGCTTTCTCACCATCCCCAATTGGAGCATGATATAAGTTTGCAATCATGTTTACACATCGATTCTGTAGGACCAAAGCAACTATTGATTCAATGATATGATAGTAAGCCCAGTTCAAAATTTTTCTCATCAAAAACAAAGTCAATTAGATGTCAAATGATCTTATAAACAATGAAGGACGAGGATAAAAAGTCTTCTAGGAATTCATATATATCACCCACCGTTTTGAAGGAAGCTGTTTCTTTCTTACTAGATATTTTTATTCAACCATGGAAACTATTTAATAAGTAACCATAACTCTCCCCGGGGCAACCCCAAATTAGCACAATTTAGCTCAAAGGAGCAACATTTTTTCCTTGATGATGTAAGAGAAGAGTATTGTAATTTGAATGAAAGATATCTACCCAATCCCCCACCCAAAAACCACCTATATAAAACCAATGTGGCTACAGACAGCACTCATAGAGATAGCTGTGAGAGATTAGGAGAAAAGATGAAAAAGATGGCTATTCTTAAAGTACAAATTTTTAGAAAGGGATCAACCATGAAAAGATAAACACTTAATTTGTTCCCAGTCAATTAAAATCAATCGTGATTTATGTTCGATTTGAATTCATTTTAAGTCGTTTAAGTCGTGATTTGATTTAACCATTCGAGCCTATTATGTGGGTTATTCGGGTCTAAAAGCTGGAAGTAGGTCATTTGGGCTTGAAGGCCTACTGGCTAATTGACAAGAGCTCAATTCAAAATCATTTTTTTTTTCAATTAAAAATTAACCCAAAAAAAGAAAGAATCTACAGGTTGGTGCCTTACACGGCACCACCTAGGCCGAGCTACCTTGCACCTCTACACTCGCACCCACGAGCCCATCTATTCTATCCTGTCACCAGCTTCACCCTAGCGCCACTCGACTGCCACTCAGCTGCCGCCAATCCACCCGCCATTCTCTCCTCACAGTACTTCCAATGATCCTGCAGCATAATAAAACCTTAGACACAAATCTCCAGAGGGGGAGGAGGCTGATTTGAACACGGAAAAACTTTGCCAAAAATTTCTCATTCTACCCAGCCCCATGATGACCCATCACAGACCCCTCTCCATCCAATGCCAAAGCCACCATTGGCAAGCAGCTAGCCGAGACCCCTCTCTCGTTTCCCAGCAAACCGTCCATTTCCCACGATTCATCACCATTGCAACCCACCACCATAATCCTCATTTTTAACCTCATTTGTACAACCTGAAACCAAAACCACCCACTATGACCATCAACCACTAGGAACCTTTTTTTTTTTTTTACAAAGGAATACTCTGCCAAACACCAAACACCGCCTACCTAAAACCTATGAATAACCAAAAATAAAAAATAACAACAAAAAAAATCACAAGATGGTCTTGGTCAAAGGCAGATTTAAGGTGTTCGAAAGGGTTTGAGGCCTGAGTTTTGGACGAGGAGAAGGCCTCGGTGAGGGAACAACATACTAAAATTTGGGGTCGTTTGCAGTAACGAAAATTGGTGCTTTATGGGGTTGAAGCCGCTGGCTTGGATCTCAGATCAAAGATCATAGGAGGCGATTTGTGAAAAACAGAGGTTGCGTTTGAGAAGAGGGGGTCGAGAGGAGTTTGAGGTGAAACTGTGGGAAAGAGAGAACGCCGGTCGACTGCGACCGGCGGCGCACAGTGGAAGCTCGCCAGATTCTGGAAAATCAAAGGGGGCTGCTGGGTTAAATTGAGAGAGCTCTGACTTTTGTTTTTAGATAAATGGTTTAACAGAGGGAAAAAAAAACTAACTTTACAACTTATTGTGGATACCAGCGACCCGACCCATTGCAGATCCAACCCATCAACCCATAACTCTGATCTGGCCCATGACCAGGGGAAGCCCAACCCCCATGGACGTATTTTGTGCTGTTGATTAGGACCTCACCATTTAATTGGTTTTGGGCTTAAGTGTTAAGCTTTAATTTGGGTATTTTTTTTATTTAGTTATGTTTTATATTGCTTTAATGCTTGTTAATATGAATTAGTGATTCAAAAGAAAACTATATATGAAAAATAAAAAACGTACAATTTTAAAATAAATTTATTTGTAGGTTATTAAGTTAGTGCAAGATTTTATTATGAAATTTTAATAATATTTTCGATGAGATTTTAAATAAATTCAAATAGTAATTTTTAAAAAATCTTTAAATGAGAATATGTTTTTAAAATATTATCAAAGTAATAAAATATTTAAAAATATATTCAATACAAAAAAAAAATTTACTTAGCATTTAAAAAAAATAAACTAAAAAAGATAAAAATTATAACAAAATAAAATATTTTTATATACATTAATTAATTAAAAATATGAGTCCCCAAAATGAGATTATGAGGTTATCCAAATAGTGAGATCTAAAAAACTTTAAATAAAAAAATTTTTTTAAATACTATCAGCATATTTGAATATTAAAATTTTTAATATAATAAAAATTTCTTTTTTCTTCAAATAAAAATAAAAAAATTAACAAGAAAAAAAAAATATTCAAGAAAAGGAAAAATAAAATATGAGTATCAATATATTATCATTTGCATTACATATATTTATTTTTTAAAAATAAACACGAGTATCTGAAGATAAGACTTTTAAGATATCCAAGTAGTGAGTTTTAAGAAATTTTTAAGTAAAAATTTCCTTTGAATATTATCAACGTATTAAAATATTTTTTGAAACTTTTCAATAATAAGGTTTTAGTTTATTTTTTTCAAATAAAATCATAAAAAAACCAAAATTATGATGAATAAAATAAGCTAAGAAAATTATTTTTAAATACTAAGAGTAAAACCACATTCGTCAAAATTAAAAGAGTAATACAAGATTAATTGATATCGTTTATAAAACAAACGTTGTATGGATACTAATCATTTTTCACACGTAATTATACTTTTGAATTTATGTCTGATTTCAAAAATCAAAATTATTTTTTGATAAATTTTGAAATTTTAATAAAAAATTAAATTTTTAAAGAATCAATTACACTTAATAAAAAATATTGATGATGACTTAATATATTTTTAAACTCATCTGGTGGCTTAAAACTATTACGACAAATAAATTATGTCAGTAAGATGAAAAAGACTTCAATATTTCAATTGCCCACAAAAAGAAAAAGACAAAAACAAAAGACGACTTCCATTTAAAGTGGCTATAAATCCCACATTAATTAAATTAGGAATAACTTGAGCATTTAAATATAATGCTCTTCACAAATTGCCACTTGGTTTTTAGATTGAATGCAAGTCCTAAAATTTAAAGTATGTCCCACTATAAAGTTTTTTATTTTTTTTGGTATTTGAAGAACCATAATTAATGGAACTAAAAGCTCAGTTCTACCAACAGAATATGTAGTTCACGGTCAGCAAATGTTTAAAACTTCAAAAACTTAGTAAACAAATTTACATTAGCCTAGATATCAATTATAAGTGTCAGTTATATATTCGTGTCCTCATTTTCCTTTCTATATAAAGATTTCGAAAGCATCATCAGTCTACAATGGCTTTTATATTTAGGATTCAATTGACTAGGTTTCAGCTCTTAGAATTTTGATAGAACTTTGACCCATATTTCTTATTTTATTCAAAGAAACTACAAAAGGAACAAAAATTGTCAATCGTTTCACTGTTGTTTAAAGTTTTTTTTAGGGAAAATAACTCCGAATGGAATTAGCATTGTTCTTTGATTCTATTTTCCTTTTCTTCTCTTCCAGCCGTTATGAAAACAACTAAAGCCCAACCAAAACCAATCATTCTAAAAGAGCATATTCCTCACTATTTCTCTTGACTAGGTTTAGAGCCTACACTTGTGTTGGTAGTGTTATGACTTTTACAATTTTCAATACAACAATCATAAATTTCACTTTCAAAGACAACATCTAGTAGCAGCCTATCACAAACGGCTATGTTTTAGTGCTACAATCTCCCTGTCACAGGAATCTGCATTTCTAAGACACGGTCGTATCAGCTCAATTACTTATCTTTTGAATAAGCAGACAAGGGATGAGTTGAAATCAATTACTGTACCATTTTCTATACCTTAAGCTTTAACAGTAACCCTTTTTTTTTTTTTTTTTTAATTTTCATAGCCAAACAAGAAAGATACCTGGAGTTCAGTGGTAACAGGGTATTCGTCCATGTCAACATAGTTCTTGTTTATTGAAGCCATCATGAGTTTATCACACTCAGGCTCCATCCATGTGGTCACGAATGATGCCAAGTTCAACCTTGGATTTCCATCAAGCATCAATTCATCATTTATTACTTGATATGCTGCTTCCTTGGGCATTGAATTTTTTGGTATCTTGAACCTGCATCCATCCATGGCATCAAAATTATACTACATTGCCTTTGGATAAAAAACCACCTTTACCATCAATAACTCATGTTGAAGAAAAAAAAAAGTTAAAAATACTACCTCAATAATCTCAAATTCATTGTCCTTATTTAATTTTCAAAAATTTTTAAAAAATTTTTAAACTTCAGTGTATTTTATAATAAATTTTATTTTTTAAATTTTATAACGTGATTTTAAATGTCCAAAAGTAAAATATATATATTAAAAAGTTTTGAAATAAAAAAAAAATATTAGATGTTAAAGAACAAAGATAACATAATTTTGGATCATTCAAATATGAAATAATATATAGACAAAATGAGACAATAGAAAAGAATGTATTTAAAATATAAAAAATTGTTTTCCACTCACAAGTTACATTATTCTTTCTGTCTCTCTGTCTCTCTGTTAAAATAATATTATCTTATTGTTAAATATTAAATTTTTTATGATTTTATATTTAAATTAAATTTTTTTATTTATTATCAATCAATTTTAAGTTAAATATTTAACATGATATAAAAATTTATATTTTCTTACTTTTCATGTTATTTTTTATCCAAGTTTATCAAGTTATAAACTTTTTTATCTACCTACACATAATAAGATTTATTAAAATAATATTATCTCAAATATATTAAATATAAGTTTACTATAATTTTATATTCATATTAGATTTCTTCACCTATTATTATTTGATTTTAGGTTATGCTAAACATTCTCGATTCATTTAAGCAAAAAAATGTTTAAAAAAAAAAAAAAACGTAGGAGAAGAGAGATGAAGAAGCAGGAAAATAGAAGTCAACAAAGCAAAGACAAATAGGGAGTGATACCACTTTCTTCTTTCAAAACTCCAAAAATATATAAGCGAGTACATTACTCCTCTTATTTTATTTTGATAATTTGTGATACGGTACTTGTTTATTATTCAGAAATTTTTAAATTGACGAAGTCAGAGACAGATCCTAATACAAGCTAGAGAGGGCTTCCCAAATTTTAGAATCCCCAAGCAACACTAGGCATCTGTTAATAAAATAAATCTAGAAGCTCTTGCTCGCCATGCGAATGTTTTATACTCGATTGGCTTAATTAAACTACCCAATGATGTTCAGCTAAAAATTGCTTTGAATTCCAAGCGGTATACGTGCGGGAGGACCAACAAAACAGGTCTTTTAAAGGTTTTTCCTGGACAGTTAGAACTTGATAATTCGTGAATGTGCGTTATATAAAATATTTATTTATTTATTTATTTATTTATTTGTGTCTTATTTTAAGTAAAATAAGTAAATATTTTAAATGCATTATTTAATCTTATGTTATTTAATTTAATTAAATATATTATTTTCATACTTTCATTTATTTCTTTTTGAAATTATAAATAATAATATGAAATAAAATATTTTTAATAAAATATATATTATATTGAAATAACATATTATATAAAATTAAAATCAATTTTAACATTTATATTATAAATAATTAATATTTAATGTTTGTAGATACACTTAAAAAAACAAAAGCCCAAATTTTTTTGGAATCGAAAACCAAAAGAGCAATAATAGATAAAGAAATTACATGATACACTTTTTTTAATTCTATAAAAAAGGTTAAAATGATCACATATATTTCATTTTTGTTCAAATTAATTTTTTTTAATTTTTTAAATATCATCATTTTAACTTTACTTGTAAAATTAAAAAATCCCAATGTTAATAAATTTTGATAATTTCTCTAACAAATAATAGTACTACAAAATATAACATATTTAATTCTTATAAGATGGCTTTGAGATAATAACGAATTGACAGCTTAATTGAAAGAAAATAGGTGATGTGACAAAAATTAACAGCTTTGATATAAACAAGTTAAGTTTAATGGTAAGTATATTGCTTTTGTGTTCTATACTATACATAAAGAAGAATGTCTTTGTATTTTCTTTTCTTTTTGAAATTTTGTGAAATAATTTTTTGAAAATTTTCTAATTCAAAAAATATTAGTTTGTCTTATCAAAATTTTAAAGTATTAAATGAATCAAGCATGTTGGGTATCATTTGCAACTTGATTGCAATGCTTTCCAATTATGAAAACTGCAAAAAAAGAAAAACTATTGTAAAGTGTCATCTTTATGTAGAAAAAAAGTAATTTTATATTTTCTTTAATTAGTATTAAAAACTTATTATGTATTTAGTATTATTGGTAATTGTTGTCACATGCTTAATGATATATCTATTTTTAAATAATATAATAACTGTATATTTTACAGATAAATAAAATTAATAAATATTAATGGAAATTTATATTAACATTTAAAGTTTGTTTCATATGCAAATTAATATAAAGTTTATTATTTTTAATGTTAATATAAAATAAAAATTATAAAGATAAAGAAATTTAATATAAAATTTAACTCTTTTTTATTTATCACATAAATTTATTTCTTTTTCCTTGTACATAAGATGGGCATAGTCCATGGGCCAAGGGGAAGAAGTCTTAGTTCAAACTCCGAATCTAATGTCTCTCTAAGAAATCCTTAGCCATTACATCAAAGAATTGAGGATAAATTTATATACTTTTTAAGATTAAAGAAATATTAAAACTTGGAAAATAAAATAATTAAATGCAAACTTTAATTTTTTTATTTATTATCAAACAAATCCACCTAAGGAAAGTCTTCTAGTGAAATTAAAATTCTTGTAAAATAGATATATCTTAATAATAATAATAAAAAAAAAAAACAATTACAATGGTAATTTAGAATAATATTAACAACAATGACCACATTTTGTCAATTCAAAATTTTCTCCACATATATATTTATATATATGTATAAAAGGAGGGATCTACTTGTACTAAAATAAATATCTTATTCTTTTTTATCCTTAAATCAAAATAGCTAAGTGCAAGTGTTATGAATATAATGATAAAAAAAGTGTGTAATATGTAAGTAGATTCCTTCTACATATATACATACATACATACATACATACATACATACATACATATATATATATTATATTGTACTTCCTTTGTTTCTTTTTCGTTCATTATTTTTTGTGATCTCTCAAAATTATATAATTTTTTAACACTAAATTCTTCATTTTTATTCTCTATAATTATTTTCATGATTTTTTTTAACTTTATATCATTAAAAACCATTAAATGTCAATTTTATAAAAATCAAAATTTAATTTTAAATACAATAAAATCAAAATATTATTTAAATTTAATGAAAGTCAAATAGGATAAACAATTATGGATGAAAGGAGTATATTTTAGTTTGTCCCACTTAGCAAGGTTCCTACATACTCTTGTATCACACCCTCATACTCTTCTCATATGTATAATAATCTCATAAATCATTGATAGAGTCTAAAAGTTTCATTCACGGATTAACACATATTCTTACAATCTAAATTAAAAAACAAAAGAATTATTGTAATAAAAAAATAAATGGCAATTTTTTAATCAATTTGTGGAATTTAAAAACTCCAATTCCACCAATAAAATATAAAATAATAATTCTCTTTATTTATATATATATATATATATATATATATATATTACTAGTTGCGCACCTTAATTACTAGATTTTTATTTTTTTACTTTTTCGTTAGGATAAAATGCATCATTAGTATTTTATTATAGTTGTGTTTTCAAAATGATCATTAAACTATTAAAAATTTTTAATTTTCGTTACTAAAATTTAAGTAAAAGTTTTTTGTCACTCAATCATTAGCTTATAACAACGTGCTGAAGTAGCATTGTCATATAAGCTTTCAGGTGCCATATGGCATTGCTATGTCTCTGACATGTCATGTCGCATTGCTAATGTAGCATCATATATTATGAAAAAAAGTAAAATTCGAAAATAAAAAAATAGGGATGAATTTCACTTTAGTCACTTAGCTTTTAAGAATCTCTACTTTAGTCATTCAAGTTTGAAAATTTTCAATTTGGTCATTAACAAATAAGTTTTCAAATTTTATAAAAAATAAAAAATAAAAAATTTATATTTTTATTGCACAAAATTTAATTATAATTTTATATTTTATTGTAATTTTACCATTTAAATTTCAATAATAGATGAATATTATCCAATTGCTAAAATTACTAAAATATCATCACTTCAGACCTTTGTTATTTAGTTTATCCAAATAAATTTAAATATTTCATATTTCATAATGTCAAGATTTTAATTACAATAAAAGTTCATAGTTTTAATTTCATGTAATAAAATATTAAAGGAAATATAAATAACAATTTTTTTTTTGTAATTAGCCTAGTAACACTATATATGAAATTTATTAATATTTTGATCACTAACATTTGTGAAATTTATTAATATTTTGATCTCCATTGTAAATACTCATTTTCATTGTAGATTTATAATAATTTAATCACTAACGTATACAAGATTTAATATAATAAATTGTTTTATCTATATTTCTTTTGATTTTTATTACATGAAATTAAAATTATGATCTTTCATTGAAATTAGAACATTTCCATTATGAAATATGAAATACTTGAATTTACTTGGAACGGTTGAATGACAAAGATTAGAAGTAACGCTATTTCAATAGTTTAATTCCATGTAATAAAATAAAATGCTTATTTATAAACCATTCATTTTTCAAATTAAAATGGTATAATTACAATAAAATAAAAATTTTTATATTTTAATTCCATGCAATAAAACTATCAAATGCATTTTTTATTTTTTATAAAATTTGAGGTCTTATTTGTTAGTAACCAAATTGTATTTTTTCAAAGTTGAGTGACCAAAAATATAAATTCTTAAAAAGTTGTCGAAATAAAGTTTTTTTATTTTTTTAATTTTCAATTTTTAATTTTTTTCAAAATTTATGATGTCATGTCAGCAGTGCCATATGACATGTGAGATGACATGGCATGCCATGTGGCATCTTATAACTAATCTGAAAATGCCACATCAACATGTTGTTAAAGTTAATGGCTAGATGACCAAAAAACCCTTACTCAAATTTTAATAACTAAATTTAAAATTTTAATAATTTAGTAATCATTTTAAAAACATCAGCATAATTGAATAATCAGTAATTTATTTTACCTTTTTTATTAATAGAATAAGGACACATTAAGCTGTGCCAAACCTATCAAACCCATGTCTTGAAAAGTTAGTCTCATTGACTTTGATATTTATTACTAGAGTTGAGCATTAATCAATTATAGTTTACTTATATATCAAAATCGACCAAAAGATAAGAGAGACAAGTAAAAAAAAAAAAAAAAAAGGTTTAATCTTATCCCTTGGATCTATTGTAATCAATAGTTAAAAAAATTATATAAAACTTAAAGAATTTCATACTGTATAAGTTAATCCCTCCTCTCAAAATTATATATAATATATAAATTCTATATCATATAAAATAATAAAAAAATAATTTTAATATGTACTATACATAATTTTAATATAAATAAATTTTATTCTCAACCCATAATAGTATTTTTACAAATTATATGTATTTTTTATATTTATTTATATTAAATTAAAATCTTACGTTGCTAAAGTACTTTATATAAAGAAAACACAATAATAATGCATAATACGTTAGGTTTGATTTTCTCATCATAGAGTTTAATTGGCAATTGTATAAATTTTGAAATTTGGTAATTCTAATTGGGTGGGGACAGAAATAAGAGTGTAATCGAGCTAAATCCAGTTGATACAGTGAAAAGTTTGAGTTAGACTTTAAATTTGGGGCCTAAAACTTGGCTTGAGCTCGATTGAGTTTCATTTTTTAGCTTAAACTCGACTTAAGATAAAAATCAAGCTATTTGAACTTGTTCGTATAGGTTTGTTTATCAAGTTTGACTTTAAACTTGATTATTTAAAAATTAGTTGGTATATAATATAAAATATACACAATCACATTGGTAAATTTCTAAATTAAAAATTAGTTAGAACTCCCAATCTAATAAATCAATACAAAGTTTAATGTAACAAAAGCTACAACCTACAGGGGAAAAAATTTCAAATGACTTTATTGGTGTTTTGAAAAATTTTTCAAAAAAAGGAAGAACTAATTAATGATTTGTTTTTTTCCTCAAAAACTTTGTGAAGTTTGAAGCATACAAAGTTTGATCATACCATGAAGCAAAAAAAATAATATCAGCAACAAACCTACCATGAGAATGAGGCTTGAGCCAAATGACTCAAAATCTCACAAAGAAAGGTAAAAGATCAATAAATATAGACAACATAAAAAAAGATTTTACAAGGAAAAAAACTTCTAATAAGGTATTTTTACAAACACATTTTGGACAAAACCAACCACACTATATCCAAATAAAAGACAAAGGCAACTTATACAATAACAACAAGCCCCCACAGAAACAAAACTATCATGTCATGCCATTGCATACACCATACACTTCCAACAAGTAATAAAAAAACATAAAGGTCAAAAGGAGGAATATAGGGTATTGGGCTCTCAGATAAGGTTGTTCTTATAGGATTTGGCTATTTTAATGGAACATTTGAAATAGGAGAGAAAGGAAAAAAGGTTTAGGGTTTTATTTAAAGACCAACTCTTGCAAGTATTAGTCAACGTTTGGTAGTTGAGGACAACAAGTAGTGGTTGTCTAAATTTTAGGGTTTTAGATTTGTGGATTGTAAATTTTATGGAGTTATCGTGTTATGGACCAAATGGAATTATTAGGCTATTTTTATATTTCTATTGGACTTTAATTTTTGAAATTGTAAAGCTTATTATAAGAGGTCTTTATTTAGTATTTTCGTTAGTTTACCTTGATAAGAGAGTCTGATAGCATCCGAGATTCTCGGCTTGCAGTTGTGAATATGATAAAGCATACAAATAGGTGTATGAAGGGAATTGTAAGCATTCTACTAAGAAAAAATCAAAAAAAATATTTCTCTTTTATTTTTCCCTTTTTTTTCCTTTGTTTTTCATTTTTTCTTTTTCCTCAATTATATATTCTTGCTCTCATTCTACTCTAGTTTCTATAATTGTAGTTTGATTTAATTAAGGCTCATAACAGTGGTATCAATGCCTTATTTCTGGCATTGTCAACAACCATGGTAGTAGAAGTTATGACTCATTGATAGACATAGTAAGGTGTGGCATATAAGTAGGATGAGCTATAGCAACTGGACATTAGTTTCCAACAATGAATCAAAAAAGTTTTAGGCTAAGCTAAAGAAGGATCTCAAGAAACTATTTCAGATGGCCTTTGATCCCATGTTTGGATTATTGAAGTTGAAGCCAACCAGAACAATGGAAGAGTTTTTTAAAGAATTTGAAGAATTTCTAGAATTTCTGAAAGTGGATGATCCAAAAGCTGGCAACCTCTTCATCAACAATTTGAAACCCAATTTATTTAAATCAGTAAGATTTTTGGGCTCAAAATCATTGGCACATGCTTTAAAAATAGCGAAACATTTAAAATTTTGGTTTTATGATATACCTAAAAAGCCCTCTGTATTGAAAGTTATCCTTATCATTCAAACTAGTGCCTAGTCTCAAATTAAACAACCCTTATTACTATTTCCATTACATAATGAAATAAAGCCAACCATAACATATTCATTAATTAAAAATGATTCAGAATATGTTTTGGTCACTTTTGATACTAATGAACTTTATAATGATTGTGTTGTTATGTGTAGCCTTGTTAATTTGGAAACTTCACACTCTTTCAAAATGGTTTTCCATCTATTTCAACATTATCGATAGGGAAGAGAAAGTGTTTTAGCAATGGATAGCACTATTTTTGAATCAATTATTGGGGTTGCTTTGGTATATGAAGAGTGTAATAAGCTTAAGTTTGGTGAATTATTTGGAAATAAGGTTAATAGGCATATTGAAGTTTGTGGGAAGCTTATAATGGCTTATCCAAGAGTGTTTGTGTTGAAGAATAAGTTGATTAAGATTCATGACCCTTATAGGTTTAGGCTTTTGGTAATGAAAAATGGCATTGGTTACTAAAGTTGATGATGTTGGGGATCCCTTTGGTAACTAATGTATTGATATAAAGAAGATGATGATAAAATTAGCCCTTGATAAGCACCTAGTGTTGCTTTGAGATAAAATTGATTATGTCTTTCGAGAAGCTATTCAAGAATGGCTCAAATATCTTAGGAAAAAAGTACCGATTGTTGCCTTTAAATGTAACATTCTAGAGACATAATTGGACTTTACTAATCCAATGAGTGGAAATAAAAATGAAAATATAAAGGTTTTTACAACATACCAAGGTAAAAAAATATGACAATGTGCATTAGTATAGCAAGCCTCAATCAAAGAAAAATGGTTGGAATTCCTCTATAGTCTAAAGTGTTATAGGTAAGGTAAAATTAAAGAATAAAAACATGGAACCAACTTTGAAAGCTCTCAAAGATAATCTTATGACCAAGAATATGGCTGAGGAGGTAGTTGAAAAACTTTATGAATTAAAAGCTGTAAGTCTTGAAAGGAAAAAGCTAAAGATCCCTTCAACACTATAAGCTGCAATGGAAGAAGCTCATGTCCTTATTTTAACTCCTAGGCGCTCTGTTAACATACTATGGGATGACTATGTTTCCATGGAATAGAGGGAGCCAAATGTTGTTGTAATTGCTAGTGTTAAGGGAGTTAGAAAATCAATAAATTTAGCCAAGGTCAGTTACTGCTTTTGTAATACAATGTTAATGTTTTTATAACTGTTTGTGATTCAGCTAGTCTGGAGGTCAAGTAACAACTTAGAAATCTGAAGATGAATTATGAACTACTGGTCTACATTGAAGAGTTTTTGTAGAAAAGAGCAACAGATGATGACCTTAGAAACTCAATTGTGATTATTGATAATGTTGAGGCTAATAATTATGATATATTTTGAATGAAAGTTGATTTTTTTGGATCCTATGCTAAACCGTCTTATGATTCACTTGTTATTACTTTCATTTTTTCTTTTGGTATCAATTTTGAGTTGACTCTAACATTACATCCTCAAATAGGCAAGTTATCATTTCCACTGTTCGCACGAAGGTTAGAATCAAGGTCGTTAGTGGTATTTCCTCTTCCTTTACCATTTTTAGCCTTAGAGATCAAAAAATGGTGAAAAGCAGGAAATTATTCTTAAATGTTACTATTGGTCTTTAGGTTAAAATCTAATTAATGGTCTTATAATTGAGTATTATTCTAACAATGTTTACAACATTGTACAAGATGTTGTCATCACTGTAGGATTAAAGCTGCAACTAATGTTATTTTTGGCTTTGCCTTGAGTGATAAAGCTAGAAGTATTACTAAGATGAATGGTGTGAGCCATAGAAATAAAGAGAGAATTTATGCTCATGATGCTATAAAAAATACTATTGTTAATATTTAAAAAGGTTTCACCATTGGTTTAGCAACCATGGTGTCTTTTGTCTTCTTTGGGGCACTATGTTTGGCTAAATTGATCATATGATTATTTGTACCATTAAAGAGTTGGAAAAGCACATTATTGCTGAAGTTGGAAAACTCCACCTTAAGTTTTATCTCAAGCATTTACAAAAAGATTTTAAAGGTGGAGGTTAAATCATTACAACTTATATTGTTGTTGTTTTAATATATGCTTGCCACAAAATAGTTGAAAAATTGTATACCTAACAATGCTAACAAATATTGAGCTTACTAGTTTTTTATCATCTTTTACTAGTCCCTTTATCATAAATGATCAATTTCCATCTCATGAAAAAGTTGTCATTATGGAAATTTTGAAGCTACACGTGTCTTTCTTACTCACCCCTGATGTCATTATTGTTGACAAGTTTACAGATAATGCTAATAACATGATGGTATCAAAAAGTGATACAAGAAAGGTTCTGTTGGAATTAAAAAACAAGTTTATGCAATTTATCCTTGAGGATAAAGATCATTTCTACGATGGAGATATTTTTATGGAGTAAATGAAATTATTGGGCTATTTTTATATTTCTTTTGGACTTTAATTCTTGAAATAGTAAAGCCTATAAAAGGCCTTTATTTAGTTGTTTTTGTTAGTTTACCTTGAGAGAAAAGAGAAAGTAGGTAGCTAATGGCATCCAATATTCTTGACTTGCAGCTATGAATTTGATAGAGCATACAAATGGGTGCATGAAGGGAATTGTAAGCATCCTACTAAGAAAAAAAATCATAAAATATTTCTCTCTTATTTCTTCTCTTTTCTTCTCTTTGTTTTTCTTCTTTTCCTTTTTCTCAGTTATATGTTCTTACTCTCATTCTACTCCAGTTTCTATAATTGTAGTTTGATTTAGTTTCAGCTCATAATTTATCGATGGTCTGATATGCTTCGACTTTGATTTAAAAGAATAAAGAATAAGGAAAAAAACAGTTGCTCGGAACAAGAGAGAAATGAAGTAAATGTGTTAAAGATTATCATTCAAAATACATATGTTGAAGATTAAGAGATTTGGATTTTTTACATTTATATATATTGAGGGTAAAATCATAAATTATTAATAAAATATTTAAAATATATATTAAAAATAAAAAGGCTCGATAACTCTCATGAGTCATTTGAATTAAATATTAGAATACTCAAAATAGAATTGGTTGATAACTCGAGTTGCTCAAATTTAAACTCAACTTAACAATATCTACGTCGAATTCAAATTTTTTTCAAGTTAATCTCAAATAGCTTACAAGTACAACTATCTCATTTACACCCTCGGATGAGAATAATGTTAAATCTATCGAGTTTAACCTTTCTTTTATAACAATTGTCAATTTCCTTGTATTAATAAGAATGTTGATTTCTTAGCTCCTAATATTGCAAAATAGAGTATTAAAAAAATCTTATTATATAAATTAAGTATATAAAATTTGAAAATGTTTTAATATATTTTTCAAGTACATATTTTTATTAAAAAAATTTTGACAAAATTTTTATCGTTAAATAAATATTAATGAAATTTGAATTATAAAATATATTTTTAATAATTTTTTACATATTATTATTTTTTCATGAGACTCTATTAATCTATTTATTTGAATTTTTTATTAACATTTTTATTGAATAGATTTTACTAAAAACTATCAATTTTTTTAAAAAATTTTATTTAAATTTTACCCATATACAAATTTAAGTGATTTATTTTAAGAGTAAAAAAATTAAACCTAAAATATCCAAATCTAATAACATGCTCAAAAGTCAAAATGACTCATTGGAACTTAAACCCATCCCACCAATTGCCACTTTTTTTTTTTAATCTTGTATTTCAACTCAAAAAAGTGAAGAGAGAAAATAAGATCATTGACAGCAGCTAACTACAAAGGCTTGGCTCATTGGCGATTGACGGATCTAGCGTCTTAAGGATAATTCCAACCACTATCAGGTCAGATTCGACTTGATAGATCAATAAACCTATGCCAACCGAGAGGGCATACAGCTAGATGAGGCTCAAAAAAGGTTTCATGGGCCAGATCCTGTCATGCCACTAGCAAATCCAGCTACGCAGTCAAATAATGTCTCTGCTGTACCGGGTAAATTTAGTTGGACATTATCACTGTTTTTTTGGTGAAAAAGAAAATCTAATATTGCAAATAAAGGTGAATAAGTAATTATGATCCTATATTCACAATTTAAAAATTTTATTTCCTTTAAATAAATAAAATCTTCTGTTATTGTATACCACTTAGAACATAAATATTAAATTTTCCATTATTTATAAAAAAATCTCCAAATAACAAAATTCTCAGCCTATAAATAAATAAGATATTCTATTGCTGACATATATTTTTAAAAGTTCATTTTTTATATATTGATAATGTAATTTTTTTAATTTTATAAACAAAATTAAAAAATTTGTTATATATATTTTAATTAATTTTAATTTTTTAATGTATTTAAAAGAGGCTTATGATTCTGCATAGAAAAAGGAGGTTTAGGGTTTTATTTACAGGTTGGTTCTTGTATAGATTAACTGACATTTGGTGGTTGAGAACGATGACTACAGGAAGCTAAGGTATTTTTGGCTAAGACAGGCAACGGTTGTTTAGATTGTAGGGTTTTAGATTCATGGACTTTTTAATTTAGGAAGCTATCAAGAGAAAGGGGAAGCAAATATGTTAAAGATTAGGAATTTTGCATTATTTATTTATTTATATATGTTGGAGGTAAAATCCTAAATTATTAATTAAAAATAAAAAAATTTAATAAAATTCGTAAACTATTTAAATTAGACATCAAGATATCTAAACTTGTTTGATAGTGATTAAGCTGGATTTAATTTTTTTTAAGTTAAATTTAAATAATTTACGAGTACAACTAATTTATTTATATTATTGGGTTAGCCTTTCTTTGTAACATAGGAATTCTAATGTCTTAGCTTATTATGAACAAGATAAATTGATAGAAAATTTTTGTTACATAAATTAAGTATTCAAAATTTTAAAAAATTTTAATATATTTTTCAAATACATATTTTTACTAAAAAAAATTGATAGAAATTTTTTTGTGAATAAGTATTAATTAAATTTGAATTATAAAAAATATTTTAATAATTTTTTCTATATATTATTAAATTTTTATTAAACTCTATTGATTTATTTGTTTGAATTTTTTATCAACGTTTTTATTGGATCAATTTTAATAAATAATTGATAAATTTTGCCTAAAACTTTTCATTCAAATTTTGCTCATGACACAAATTTAAGTGATTTATTTTAAGAATAAAAAAGTAAATCCAAAATGATCAGATATAATAACATGTTTGAAAATTGGAACGACTCATTCAAGCTTAAACCCATCCCACCAATTGCAACCTTTTCTTTTCCCTTTTTTTTTTTTTTTTTTTGCATTATATCTCAACCAAGAAAAGTGAAAAGAAAAAAAGGGAAGGATCTTTCACAACAGTCAACTACAATAGTTTAGGTCATTGGCGATGGCTGGATCTAGCATGTTAAGGACAATGCCAACCACAATCGGGCAGGATACGGCTTGATGCATCAGTGAATCTATACCAACCGTTACTGCATCCAGAAGATGAGGCCAAAAACGACTTTTGTAGTTCAAATGTGGTCATTCTACTAGCAAATTTGACCACGCCATCCGGTTATGTCTCTATTTTACTGGATAAAACCATTTGGATCTCATCTTTTTTTTTTCTTTTTTTTTTTTTTGTGAAAAGAAAGATCTAAAAATGTGTTTGGTAATTGAAAATAAAAATAAATTCTTAAAAAATAAAATTGAAAATGAATAAAAATATGAAATTAAAAAAATTTTTTTTAATTGTGAAAATAAAAGATTTACATTACTTTTGTTCGAATGTTTTACAAGTTACTATATTTAAATATTTTTAATATTATTAATTAATAAATATATATTATATTTATAATTAGATGATATTAATAATAATATTATAAATATTTTATTTATTTATTTATTAATTTTAAAAAATCATTATTATTTTTTTTACCAAATACATTTTGTAAAAAAATAAAAAATAAAAAATATTTTTTTAAAAATGAAAATAAAAATAAAAAATATTTTCTCAAACTAAATGGAGCCTAATATTGCAAATAAAGTTGAACAAGTAATTGTGATCTTTTATTCACAATTTAAACTTTTTATTTCTTTAAATAAATAAAATCTTTTGTATTTTCCCAAAAAATAAATTCTTTTGTTATTATATATGACTTAGTACATAAATATTTATTTTTCCATTATTATTCATAAAAAAAATCCCCAAGTTACATAATTCTCGGCATTATAATGTACTAGATTTTAGCAATGTACATTAATATGATATTTTATTGAATAGGTATATTTTTGAGTTCGTTTTTATATAATGATGATGTAATTATTTATTTTTATAAACAAAATTTAAAGATGGTTATATATTTTATTTTTAATTAATTTTAAAATTTTAATATATTTAAAAGATATGTATTACTTTACTAATAGTGTTTGTGAAATAAAAATTTGAATAAGATAATCTTTCTATTTTAATATATAACTAGAATTAGACTCCTGTTTTATTACATGACAATTTTTTATTTTTAAATTATATTTTAAATATGAGGGAAGTAAAATTTTTATACCTAAATTTAATGAATAACAACAAATAGACAAATATAAGTGTATTTATTTTTAATATAAATCATAACTTAATTATATGTAAATGTAGTTTTCTTATTAAATTAAGTTATTAAATAATATCTTTATTAATATAATACATATTTATAAATATAAAATAAATAAATAAATATATTATTTTATATATCCCGAAGAGGATCATGACACAGCATCTCAAACCTAATCTTGACTTAACCAAATTATTTAAAGAGTTAAAACTTAATTCAATCCTTATTTTGAAAAAAAAAGCATTGATTAGATTATAATGAATTAAAACGCATCGATATAGGTTGTTTTATCATTCTTAAATTTTTTTTTAAACAAAATTTATCTAATAAATAAATTTAAAAAAAAATAAAGAAAATGACAAAAAATTCAAATGGAATGCACATAAATTTATTAAATTAATGTATTAAATAATTTTTTATAAATATATATAAATATAGAATTAAATAAATAATAAAATATATATTTTTATATATACAAAGACTAAAACGCAACACTCAAAACCTTACACTAACCTAAGCTTGATTTAAAAAAAAAAAAAACTCAACTCAATTATCCTGAATTAAAAAAAAAAGTGCACCAAATGGATCAGAACGAACCGAAACTTATTAAATATGAGTTATTTTATCATATTTATCTCAATTAATTTTTTTATTAAAAAATTTATCTACTGCAAAGAAAATTAAAAAAGTTTTAAAAAATATAAAAAAAATATTTTAAGAACATTAAATTAAAAATTATATATAAAAAATATTTTAAATTATTTAACATTTAAATTAATAAATTATTAAAAATTATTAAATTATTTTTTTACTAAATAAATTTTTTGATAAATAATAAAAATAATAATATATCAAATAATATTTAAATAATATTTTTATTATATTAAATTAATTAAATTATTTTTTAATTTATGAATAAAATAAAAATAAAAAAGCGATAATTAAAAAAAAAAAAAGAGTAAAAAGGTTTAAAAAAAAGAAAAGAGAGAGAGAGAAGGCCAGTGACCAACTGGACCAAAAATGACCAGTAACGAACTGGCCCAAAACATGCTGAAACGTGCTAGGTAGTTGCATCCAACTGAACGCAACCTGTCGTGACACAACAATTGATAGCAATTGCGGCTCACTAAAGGCGCCGCTACTTCTAGATGCAACCTACGATGGTTTGGACCATTGGCAATGAATGCATTTATGACCTATTTATCTGGACAGTGAAATTAATTTTTACGAAATTAAAAATAGTGATAATAATAAAATTAATTATTTATATAATGAGATTAATTATTATAGTAGTAAGATTAAAATTAATAATTAAATATATGTATAGATAATAAAATAATGGTAGTAATGACATGAGAATAAAAAATAATTATTAAAAATTTTATTTTAAAAATATATTGATAAATTATTTTTATATATGTTTTAATATTCTTATACTATTTATTTATAATATAATAACATTTATTTATTATATTAAATTAATAAAATTATTTTAAAATTTTAAAATAAAAAATCAATAAAAAAAATGAAGGATTAAATGATACGAAAATCTCTTCAACTTTAAGAGTAGAAAAGGAAAAAAAATTATAGATAAAATTAAGATAAAAGGCGCGATGAAAATAGAACAATTTTAACCGAAGGTTTCATCTTCAGTAGACGACTGAAGGCTATCACACCGTAGAAATACCATCCAAACATTGCATCAGTGCGTTTGACACGACATTCCATACTAGGCAGAACTCAACTGAGGACAGAAAAACTATCAAGCCGAATATGGCTTGATGGAACGATGGATTTGTTCCAACCCACATGGCATATAGCTAGTTGAGGCTAAAAACAGCTTTTGTAGGCCAGATCTGGTCCTGCCACTGGCACATCTGGCCACGCAGTCGGATAATGTCTCTACTGTACTACATAAATCCCGTTGGACGTTTTCTCTATTTTTTTCTCTTTCTGAAAAAGCAACTAATACTGCAAATAAGGCTCGATAATTAAATTTGATCTTTTATTCACAGTTAAAATTTTTATTTCTTTTAAATAAATAAAATCTTTTGTTATTATATACACTTAGTACATAAATATTTATTTTTCCATTATTCATAATAAATTTCCAAATAACAAAATTCTCAATCTTTAAATAAATAAGATATTCTATTAGTGACGTGAAGTATATTTTTATGAGTTGTTTTTGATATATTAAAAATGTAATTTTTAAATTTATAAACAAAATTAAAAAATTATTTCATATTTTATTTTTAATTAATTTTTAATATTTTAATATACTTGAAAGATATGTGTTATTTTAGTAATTGTGTTTGTAAAATAAAAAATTCAATTAAAAATGAATGTGATAATTTCGCTATTTTATGCATAATACTACAGAAAAAGGAAACAGATTAGCACTTCAATAATGATAATATTTAAAAAAAAAAAATTTATTTTATCTCTCTGTCAGCTTCTATCTTCCTCATAGCATTCATTTCGGCTATTATTTTCTCTGTTTTAATGTTCTTGTAAATGTAATAACAAATTAATGATCAGTGTTTTAGTTGCAGAGAGAAGGAACAAGTTGGCAGCAAAGAAAAAGCAACCGTCAATGAGTTTAATTGGGACTATATAAGTATATATGTATGTATGTATGTACATAGCAAAGGATATGGAAAAGAAAGGCATTTATGTACGTTACCTGGGAAGGGGATCTCGGACATATCTGGAAGCAAAAGTACTGGGCTGAACCTGCTGCTCCGCTGCTGGATCGGTGGTTGAGATCACCATTTTCTTTTAATAATTTTTTCTCTGCCGTTTACCTTTTGAAATGAGATGCTTTTGTCTTTGGCCTTTTTATTAATATTAGTATGTGAAATAGGAGTGAAGTTTCAAGTTTGAGCAAAGAGTGCAAGGAAAGAAAAGAAAAGAGTAGAAGCTGCAGCAAGCAATGCGAAAGAAAAATAAATAAATAAAAAAAATTGGATACAACTCGCATTAGGTATGGGGATATGTCAACTTCACATCGGTTTCAATCAAGTTTGAAATTGGGTTATGTTTTAGTTATTAAATTCCAACTGTCCATGTATTAATTTAGATTAATTATATTATTAATCAATTAATAATGTAACTCATATTATAAAAAAACTTATTTGAAAAAATGGGATTCCAACTTCATTCTTTGAATAAAGCCAGATGATAATGGAGTGAGATGAGAGTGGGGATTGCCTTTTGGAGAATCAAGGCCCCTCTTCCTCCCATTAATGTTAAAATTTTGCTCTCGCTCTCTTCTATATGGATTTTTCTAATAGTCGATATCAGCACTTTGTAAATAATAATATTTTTTCATAATCATTGTTATTAAATTGTTATTAGCAACACAAATTTTATACATTATACTTACTTTCATTTTAATACTTAAAAGTACATTTTTATCCTTAGGCTAGTTCATGAGGATAAGACTTTATTTTGCCGACTATACTTAGATTGACATATTATTGAAATTGACACTTAAAAATTACAGATTCAAAAAAGTTTAAGCACATAATATCATTTTCAGTAATGTATGTAGCTGGGTAGAAAGGTTTAAATGTAGATTAAAAATTAAAAAAAAAAAAAAGATAAGACTTTACTTTTCTTATCAATTATAATTTAATTTTTACAAGAAACATTAAAAAATATAAAATCTTGAATGCACTAAATTAATGTGGAAAAATGTGCTTTTAAACTTCTTAATAAGAGATTAGATCCGGATAAAACCTAACAATAATTCTAATAATATTATAAAAAAATACTTTTTATAAATTATACGTCTCAATTATCATAATTTTTGATGGAGCAGAAATGTACAACATAAATTTTAGTATACCAAACTTGAAATAAGTCTCAAAGCATGTGTAAAAAATAATAATCCCAACTAACTTTCAATTTTCAAATTCAACATAAGAATTTGAAGTTAAATATATATATATTTATATATATAAGCACAGATGTTGGTAAATTTTTATTTACAAAAATGAATATATTTATTAATTATATTTCTGAATTTCTAGTTTCATTGATTGGGTTTATTTGATAAATAAAAAACTAAAAATTTACAGCAAATTACTTTATTTTTAGAGTTTTAATTTTACATTAATGTTATAAAGTAATAAACTTAATATCAATCTCAAATATTTTGAAAATGAGATAAATTTTATATATCAATGTGAGTTTCAGTTAATATTCACTTATTAGTTTTAGTTAATTGAACAGTACGCAACTCTATGTTGAGTGCATAATTATTATTTAAAAATAGATAAAAAAAAACCGCACTTCTACATTTAATAGATCATTATTAATTAAAATAAAAAAAATCCGTATGCAACGCATAATATTACTAGCATATTAAGGTGTAAAAATATTAAATAATAGTATAAATGGGGTGGGCAGGGCAACCATATACCACAGATATCCCATCCCGCCTATTAAATAAGTAACTACCACACTCCTGCTTTTAAAGAAAAAGAAAAATCGTTAGGCTGGTCGTTGCAAAATCAACAAGGCGTATTGAGTTTTGCAAACTTTATACTCTTATCATTTAACCAAGTATTTAAGTGCAAATTAAAAAAGAGTTCTAATTACATTTACATTTTTTTAGATACGAGAGAATATAGGATAATTCTAGGACTTAATTAATCTAATCAAGCAAATGTTATGTCAAGTGCTTCAAAAAAAAGTAGATAGGATATTTTAATTTCATATCGGATATGAAAAAATGATTATTAAAAAATAAAAATATTGGTGCTACACATTTTAATAAGCCAATTTTGAGAGGAGAGGGTAATGATCACGTGATAAATGATATTAGAGTAGGCTTTGGATTGTTCGACTCACGTCGAGCTTCTCGAAGGACATAAATAGGGTGGTCAACCTCTGTGACGAAAGGGTCACGAGATTTGATGAAAAAAAATGTCATGCTAAATGCTTCAAGAGAGAGTAGGCATAATATTCAAATCCTACATTAGACATGAAATGGAGGTCATTGGGTATAAAAATGTTGATGCTACATATTTTGATAAGTCAATTTTGAGGAGAGAGAATAATGACCATGTGACACAAAACACTAAAAAATATTATTATTACATAAAATTTAAATATTATTATATAGATATGAAAATTTGTGGAAACTTAATGAAAGATGGTTAAAATAAAAAAAAAAATCTAATTTGCATAAAAAAAATTTTTGATATGCAAAAAATCAAATTTTAAAAAATATAAAAAATTTGTAAATATTAAGAATTGAACTTCAATTTCACTGGAAACAAAAATTAGCTTTACCATGGACATGAAAAACGTGACATTCCAACTTTTTTTTATGGTTTCTGGAGAGTCTACGAGGCTCGTGAATAGAAAGAAAATTAGTAACTTTCAAAATAAGAACTTTCTAACCAGATTTCACGATTATATTAATAAAAGAGATTTATTGTAATATAATAGTTATAATTTAATTAAAGTGATAAAAGCAACTAACTTATCATTATTTTTTACAAGAGTGGTTTTGTTAATATTGACTTGTTATTTTTTATTATAATTGTTCATAGGTTGGATTATCTTTAAATTCGAATATTCATCTAAATTTTAAAAGAATTTAAATACAAAAATAAAATTTATTAAACAGATTTGAATAAAATTTTAAATACATTTAAACTTCGAGATAAATTTTAAATAAAAAAATTAAATCTCGAGTCCAATCTATTGGGATTTGTCTTGACTCTCATAATCTCACATTGAAAGCTGTAAGAGTTTTGAGTTTGTCTTATATTTCACATCGAGAGTTTAGTAAATGTATAAGAAGTTTCACCTTTATAAATATGATATTTGATTTTGGTTTGGTAACTTCAGATAGTTAGACACCAAGAGAATAGCTAGGTGAGTAGGCTATTAAAATGGTATAATTGGATTTTGAGTTAAGTTTTAAGTAAAGAGTTTTTGAAAACTTTTCTTATTCTAAAAGTCTCACAATTGTAAAAATTTATTTGATAGTGGATTAAGTTTGGAGTAAGCCATTTTAAGTTGGGCCGAAATAAATATATTTGTCTATTCTTATTCTTGATTTGAGTTTACTATTTTGTGTGTGAGTTTTGCGTATCCGTATTGATTTTCTCAACATAATCCGACTCGATTTGAATAAGATATATATATATATATATAATCAAGTTATTAATAATTATATAATATATATGTGAATATATATTTTTTAATATTATATATTTTTTGAATTTTTTATTATATAAATTGGGTTTTAATGAGTGAATTTAGGTAGTATTTTTCAACTTAGCTTGATAATTCAAAAAATAGAGCCGGGGTTGGACATAGACGTGCATGTAAGTTAATACCAAGAGCCCATTTTGAACCCAACCTGCCTATATTGTTGATAAAATTTTCATTTCTAATAATATTAAATTACTTTTCCATTAACATTATAGAATTAGTTATTTATATTTCAAATTTAAATGTTGTAAATATTTCTATTTATATAAAAAAATTTATTATTTAGAAAAAAATAAATATTGTGCACTTTACACATGTCACCACAAATTCATTGATATTAAATTGCATAACCAAAAGTTTTTTTTTTTTATTTTTTGTTTTGTAAACATCAATTCATTATTTAGATAAAATTTTTAATTTTTAAGTTTAAAATGTCTTTAAAAAAAAAGCAAAAGACATATTGGATTCAAATCCCATTCCTTTATATCGAAAAACAAAATGAGATTTTTAAATTAAAAGAGATATGATTGTTATGTTTAAAAATAAATTATCCATTTATATTAATATAACTCTTATATTTTTTTAGATTATTAGATTAAAATTATTAAATTTAAAAATATTATTTTGATTTAAATAAGTCATGGATCTAATTGTGATCCAAAAAAATGTAAAAGTTACATTAATATAAGTAAATTCCTACTTGGTTACTTACCCTTAACCTATATTTAGATTAAAGCTAGTAAAGGAACAAGCATTTTTAAAGGAAAGGAAATTATAGTTTATTCCTTTGTTGGGATAGCTAAAATGAGTAAAAGAAAGGAAATGAAAGGATTGATCATAACTTTTGTTTAGTTAAGTTGTGAAAAAGAAAAGAAATTAGATATTATACTATATTGCTTCAATTATACTCTTTTAAAATAAAATATTTTTTCTATCATACGAATAATTTTGATATTAACTATTTTAAAAAATTTTGAAAGTTAATAACAATAATTTCAATTAAAGAGAATATTATTAATAATTAATTCATAAAAAATGTATGTTTAGAATTATTTTTATACTATAATATTTTTTTAAAATTAATCCATAAATGAGAAAATTAAAAAAAGTAAATATTTATTATTAAGATAAAACTAACCTTAAATATATTTAAGTATTAGCATTTTCATATCATTATAAATTTTTTGTCATATTTTGTTATTTTTATTTTTTACAATTTTTAAAGTCATAACAAAATTAATGAAAAAAAAAATAAAACCTAAGCATAGATTAAGAATATATAAAATTCAAATTTATTAACAAAATAATAGTTGAGGAATGAGTTGCAAAAGAGTTAAAGGTACCATTAATGGTGAAACTTGAATATTATAATAATATTCTTTGAAAAATGATAAAACATAAAAAGGACACAAAAGTTATTTTATATTTAAAAAATTTTAATCTTTTCATTTCCTTCATATTTACCTTAATTTAAGATAATTAAAAATTGGATGAGGGAAAGGGAATGATGCTCAATTTTTTTTCTTTTCCTTTATTAAAAAGTAAATGATAAACCAAACAAAAAAAAAGTTTTCTTATTTCCCTTACTTTCCTTTCCTTTCCTTCCTTTCTTTTTCCTTTCTTTAATCCAAACATAGCCTTAGATCAATAGGTAAGTCATTAGAGTTGGTCTTAAAGGTTACAAGTTCAAAAAATCTTATTTGTGTTATACATATCCTATTTTATTTGGGATTTTTTTTATTAGTTCGAATTGATCAATTTTTACTAAACTGAGTTTAAAATTTAATTTCTTGGATCTTGATATCTACTTTTGAGCCTTATATTGGTTTTTGAACTATTTGTTGATTAGCTTTCACAATAGTTGTTTTGGATTTTTTAATTTGTGATTGAGCTTGAGTCTAACATGTATATAAGCTTTATGTAATTTAATTTTTCATTTTCTTTTATTTTTATTTTCTTTTCCTTTTAGTTTTTATTTATTTAGCTTTTAGTTTTTATTAATTGTGCCAATCAAGGTTCAATAATAGCTCCACCATTGAAAAAGCCAACGTAATCCACTCAACACTCATACAAAACATGTTTTTAAGCTAAGATTATGGAAGAAAAACAAGAAATACATATAGAAAAAAATGGAGAAGGCACATGAGCAAACGAGAAGACAATTGGCACTTATAAGAGAGTTGCTGAAAATTTTAAACAAAAGGAAAAAGGTGGCAAAGGAAATCACTATCCAAAAGGAACTTCAACCACATGTTATTGAAGATTTTTTGTATCTTCCCAGTTTAGGTCCGTATCAAGCCCAAACATCTCAAAGGTCAAAGTCATATCAAGTATCATTCATTGGAAGAAACTTATATATAAATTATGGTATGCCACCAGCCATTAATCATGCATGGTTCCAAGGGCTTACTATTCTAATTTTAGGTATGAAATCTTTGAATCCAATTGATGTTCCTAATTTGGATGATCCTAAGGTGTAAGAAAAGCTAAAAGGAAGCATATTATAAGTAAAGAAAGACTTAGCTTCTCAACAAAAGATAAACATTATCGAAGAAAGGCTTAAGGCTATTGAAAGGTTGGATTTTTATGGTTTTGTGGATGCCACTAAGCTTACCTTGGTGCTTGGTGTGATCATTCCATATAAGTTTAAGGTCCTTGGATTTGAAAAGTATGATAGGACTAAATGCCAAGTGACCTATGTAATAATGTATTATTGAAAAATGATTGCTCATATACAAGATGACAAACTATTGATCAATGTCTTTTAAGACAATCTTACAAGCTTTATTACTAGATAGTATGTTAAATTAGATAGAACCCGAATTCATTTATAGAAAGAATCGACAAGGTTATTCATTACTCAATATAAGCATATAGTAGATTTAGCCTCAAACTATAGAGCATGAAAAAGAAAGCTACTGAGAACTTTATAGAATATGCTCAAAGATGGAAGGATGCTATTACCAAGTCCAACCTCAACTCATAGAAAAAAAGGTAATGATTCTATTAATTAATACTCTTAAAGCTCTTTACTATGAGAGAATGATTGGAAATATCATAAAAAATTTTGTTGACATGGTCATATCCTGTGAAATAATAGAGAATATCATCAAGAATGGTAAATATGAAAAAAATGATAATGCTAAGAATGGTGGAGTAACGAAGAAGAAAAAAGTTAATGCCCAAGTTGTATCCTAGAGGTTTATTCCTATATCATCATTACCTAAAGTACCAACCTTACCACTATGCTATAAACAATGTGTTGCCAAATCCTTATCCTTATTAGCCATTATCACAACCTGTTTGTCAATCAAATTTCCAGTCTTAAATGTCAATTCTTACAACTAAACTAATTACTTAGATTGATAATCTATGAAAACTAAGAAACAATCAAGAAAGAGCTTGTATAAAGCTAATCCCTATCGCTTACACTGAACTATTCCTTCAATAAGTCAAGAATCACCTTATTGCACTGTAGACACAAAATTTTATCTAGAACTTTTTTTAACATAATTTACCCGAGCCCATTTATGAACATGAACTGAAACCATTAATTTAGGACCATTATGTAAACCATTTAGACACTTAATTACAAGCCTAAACAAAGCACATTTTAAGCCAATAAGAAAGCCTACTTTAAGAGCTCATAAAATGTAGTGATATTTGGGTCTATAATAAATAAAAAAAAAGAAACCCATAGGTTGCTGTCAAACTCTTTTGCATGGGATTTATATGGAGGCTACCTTTTCATGTGGATGTATGAGAAATAAAAAATAAATGAAACAAGTAAGCCTAAAAGTCAACTCAAGTCAAATTTAGTCAAACTTGGTCAATAAAGTTTAAACTAGTCAAATAGAGTTAAAATTGCACAAAACTTGGTCAAAATGGATAGAACTTGAGCCAATTCTCAAAATTCACAACCTAATTAGAATCAATGTGGTTTAATGTTAAAATTGATAATTTTTAAAACACAAAAAACTTTTATTGCACTTGGAGAAGTATAAAATTACTAAAACACCCTTTAGGTGGATTTTCGTAATTTGACTTTTTGGGGTCAATTTTTTTCCATGAAACTGTTCATATCCCAATTTCATAATATTTTCATAATTTTTGGTGAATTTGAAATCACAGCAATATCCTGGGAGATGTGAAATTACTAAAATATCCCTTAAATGTATTTTCATAAATTGAGCCTTTCCGAGTTTAAATTTTCATGAAACTTTTTAGATCTCAATTTTATAATATTGCATGATTTTTGATACTTTAAAATCCCAAAAATGAGATGAAAATATTGATTTATAAGAAAATGGTCTAAAAATCGAAAACTTTTTACTAAGGGTGAAATGGTCTTTTCATTTGGTTTAAGGGCTATAAAGATCCAACATTTGCATTGAATAATATGGACCAGTATATTTCATATTTAATCTTAATCCAATGGCTAAAGATTTCTCCTTAAAAAAAAAAAAAGAGAGGAACTTTGGCCCTTGGATGAGATTTAATCCAAAGGCCTATATTCAATCATTCAAAGATATTTTAATGGATTTTATTCTTTACAAGAATAAAAAGGGCTGGCTTTTAGAGTTTAGGAAGAGGGGAATCCAAAGGGAGAAGTGATTTAAAAACAACAAGAAAATAGAAAACAAAGGTTTTTAGAATAAAAAAAAAAGGTAAGGCAAAAAAAAAAAAAGAAAAAGATGAAAATGACATGAGAACAGAGGCATGGTCAGCATAGGAAAAAGGGAAGAGGATGTGAAAACTGGGTAATGTGGCTAGTAAAGAGGGCAGTGGCAAGCGTGAAGCTAGAACAAAAAAAAAAAAAAGACTAGGGAATAAAGTGAAAAAGTAGTTCGAGAAGGGAGACTTTGGGGCACACAGCAAGCGATGAAGAAGGAAAAGAATAAAAAAAATGTGAGACCAAGGAGAAAAGGAAAAGTAAAACTACAAATACAAGGGAAAAGATCAGAAATGGGCAATGACTAAGCAAAAAACTAAACAAAAAAAGTTAGGTAAGTCCGTTGAAAGGTTTTTTCTTGTTTATTTTTTTTTCTTTGATATATAGGGTATTCAAACTTATTTCTTAATCCGTGTTTGCTGTTATGGTTTTGTGTTTTCTAGCTTTAAAACTTATTTGGTCTCTACATATTTTTCATGTTTTTATCAAACTAGTTTCCATGTTTTCTCTATTGTATAAAGATTAAAGCTTTTGTCCTGTGTATGCCTATTTTATTCGTATACGAGCTGTTATGGAGCCCAAAACTGCATCTTCATGTCATAGTTGTTGGTTTCAAATGAAATAATGAAAAAAAGCTGAAACTCAACTGGAATTTCATTTTGGTTCCAATTGGAGAAAACCCTATGACTCCCTCCATATGTGTCTTCATGTGAAAGATAGGGACCTTTGGTTCACGTTTTTGGTTTGGTCTTTCTTATGTTTTAGTTAAAAAAAATATTAGTGAAAATTGTTAGTATATGTAATAAAGGTTACTAATAGACAAAGGTTTTAAAAAATAAGGCTATGAACTTGTTTGCCTTATGCTTAGGTCTTTACATATACACCCCTGCACAATTTTTTTATTATTTTTATTTTTTATGATGGTTGAGTTCAATGTAAATTTCATGCATGCTTAATTTCCCCTATTAGTTTAATTTCCTTGTTTTTTTTAAATTTTATGCAATTTAATTTTCATATAGATTACTCTAGGTATAGTCTATCTTAAACATATATTTTTTAATTTTATTAATTCTATCTTAAATAAAAATTATAAAAATAAGTAATAAGTATAATAGAAAAAGGTAATAATAAAATAAAAAACATCTCCACCTAGATGTTGGAAGGAGTTATAAATATTATAATAAATTAATAATTCTGCCTAGATGTTGAAGAATTATTAAATAATGATAAAATAATAAAATATTAATAAATAATAATAAGTTTTAATGAAAAAGATAATATTTGAAAATATATAAGAATTAATTTTTAGTAAAATTATAAAAATGAGCTCGCTTTGAAAAATTTGCTAGATGTTGGAAATTTTTTAGAAAGGTTTGTAAGTTTACAAAATTTTAGTTGAAATTTTAAAATGCAACCCTAAATTGAAACTTTTAAACCAAAACCCTAAAATTAGAACCGTAAGGTCGAGACCCTAAATAAAACCTTAAATCAAGACCCTAAATAAAACTTTAAACCGAAACCCTAAATTGGTTTTAAAATTTTAAAAATTTGCATGAAAACTTTTTATGAAATAATTTGTTCTTAAATGCTGCCTAGATGATAGGATATTTAAGAAATTTTATTTCATTAATAATTTTAATACATTTTCATAACTCAAAAATAAATTCGTTTTGTTAAAATAACAAGTATAAAAAAATAATAAAAATAAGAAGATGGGATTTTAAATAAAAAAAGTCACACCCAAACTTTGCCTAGATGTTGGAGAGTATAATGGTCTCTTTATATTTGAAAACCCAATTCTTAAATTCATATTTTATCATCATCTACATATAACTCAATTTTTATAATAATGTGTACATTCATAATTCATATATACGTTTGTTGATATTTAATATTAATTGTATTATTCATTTTTTTACTGCATAAAAGGTTTTCTTAACAATTTTTAGTTTTGAATAAATAAAATTAAAATAACATTTTGTGAAATATAATTGTTGATACTCTGTCTAGATGTTGAAGAGTTATCAATGATTATCATTTACAAAAAGTGTTATTTTATTATTTTAGAAGGAATGTTATGATAAATCTAAAATGAAAATATTATCTTTAAATTTTGCCTTTGTATTGGAAACTTTGAAGGTATCTCTTTAATTTGAAAATTTTCATAATATTTCTCAAAAAAGATTTTTTTAAAACTAATTTTATTTCTTAAAAATAAAGGGAATTATAATTAAATTTCATACAAAAAATCATTTTTATTTGGAATTGCAAATAGTGCATAATTAATTGGTACCGATTTTATGGGTATTATGGGGGTCTACTATTTTCTCACATGTAATCGAATCCTGAACCCAATTTATTTTTGTAGACAAAAATTATTTTTTTAATAAAACTTTAAACCCATTTTATTGTTTTATTAAAAGATAAAATTTTAGGTGATAAATCACACTTTAAAAAAAAATTAGTGGTGACTCCTTGTGTTTTTCATGATTTTTAAATTTTTATGTCTAGCAATCAAGTCTCCGAACCGATACGTTACGGTAGCTTGGTGACTCCCCCAGTGACTTTTGAGATTCAAGCCAAAAATTTTAGTAATGCTCTATAAAAAATTTTGGATTTAACTAATTTTATTTGATTTTTGTTTAAATTCCCTTTATTTTATGTTTTTCATAAATTTTTTTTTTTAAAGAATTGCATGCTAGTTATTATCTTGTTTTGATTTGTTATTTATAATTTATTGATGTTGTTTTGTTTAATATATTGTTTAGCACATTTTTGTATATTCACTTGCATGCATGAGCTCTAGACCCAAGCTCTATCCTATTTAAGAGAAAGTGAAGTAGCTATGCTCTCGTGAGGTAGTAATCTTCGCTTTTGCTAGCGAAACATTGTCACTTAGAACGAATCCCTTTTCGCTTATCTAAGTTTGGTCTGGGAACCTTTAGACAAATAAATATTGACCCAACATATCTTGAGCCATGGGAAGCCTACCTAGGATAGAGCCATATCACTTTTTAGAAAATAATCAAAAGTTATAACACTATTATATTATGTTATTTTGTTGTATTATATGGTTGCTATGTTGTTTTTGTTATTTTTTAGTTTTCAATTATTGATTCATTTTATTTTTATAATCTTTGATTTGTTGAGTACATTATATAGGCATCATATTTTAAGATGAAGTATTTGTTTTAGGTCAGTTGTCAGCAAAAAAAAAAAAAAAAGACTCTCATAAAGCCATCAGAAGTGTCAAACTTTTGTAGAAATTATTTACAAATTAAAAGCCATGTAAATTTCTTTCATAGAAATTACCTAAATTAGGATATGTGGACCATTTTGATGCAATTTGTGCTTAAGGTAACGAGGTAAATAAGAAAAGTCCAAATAAAAAGATGGAAAAAAAAAGATTTAGGATAGATAAGGAGTTTGTTATCTTTTTGAAATTTAATCATTTCATTCTACATTCATCATTAAGGTGATTTGTATATTTTGGGTTGTTACATTTTGTAAATATATTTGCATCATTATCATATTCAAGCATTTATAGATATATTTTGTGTAGCATGCAAATCAAGAATTGTGTCATTCATTCAGTAAAGAAAATAGCATAAATGTTTTGGTTTAAACCCTTGAAATAAAATATTTGTTTTAGTAGGTATAAGAAGTTAAAAATATGAAAGATTAATTGGAACGCAATCAAGATGAGTTTGGTCATGACATTTAAGAGATGACAAAACAGCTCACTGAGTTAACGAAGACCGTTGATAGACTCAAAAAATTTATTTTGGTGCCTTCTCAAGGGTCCTTACCAATTTCAACCCAAGTAAGTCCTATGAATTCATGAAGTCGTGATCAGTTGATTCTTGTTGGGTCTAGTATACTTTCTAAGCATACTAAAACATTCAATGATTTAAGCAATAATGAAGGTCTGGATAAGATCATGAAAGGGATGAGTGATTTAATCACTCAAATGTCTGACTCTAGAATTTGATCTTTAAGATGGAGTTACCTGGTTCCATACAACCTTTATCAATTGTTTCAAACTTGAACTTGCATTCAAATCCTTTTCATGTTTATTTTCGACATCCTTTCCAAGCATCAAAGATCAAGCCCCAAAACTTCATGCAATCTTCGAGAAGTTCACATTTGAACTAAAATCTTTTGCCCGCCATTCCCTAATCACCTATTCAGCCAATTGTTCAATCTCAAACTTTTGCACCACCATTAAATCCTCAAACTCCTAGTCAACTTGTTGTCTAAAAATTACCTACGAAAAAGAAACATTTAGATCCTCTCCCTATTTCATATAGAAAGCTTTATCCTTATTTGTTTGAAAGACACCTTGTTGCTCATGTGCCTTTAGAACCTTTAAAGCCTCCATACCCAAAATATTTTGACCCAAATGCAAGATACGAATACCATGACTAGATTATAGGGTATTCCATTGAGAATTATGAGGGTTTCAAACATAAGGTGCAATCATTCATAGATGCGAAATGGTTCAATCTAGCGACAATAAAGTATTAAAGATTTAAGAATAATGAGAAAGGGATGGCATGATGATGAACATGAATGGAATTTTTTATTAAAGAAGGTCTTTAAGTGATAGGTTATTGGAAAAATAAAGTGCTTTGTGAATTTTTTCTATTTTAAAATTATTTTTATGTTAATATGATGTTATCTTTCTGAACTTAGATATGTGAATTATGGTTTGCTTCTAATTTTTATTCTTTTTCCAATTTTCACACTTTTCACCAAAGAATTTTGTCATTAGTGCATTCATTCATTCATCCATTTATGTATCAACTTAATAGAATGCAACTCATATGTGTTCTAAAAAGAAGGAATTTCTTCAAGAATAATCTTTACAATCTTTTAAAAGGATAAATAGAATACTAATTTGGAAAGAAAGATGTAAGAGATTATCGATGGACTTTTTGCTCAAGAAAATAATCAACCCAAAGGACCTAGCTTATGACCCATAAGAAATGAGTCATGGAATCTAGATGAACAAAAGAAGTATAGCTATTAGAAGAAATAATTCAAACTATTGAAGGTAGGGATAAATCTAGTGATGCAAAAAAATATCAACTAGTTTCAAATATGGTTATTCCACCCATGTTCAATGCTACGACATTTGAAAAGTATAATAGAACTGGATGTTCTGAGACACATTTGGCTCAATACTATCACTACATGGTTGGGTATGCTAGTGACAAAAAGCTACTTATTCATGTCTTTCAAGAAAGTTTGGCTAAGACAGTAACCCGTTAGTACTACAATTTGAAAAATAGTCAAATTCATACTTGGAAGGATTTATCATGGGTATTCTTGAAGCAATATCAACATATATTAGATATGGCTTTAGACCGATTAACCTTTCAAAACATAAGAGAAGTCCCGATGAGAACTACAAAAAATATTTTGTTAGATAAAAAAAGTTACGTCACAAGTTTGACCACCTTTAACTAATAAAGAGTTAAATTTTTTATTTATGGATACCCTTATTTCTTCTTATTATAATAAGATGATTGGTAATACATCTTTAGAATTTACCAATTTGCTAGTTATTATAGGCAAAATTGATGATAGGATAAAAAAAAAAGGATGAATTATGAATGCTAATGTGGAAGTTCCAAATGAAAGGTAAAAAAATACTTATGAGGAATACGCCTAAGAAACAACTGTTAAAAGGAAAAATAAGAGAAACCTCACCTTGATACATGATGGTTTGGTGAATAATTATTCCCATTGGTCATCATATTGTTCCCAATTGATATCTAGGGCCGATAATTTTCCTCAATCATTTCATTTGTGTGCTTCAGTTTTTTCATCATAAATATTTACATAACAAAGGAATAACCCAAGCTATTCACAAAGTCATAAGAGAAAGAGAGTTAAGATGCATTATTCACTCTCAATGTCTTATGCTAAACTTTTCACCTTATTAGCCAAAAATCAGATGATCTCTATTGTTTCTGTAAGACCCAAAAAGCCTCCTTACCTAAAGTGGTATGATCCCAATGCAAAGTGTGAATTCCATGACGGGTTCAAAGGACATTCCATTAAAAATTGTATTGCCTTCAAGGATATAGTTCAAGCTTTGATTGATGTAGATCTTACAAAATTTAAAGAATTTGTTAGTGGTTTTGATGATTGATAGGGATAGAATCGATGGTCAATGATGCTAAGGTTGAAGCATCAAGTGAGGAGCTTTTGTTTCTATAAGTTTAAGTATCATCTAAAGAGCACTTTTGGGAATGTGAATTGTTGGGTAAAGTTTCAGTGTTTGCATTACATGAATAGATCTTATGTATCGTAATATTTCATGGATTCATATTGTAATGTGATACTTTTAATTTTTTTAAAATTTTGGACTTATAGGTTTTCTTTGAACAAAAAATGGTAAAAAAAGAAAAATGTTAGATTTGAATAAGGCCCTACATAGTTTGGTCCTAAGGTAAAAATAAATAAATAAATAATACCCTAAAAAAAAGAGAAAATTTTGAGTCTCGAAAGAGTTTGCGATCACTATTAGGAATTTTTCAAATGCCTAAACGTCAATTCTTAAATCATCTAGATGACTCTATTTTATCAGTCATGACCCTTTAAAAACCATGAATTAGAATTTGTGAACCCTATTTTCACTTGATAACATTATGACATTAGATAGTGATATTTTTTTTCAAGGAAATGAACAATGAAAAAACTATTTTAAAAAGAAAAAAATAAAAAATTAGGATTCCTAAAAAATTAGGAATGTATGACACTTTTTTTAAAGAATTTGATGTGGTAATTTGATATGTCAATGTTAGGCTATAGCTTCAAAAATTTTTAAAAATCAAAGCCAACCCAAGTTCGATAAAATGATCTTAGATTTACCAATCTTACAATTTTTTACCTAAAATTAGCCTAATCCGGTGTCTTGGGAGCACACTAATTAGAGAAGAAAGATTTCATTACTTTTTTGATAACTTGAGTTATGAATAGCCTATTTGTTCTTTTTTGTGGAGTAATATGAACCATCTGACAACTTAAATAGGTTTATTCCACATGACCTTTTTCTCATTTATTCTACATGACCCTTTTTTCATAATAAATTAAGTGTGGTTTGTTAAAATGAGGTATCTTTCATGAATTACATTATTGGTAAAGTGAACTTATGTATGAGTCATGGAGGGGTTGGTAAAAAAAAAAAACAAAAAAAAGTAAAAAGACAAGAAGAAAAAAGAGAAGAAAAGATAAAAGAAAAATGGTTATGACATCATACATTTAAGAAATTTGAATAAATCAAAATAAAGTCCTTACAAATTCAAAGTTTTGAAAAAGGGACAAGAAAAAAGCCTAAAAATAAAAATGATCGATAATTCAAAAAAAAAAAAAAACAAGCAAAAAAATATTTTGAAATGAAAACATTTCTTTAAGTTCATTTGCCTATTGGTAACTATTCTTCAATTTAAATGTTTATGCTTGAAATGAAAAATGATCATCTTTCATTATCCCTTCATAAATGTAGAAATTTATCCCTTGTTACTCCTTTTTAGCTTGATTGAATTCTTCTAAAATAAACCTTAACTAAGGATCACCCTTCACATTGGAGGTAAAAAAAAAAAGGTATTTAAGGGTTAAGAATGGGAATGTCCAAATGAAATCCTGTGTATTGAAGCAAAAGCCCAATATAAAAGTTCACAAAAATTTTGAATCCATTACGTGAAAAATGCAAAAAAAAAGATAAAAAAAAAGGAAAAATGAAAGGAAATGAAGAATAAAAGAAGAAAAAAGAAAAAAAATGGGTGGAAAGCATAAGAAAATAAAAAGGAATATACATCAGAGTGTATCATTCAAATGAAAAAATGATCCTTGATTTTAAATACCTTTAAATACTTGTTTTGGCCCTTTTATCTTCTTTTTTTTTTATAACCTTGAACCTTAAGCTATGTTATATCAGTAAAAAGTTTATATTGGATCAAGCATGGAGGCTTAAAATTAAAAAGTTTCTCTTAGAAAAATGACTATGAATCTTTTGGGTTCCCTTTATTATCTAATTTCCTGTTTAGATCATTAACCCTTTTTGAAAAAACTCTTTTCCTCTTATAGATAAGGTCGAATTCTTAGGTGTATGGTATAATAATAAAAAAGGTCAAAAAAAGAGAGAAAAAAGTAAAAAAAAAGATAAAAATAAATAAATAATATATGGCTCTAGGGTGAAAACCCAAAAAAGGGCAATCTAGTGAAGGCCATTCCTAATGCTAAATGTGATGGTTACTGATCAAAGGTAAGCTTAACATTTTTGACAGATTTGAAATATCAAAGTCCCAGAATTCTGAGATGGGTTGATTTTGAAAATCTTAACTTTTGTCCATTCCCAAATAACCTTTCAAAATCTTAAGCCTTATAGCTAACCTTGATATATATTAAAATGTTGCATTTGGAAACTAAGAAAAATATTGAATATGTTTGGTTTTCAAGGAATTCATTTTTTTAAAAAAGCTTATGTTTCATCTGTGAACTTGAGTGAAAAATATGTCTATTTTATTCCCTTCAGGTGTTAAAACCCTTTTGAATAAACATGAATCTCTATATATAGAACCATTCAATCCATTTGGAAAAAAAAATTTCACCTTTTTCATTTTTAATAGGGATTGCCAATTCTAAAAAATTTAAACTCAGTTGAGTTGGCACCCTAGTTTTAAGCCCAGATTATCCAGCACCAATGAAGTCTTAAACCTAGTTTAGTTGGCATCAATGATGGTTTAAGCCTAAATTAACTGGCACATAAAGCCTAGTATTACTTGGCATTGAAAAGTCGTAAACCTAAATTAGCTAGCACATAAACCTAAAGTAGCTGTTACATAAGCCCAATTTAACTGGCACATAAGCCCAAATTAGTTGAAAAAGTATACACCCTTTTTATCTTCTTTAAGTGGTGTAGTTTTTTTAAATCAATAGGAATCTCTGGATGTAGAATTATCCAATTCATTGAAAAAGAGATTTTTCACTTCTTTCATTTCTAATAAGAATTGTTAGTTTCTAAAAAAATGTAAATTTACACCAAGTCTAAAGCTCAGTTTATCTAGCACCAAAGAAAGAATTAAGCCTAGATTATCTAGCACACTATGAAAAGATTTTAAGCGTAGTGTAGTTGGCACATAATGAAAATTTAAGCTTATATTTTCTAGCACCTAAATTTAAGCACAATTTAACTGGCACGCAAGTTTATATTAGCTGGCAAGAAAGCCAAGAATTATCTCGCATGCAAGTTCAAATTGGAAGTCACCTCATTTGAGCTATAGTTTAATCTCGATCATTTTCATTTTCTAACTTGCAGTTCAATCCTAGTTTTATTTATTCGGCTTAGTTCTGGTCATATTTATTCTTCGACTCGCGATTTAGTCTTGATCATTTTTATTTTTTGACTTGCGATTTAGTTCTGGTCATTTTCATTCTTCCACTCGCGATTTAGTCTCGGTCATCTTTATTCGTTGACTCATGGTTCAATCCAGGTCATTTTCATTCTTTAACTTGCAATTCGATCCCAATCGTATTTATTTTTTGACTTGTGGTTCAATCTTGATCAATTTCATTTTTTGACTTATGGTTCAATCCCAGTCATATTTATTCTTGGACTCGCAATCCAATCTTGATCATATTTTTCTTCGACTTGCAATTCAATCCTAATTTTTTTCATTTCTCAACTTATGGTTTAATCCATATCATTTTCATTATTTGACTCGTGGTTCAATCATGGTCATATTCATTCTTTGACTTGTGGTTCAATTTTAGTTATATAATTGTTTGACTCATGATTCAATCTCGATCATTTTTATTCTTTGACTTGCGATTTAATCTCCGTCATTTTTATTCTTCGACTCATGGTTCAATCTCGGTTATATTTATTCTTCAACTAGCAGTTTAATCCCAGTCATTTTCATTCCCTGACTCACGGTTCAATCTTAGTCATTTTTATTCTTTAACTAGTGGTTCAATCCTAATCATATTTATTCTTCAACTCATAGTTCAATTCTAATCATTTTCATTTCTCGACTTGCGGTTCAATCCCAGTCATATTTATTCTTTGACTTGCAGTTTAAATTTGGTCATTTTCATTTTTTGACTTATGGCTTAGTATGAGTGATATTTATTCATCGACTCACTGTTCAATCTAGGTCATTTTCATTTCTTAGGTTGCAGCTCAGTTTTGGTCATATTTATTCTTCAACTCGTGGCTCAATCCTAATCATTTTTATTTCCTGACTAGTGATTTAATCCTAGTCATCTTTTATTTTTGGTTCATGGCTCAGTCTTGAACGTTTTTATTTGCTAACTTGTGTACCAATCTTAATTGTTTTTCACAATTTATGAATTTATCTCCCTTTTACTCGAAAGCATCGTCTGAATAAAATTGTCGTCTGTGTCTTTACATTTTTTTTCTTACAAATATGTGAAGAGGGGCAGCTGTAAACACTGAATTTTATCCGAAATATTTTTTTAACATAATTGACCTAGGCTTATTTGCAAACAAAGGCTAGAACCATTAATTTGGGACCATTTTGTAAACCATTTAGAGACCCAATTACAAGCCTAAACAAAGCCCATTTGAAGCCTATAAGAAAGCTCACTTTAAGAGCTCATAAAATACATCTATATTTAGGTTTATAATAAACAAAGAAAAAAGAGACTCGTAGGGTTCCTGTCAAACTCTTTTGCATGGGATTTATATGGAGGCTACCTTTTCACATGGATGCGTGAGAAATGAAGAATAAATGAAGCAAGTAAGCCCTAAAGTTAAGTTGGATGAAATCTAATCAAACTTGGTCAATAAAGTTTAAATTAATCAACCAAAGTCAAAATTGTATAAAATTTAGTCAAAATGGATAAAACCTGAGTCAATTTCAAAATTCAGAATCTAATTAGAATTAATGTGATTTAAACTTAAAATTGATGATTTTTAAAACACTAAAAATTTTTATTGCACTTAAGGAAATATAAAATTACTAAAATGCCCTTTAGGGAAATTTTTGTAATTTGACTTTCCTAGGATCGATTTGTTTCCATGAAACTATGTAAATCTCAATTTTATAATATTTCATAATTTTTGATGTATTTAAAATCACAACAATACTCTAAGATGTATGAAATTATCAAAATACCCCTCAAAGGTTTTTTCTTAATTTGGGCCTTCTCGGGCTCAAATTTTCATGAAACTTTCTACATCTCAATTTTATAATATTTCATAATTTTTAGTACTTTAAAATCCTAAAAATGAGAATGGGAACATTGATTTCTAAGAAATTGACCTAAATATTAAAAACTTTGTACTAAAGGTAAAATGGTCTTTTTATTTGGTTTAGGGGCTATAAAAATCAAACCTTTGTAGTGAGTAATATGGACTAGTAAATTTCATATTGAATCTTGATCCAATGACTAAAGATTACTCCTTGAAATAAAAAAACGAAGGAACTTTGGCTCTTGGAAGAGATTTGATCCAAAAGCCTATATTCAATCTTTTAAAAATATTTAGTGGCTTTCTTTTTCACAAGAATAAAAGGGGGTTACTTTTTGGAGTTTAGGAAGAGAGGAACCCAAAGGGAGAAGCAGTTTAAAAATAACAAGAAAATAGAAAAAAAAAAGGTTTTTGAAGCAAAAAAAAAGAGAAAAAAAGGTAAGGTAAAAAATAAGAAAAAGATGAAAATTGCATGAGAACAGAGGCATGGTCAACGTAAGAAAATAGGAAGAGGACATGAAAAATGGGTAGTACAATTAGTAAAGAGGGTAATGGTAAACGTGAAGTTGGAATAAAAGAAAAAAAGAAAAAACCAAGGAACAAGGTGAAAAAACAATTCAGGAAGGGAGACTTTATGGCACATAGCAAGCGGTAGAGAAGGAAAAGAACCAAAAAACATGAGGCCAAGGGGAAGAAGAAAAACCAAAACTACAAATAAAAAGGAAAAGACTAGAAATGGGCAAAGAACAAGCAAAAAACCAAATGAAAAAAGCTGAGTAAGCTTGTTGAAAGGTTTCTTCTTGTTCATTCTTTTTCCTAGTATATAGGGTATTCAAACTTATTTCTTAATCTGTATTTGTCGTTATGGTTTTGTGTTTTTTGGCTTTGAAACCTCTTTGGTCTCTACATATATTTAATGTTTTTATCAAACTAGTTTCCATGTTTTCTCTACTACTAAGAAGCTTAAAGCTTTGTCCTTTGTATGTGAGCTATTCTTGAGCCCAAAACTCCATCTTCATGTCATAGTTGTTGGTTTCAAATGACATAATGAAAAAAAGCTAAAACTCAAATGGAATCTCATTTTGGTTACAGGTAGAGAAAATAGTATGGCTCCCTTAATGCATGTTTTTGTATGAAAGATGAAGACCTTTGGTTCACATTTTTGGTTTGGTCTTTCTTATGTTTTAGTTGAAGAAATAATAGTGAAAATTGTTAGTATATGTAACAAAGGTTATTAATAGGCAAATGTATTAAAAAAGGAGGATATGAACTTGTTTGCCTTATGTTTGGGTCCTGATATATACACCCTTGCACCATTTTTTTTTTGTTATTTTTATTTTTTATGGTGTTTGAGTTCAATGTAAATTTCTTGCATGCTTAATTTTCCCTATTAGTTTAATTTTTGTGTTTGTTTTAATTTTCTTGCAATTTAATTTTCATGTAGATTACTATCGGTATAGTCTATCGTAAATATATATATTTTAATTTTATTAATTCTATCTTACTTAAATAAAAATTGTAAAAATAGGTAATAAGTATAATTGTAAAAAGTAATAATAAAAAAAAGAAACGCCCTTGCCTAGATGTTGGAGGGAGTTATAAATATTATGACAAATTAATAATTCTACCTAGATGTTAGAGAATTATTAAATAATAAAAACAAAATAATAAAAGATTAATAAATAATAATAAGTTTTAATGAAAAAGAAAAATATTTGAAAATATATAAAAATTAATTTTTAGAAAAATTATAAAAATGAGCTCGCTCTAAAAAATCTGCCTAAATGTTAGAGATTTTTTTTTAGAGGTTTGTAAGTTTGCAAAATTTTAAGTAAAATTCTAAAGTACAAGCCTAAACTGAAACTTTTAAATCAAAACCCTAAACGTAGAACCCTAAGGTCAAGACCCTAAATAAAGCCTTAAATTCAGACCCTAAATAAAACCTTAAACTGAATCCTTAAATTGGTTTTAAAATTTTAAAGATTTTCATGAAAACCCTTTATGAAATAATTTGTTCTTAAATGCTACCTAGATGATGAGGTATTTAGAAAATTTTATTTCATTAAGAATTTTTATATATTTTTGTAACTCAAAAAATAAATTTGTTTTGTCATAATAACAAATATAAAAAATAATAAAGATAATAAGATGGGATTTTAAATATAAGAAGTCACGCCCAAACTTTATTTAGATGTTAAAGAGTCTAGTGGTCTATTTGTATTTGAAAATCTGATTCTTAAATTTGTTTTTTATCATCATCTGCATATAACTCCTTTTTTAGAATAATGTATACATTCATAATTCATATATATGTTTGTTGATATTTAACATTAATTATATTATTCATTTTTTATAGCATAAAAAGTTTTCTTAAAAATTTTTAGTTTTAAGCAAATAAAATTAAAATAGCATTCTGTAAAATATGATTGTTAGTACTCTGCCTAAATGTCAAAGAGTCATTAATAATTATCATTTACAAATAGTGTTATTTTATTATTTTAGAAGGAATGTTATGATAAATCTTAAATGTAGCAAAAAACAACTAGGATTGGTATATAAGTTAGCAAGTAAAAATGTTCAGGATTGAGCTCAAACAAAAAATAAAAGATTATTGAGATTAAACCACTAGTTGAGAAATAAAAATAACCGGGATTGAGTCATGAGTCAAAGAATAAATATGATCAGAACTGAGTTGCAAGCCGATAAATAAAAATGACCTAGATTGAATCACGAGTCGATGAATAAATACGACTAAGATTAAGCCACAAGTTGGGAAATGAAAGTGACCGAGTTTGAACTGTGAGTCAAAGAATAAATATAATTAGAATTAAACTGTAAGTCGGGAAATAAAAATGACTGGGATTGAATCATGAGTCAAAGAATAAATATGACCGAGATTGAACCACGAGTCGAGGAATAAAAATGATTAGGATTGAACTGCGAGTCAAGAAATAAAAATGATCGAGATTGAACTACAAGTCAAATAATAAATATGATTAGCATTAAACCGCGAGTCGTGATTAAACCATGAGTCAAAAAATATAAATGACAGGATTGAACCATGAGTTAAATAATAAATATGACCAGGATTGAACTGTGAGCCAAAAAATAAATACGACTGGGATTAAACTATGAATCGAAGAATGAAATTGACATTGATTGAATCATGAGTTAGAGAAGGGATTTAGGTGCTTTATAAATCAATAGTCAAGGTTGTAAGGATTGCGCTAAGGGTAACCTTTCATCTTTAGGGCCATTTCTCTTAATTGAACCATCATCCTTGTTTGGAAAGAAACACATCCTTATTTTTTTAGATGTTTTATAAAAAGACCCTTAATATAACTTATGTGAAAATATATGCGGTTCATGCAATGATTGTGATGAATCAAAAAGATGAAAATGCAATCAATAATTTAGATCATGCATTTTCATTCATGTTAATTTGATTTTTGAGATTGGTTCGATTTTTTTGAACATTAGAAGCCGCTTCCAATATTCTCATCCTTCTAAATCTTTTTTTTTTGTCCAGTTGTTTCTCTTTCCTCTTAGATTGGAATCTTAGACTTTTGATGGATTGATTTGACTCTTGATTGTCTTGAACTTTCTTCAAATTTTTTCTTTCTCTTTTCCTTTTTTTTTTTTTTTTTTTTTTGTTTTGGTGATCAATCAATTTTCAATTTCATTTTCTTTTCTTTTTTTGTTTTCTAACCCTACATTGTTATTTTTCGTCATCCTTATACCTTTTTTTTAAAATTTTTTTAGTGACATATTAGTCTATCATGAATGTTATCAATTATTATCTTAATTTCAAGTGACAAATGCAATGATTCCATGTTCAAAGTTGAATATGAGATTTAGTTATCTATAGATATTTATTTTGGTTTTAAAAAGAGAAAAATGAGCGTTTCGAAACACTAAGAAAAGGTAATTCAAAGATATTTCAAGAATCAATTATCAATTTTTTAAATGATGAACATTTGAACAACCTTGACCTACTCAGACCAAATCATTTCCCAAAAAACTCATTACATTTATGATTTTACTATGTTTGATTTCATACAACTAATCTTTGCCTTATTATTGCAACCGATGGAAACTTGCCCCCAAAAGTCATTTCCCTTAACTCCAATGCCGATTCGTTTAGTTGCGTAACATCCTTTCATTCCTTGAAGGGTTTCCTTCTCGCTCCACTTTCATTTAAGCTGCTTTTTTAAGTTTTTAACTTAACAATCCTTTTTTTAGTTCATACTACTTTTTTTGAGTTTTCAATCTAAATCGTTTCCTTTTTGTTTTTATTTTTTTTTTCTCTTTTTTTAAGCAAAATATTTTTTAACAGTGTCGAAATTCATAGGATTTAGTAATATATCACCATCAATTTCTGTAAGGATTAGAGCTCCGTCAAAGAATACTTTCTTTATCACATATGGACATTCTCATTTGGGTGTCCATTTCCCTCTATTGTCATGTTGAATTAGCAAAAATTTTTTCAAAACCAATTCACCTTTGTGAAAAGCACTGGGATTGTATCTTCTTGTCATGTGCTTGTATGATTCTTTTTGGGTACATTTACCCATGACTAAATGTAGAGAGTCTTTTTTTTTCAATTCGATTTAGTTGTTTGAAACGATCTCGAACCCAATTTACTTCATTCAATTTTACTTTCATCGAAACCCTAAGGGAAGAAATTTTCACTTTGATTGGTAAAATAGTCTCCATCTCATACACTAGTGAAAACAAGGTGACCCTTGTAGAGGTTTGAATTGATGTTCTATAAGCAAGTAAGGTAAAAGGTAACTTTTAGTGCCAATCTGTATATGTATTGGTCATCTTCCCTAATATCCTTTTGATGTTCTTGTTCATAGCCTCTACCATGCCATTCTTTTTTTACGGTACGGTGCTGAATGATGATATTTTATCTTAAATTATACATATAACTTTTTCATTATCTTATTATTCAAGTTCTTAGTATTATTAGAGATGATCCTTTTCGAGAGCTCATATCGGCATATTATCTCTCTCTTTACGAATTCACATACCCTTATCATGTAAAAGCTACTTTCACCCACCTAGTGAAGTAATCAATTATTACAAAGATAAAATGATGCCTATTCAAAGCTTTTGGGGTTATAGGTCCAATCATATCTATTCTTCACATAGAAAAAGACCATGGTGGTGCCGAGACATGTAATGGGATTAAAGGGGAATGAATTTTATCCACGTAAATTTGACATTTATGGCACTTTTGAATGTAACTAATGTAATTATTTTCTAATATAAACCAGTAGTATCCTGTTCTCATAATCTGTCTGGCTATTATATGCCCATTAATGTGTATTCCATAAATTCTCCAGTGCACTTCTTCAAGTATCTTTCTTACTTCAATAGCATCTACACATCTTAGTAACATCTGGTCACAACTCTTTTTATACAGGATTTCTTCATGTAGCATAAATTCTACTACTAATCTTCGAATAATCCTCTTGTCATTCTTTGAGGCTTGCTTGGGGTATTTTTGGCATTTGATATACTGTACAATGTCATAATACCATAGTTGCCAATCCACCTCCTCTTTCACATTCGAACGGTGGGCTGATGAATCTCTCATTCATTTGGAACCCTTAAAGCCTCTATATCCTAAGCTTTATCACTATGAGAATGTAGGTCATTCAACAGATAGTTATCCAACTTTCAAGTATAAGATACAAAGTTTACTTAAGGCTGACATGTTGAATTTTAATACAAGAGTAGAGCCATGTCTTAGTGGGAATCCTCTGCTTGATCATACAGGGGCATGGTGATAGGAAAAGATAAAGCTAGTTGTCTTTTTTGGACTTCTTACAAAGTAATACAATCCCTATATGCTTATGCGTGCAAGCATTAAAAAAGACTTGTATGTGTTGGATTTTTCATTTGTGTTTTATCATTTTAATGAAATGGTAAATCCATTTCCGTTACATTTTCTTTTTGTACACCTTTCCATATTTCATTTTGTTCCTAGGTAATGGATGTTCATTCAATTATGACAATAATTCATGGTTCAATTTTGGAAAATCATTCATATCAATAAACCTAATCTATTAAGATTCATGAAATGAAAAAAAAAAAAAACAAGGTGTAAAGGGAGTCAATGCTTTCATGCAATTTTCACCCATTGAAAAGTAAAGTAAAGTTTCTTCATAAAGTGTGCAATTCTTTGAATAATTTATCAACAAGTCTATTCCTAATAAAAAATATTCTTTAAAAAAAGCATTCACATTTGAGATGAAAAATGATTATTTTTTTTTATCTTTCATATGAATAAAATTATCCATTTGCTTTCTCTTTTAAGCTTATTAAATTCTTTTTAGGAAACCCAACCAATGATCACCTTTTACATTAGGGGCAAACTTTAAAAAAAGACCTATTCACAAAAAGAGAAAGTGAAGTTACCAAATGATCTCAAAATGACACATTTTTGTGTTTATATCTTTGAAAAAATATGATAGAAAAAGTGTAAAATGAAAAAGTGAAAAAAATGAAAAGAAATAACAAAAAAGAGAATTAATGGAGAATGGAGCAAAATCCCAAAATACCTCATCATATAATAAATGATCATTTGGTTTGAAACTCTCTAAACATATATTTTGAGTTTATTTTATCCATATTTTTATAAACCTTTGATAACTGTAGAAATTAGGGTTTTTTATGTTATTTTTTGTCTTAAAATTTTGAAATTTTTAGTGATCTCTATTAAATTCCTAATATTTTATCCCTAATATGCTTAAATTCTTGTTTTATAGGTTTGTTTGAAAATTTTGGACACTTTAAGCTTATTTGGACTGAAAATGCTCAAAAGTTTGCATGCCTTGCATGAGTTGCATGATTAAAAAACCATGCAAAAGTGGTGTGCTAGCATTTAATCGAAGATCAAGGAAACCCACATGTGCAACCAACCATCCATGCTTTTAAAGACCTAGGGACATTGGGCCATGTATGCAAAAATGACAAGTCCTAGAGTCATCCAAACCCACATTCAAGGTCAAACCAAAAAACCCTAAGACATGCATGAACATTCGACCAAGATAAGAAAGTTGAATGTATGATGAGTCTTTCAAATTTCAAAAAGAGTTTGAACTCAAGTGAAATAAATTAAGAAAGATTGGAAAATCAATTCAAAAATGGTCAAATCCCTTCGTCTCTCCATTAAAAATTTAAATGAAAGTGACATGGCATGGACACATAAAGTAAGGGACCGTTAGATGGACTAGTCACATTTAAGAATCAAGACATGCAATCAACCACATATATGTTTCTCTCTTTTAGTCGACATTTGAGTCTCCTTAGAACTACAAAGCTTTTTTAATTTAAATGTATTTTAGCTAAAACAAAATTGTCTAGGTTCATCCTACTTTCTATGGCCCTTTAATAAATAAGTACCTTAAGCTTACTTGTAAAGCATCCCATTTTTCTCCATTTTTTTCTTTTATTTATTTTTCTTCTTTAGCTAGAACTTCTTGTATTTTTAGTCTAAGTTCTGCTAGGGTGACAAGCTAGCCCAAACTCTCATTTTTTAGCTTTCTTTTCAATATAAGTATTTTAAAGACCTTTTTGAGCTATTTTTTAATTTAAAGTTCAAGTTTCATTTCCAAGTTTTATGTATTGCCTTTTTCTTTCCCTAAGCTTTTATCATTCTATAATTTTCTTGCCTTCAATCTTTGCAAACTTTCTTTCTTTGTTCTTTCTGCATTCGGCCAACCTAAGTGCTAGCAGTAATCATCTTGTGAAGCACTTTAATCGGCCTTCTAAGTATCATTTTATTCGATTATTTTACTTTCTCTAACCAATCATTTTCACATCATCTAAATATAAAATAAAAAGAATCAATTTTGGTACTTGGTTATTTGTGCATCCCTCATATAATTCTTGTGAGAACAATATTCACTCATCACTTTGTTACTTAATAATGATCTATGCACTTGCAGGCTTAAAAAACAACAATCACCTTTCACCTTAGCTTATGACACGTATCTTAAAAGCCTGTTTTGATTAAATATGAATGTTAAAATTGGAGAATTATATATGAAATTAAAGCATGCTTGTGATGTTATAAAGGGATAATAAGATTGATTTAGAGTTTAATAGGGATGTTAATGATAAATGAGGAAAAAAAAAGAAATGAAATAAAGAAAAAAATGAAGAGAAAAAAAAAAGGTGAGAAAAAAAAGTGAAAAAGAAAGGAAAAAAAAGGAAAATTTAAATTGAAAACCTAAAATTGTTATTTAAGTTAAAAAAAAAAGATATTTAAGTTGAAAGCATGAACAACTTTATTATAGAAAATAATATCATTTGAAGACCTAACGAGGCAGAGGCAAAGTGAACAAGATCAAGAATATCAATAGAATGGGTTTTTGAGAAAGAATTTGAAAATAATGTTTAAAATTATCTAAACATTCATTATCCTAATCAAACATTTATCCTAGTATAGTTTGAAATTTTTTATGTGCCTATTTGATCTTTGCTAGACTGATTGGTTTTAGGATAAGATTTTGATTCTCAATTGTGAAAATTTTTAAAGATAAGATTTCAGTCCTCGATTGAGAAAAATTTTGAGATTTTAACTCTTGAAAAGGAGAAATTTCCAAGATAATATAATAAAATTTGGTTAGGAAACATTTTTCAAAGTGAGATTTTTAAAGGTAATGAGCTTTGATTAAAAAAAAACTTTAAAAGATGGGTTTTTTATGTTGAGAATGTGAATCTCTAAATCCTAGAAAATTTCATATGTGAATCTCTGACCTTTTATATGTGAATCTTTAAATCTTTTAAATTTTAGATGAGAACCTAAAAATTTCAGTTGTAAATCTATAAATTTTTTGAATACAAATCTTTGAATTTTTAGATTAAAATCTTTGAAAATTTCAATTGTGAACCTTTGCATTTTTTCCTTTTAAAAGGAAATCTTTGAATTTTCTATTTTTTAAATAAGAATCTTTGAAACTCATTTGATAATCTTTGAATTTTAGTATTTTTTTAAAATGAGAATCTTTACATTTCAAATGTGAGTTTTTAAAATTTTTAAGTGCGGATCTTTAAATTTTATATGTGAAACTTTAAAAATATTCAAATATGAACCTTTGAGTTTTAGATGTGTACCTCTAAAATTTTCATATGTGAACATATGAGTTTTAGATGTAACTTTCTAAGATTTTTCAAATGCAAACCTATGAGTTTTAAATACGAATCTTTGAAATTTTTAAATTTGAATATTTGAATTAGAAATCTTTAAATTTTTTTATTGTGATTTTTAATTTATTTTAAAATTATTAAAATTTGAATTTCAAGTTGCAAATCTTTAAAATTGAAATGGCGAATCTTTGAGTTTTAACATATGTCCAAATTGTGAATCTTTAACACATTCAAATGCAAATCTTTGGTCTTTGAAATTTTAGTTTCTTTTGCTATTGTTTTGAATTCTATTAGGCAAGCTACATCTGAGTGTAATAGGTGTCTCTATCTTTACATAATTCATATTTTATGAAAAATGTATAAAAAAAGTAATTGTAGGCATAACATTTTATTTAAGATCCTTTTTTTATTAGTTTGAATTGATCAATTTTTACTAAATTGAGTTTAAAATTTAATTTATTGGATCTCCAGATCTACCTTTGGGTTGGTTTTTGGATTATTTGTTGATTGGGCCTCACAATGGTTAATTTGGATTTTTTAATTGGTGATTGGGCTTGAGTCTAGCATGTAAATTGGCCTTATCTAATTAGATTTTTTATTTTTTTTATTTTCTTCTATTTTTATTTTCTCTGCCTTTTAGTTTTTATTTATTTATTTTTCTTTAATTAAAAAAATTTTAAAAAAAGTGAAAAACATAAAAATTGAACAAGGAAATTTCTGGGATGAATTGAATGCTGAGATCGAGAGAAATGGAGGTTGAAATTGTGGGATGTCATCAGAATCAGGACAATTACTGTCAAAGATCTTAAAGGTCAAATCAGCAGGATAAATAAAATCAAATCAAAGAGAAAGGGTATGAAATCATCTTCACGTTAAAACAAATCTGAAAAACAAAGAAACAATTGCTTTGATCCGATCACCTCAATTGATGGCAATTCCTAAAATTGCTGGCAGACACTCCCTATAATTACGGAGACATGGATACGGTCGAACGACCACGAAGAACCAAAAAACAATCATCAACAATTAGTCCCGCAAAACCCAAAACCCGCAATTCATTAGCATCCCAGGAAAACCCATTCGGCAGCCACACCAATTTCCAAAAATAATCAAGCAAGAACTATCAATTTAGAGACAATAAGCCCATACGCAGCAAACAAACAAGCACACAGAAATCCCCGTAAGAAGCAAAATATAAAAGGATTTACTTCATTTATTTAGACTAGGTACATGTTTTCAAAGAGGAAATATATAAAAAAAACAAATTATGATATAATAAATTTGTAATTTTTTGTTTAATTACATTATTATTTGTATGATATCTCATTGAATGAATAAAGTAAATAAAAATTTCAATGATAAAATTTAAAAAAAAATCATAAAGCGGTGAGTTTTTTAAAAATTTTTAGATAAGAATTTTTTTTAAAACTTCCTCTAAATAGTAGAGAATTTAAATAAAATTTCAAAATTAAGAATTTACAAATAAAAGAGAATACATTAATAAAAGTTGAATTTGAAGGATAAAAATTAGACATTAAATAAGTCTTAAAATTATTCTTGATTAAACTTTTAAAAAATCAAGAATTGTTTTTTTTTTTTTAATTTTTAGAAAAGAAAATATTTCTAAATTTTCTAAAGCAATAGAAAATTTAGATAAATTGTTTACATAAGAATAAAAAATAAAACAAAAAAATAATGAAAGAAAATAAAACTAAAATTACATAGTTAAATAAACTTTTGACATAAGTTATTAATAAATTTGACGATGGATTCTTTTAAGAAAATGAATAGGATTCTTATATACTCTTGAGATGAAAAATAGTATTTTAAAATTTTGACAGAATGACGGTAAAAATCTAAATTTCTTTCTAATATAAATAATAAAATTAAAAAAAAATTAAGAATAATAAAAGATCTTTTAAACCAAGACCACTTTAGGATAATATAAAATTAATTGGTACTAATTAATTTGGGCATTGTGGGAGTACTAATATATTTCTTACATATAACTGTATTCCTAAATCTAATTATGGTTAGTACATTAGAATCTATTCTTTTAAAGAGTCTTAGTTAAGTTTAAGATTTTTTTAAGGAGGATGGATTCACCTAGGTGGCTAATTATGCCTGATAAAAATGATTGGTGGCAATTCCATTATTTTATGTCTAGTGATCGAGTTTTTAGATTTGAATACTATGATGTGCATAATGTCCTCTTTAGCCAAGTAAGTAGTAAGGTATAGGGTTTAAGGGTAGATTAAAAACTTTAAAAAAAAAAAGTTCCTTACTCATGCTTAAAATGTTTTAAATAAAGCAAAGAAAAGAAACAGATAAATTATCACAAGTTTTTTTTTTTTTTATTTAAGAGTGAAAGACAATGAAAGTATTTCAAAAAAAGTGAAAGAGAATGAAAATAATACGTTATTATGATGTACTAGCAACTTTACTTGTGCTCCGTTGTGGGCAAAATTTTTCTTTTTTGTTAGCAATATGTGAAAGAAAAAGTAAAATACAAAATGCATTAAGTTTGTAGTTTAAATAATATACCATAAAATAAATCTTGTAGACACCATATTTAGTTTGGTGTTAAATTTGTGTTTTCGAATTAACTTTTTTAGATTTTATTTTTTTAGTTTCTGATATTTTATGGATTTATTGTATTTTTTACCCAAAAAAGGAAAAAAAAGAAAAAAAGAATTTGCTCGAAATTATAAAAGGAGGAATTGAAAAATGATTAAAATCCTTAAAAGTACTTTTGTTGAAATTGTTATGTTAAGTAGGACTGAAATACTTGGTTAATACATTTAGCCTAATTCTTGGAAAATAGCCAAATAAGAGTTAGATTTGAAGTTGATGATTGAAACATTATGGACTTAAACTAGGATTCTTATTTTGATTTAGAGTTATATATGGATTAGGATTTAATTGCCTATTTAAGAACACACAATCAAGCAAAAAAATCAATCAACAAAGAGAGGGAGAAAAAAAGAAAGAAACATTTGTAGTAAAAAATAAAAAAATTTTGGGCAATATATTTTTTTTTTTGAAGATTTTAAGTTGTTCTTAGGTTTAAGTTTGATTTGGGAAGGTTCAATTCTAAGAAAACAAGAATCGAAATCTAGTTTAGAAGATTTGAGAAGTTTTGAATTTTTTTTGAAAAATTTTAAAATTTTATTGAATTTTTCAATGACTTCCTGATGAAACCTTGAAAATTTTAGTGCTTGTTTGAAGAATCTGATCGGTGTTCAAAAAAGGTTACAAAAAATGGGAAGGACTTAGGGTTTAGATAAAGGAAGAAAAAAAAAGTGAGGACAAGAAAAAAAGACATTTTATACTTATCCAAAACACATTATTTAACTATTCTTGAAATCTATGTATCGACTCGCTAACCTAATACGACCCCATCGTTAACTCGACAACCTGTGTGCATGACTCTTATCATTGAGCTAAAATCAAACTATTTGCGCTGAGTCACTTTTTGTGTCTAGAGCCAAGCCAAGTCATGTCCTTTCTGAGTCGAGTTGACCCTTTTTGTTAATTAATTACTTTTATTTTATTTTATTTTTGATATTCATGCATGGATATCTAAGTTGGAGAGCTTGTTCTTTAGGAAATCATTATTATTTGATTTTGGATGAATTTTTTATTTTCAAATGCATGATGAAACAATAAAAAAAATGAGAAAAATAGAAAAAGAAATGATAGAATGAAAACTGTAGGGTAAAAACCTAAAAGGGTAGACTAGAACAAGGTTAAAAGCAATAAATGCATAATACCAAAGCAAAGCAAGAAACCTTAGAAAGAGAGGAGCTCGAATGAATAAATAAGTATTGAAGACCTTTGAGAAGTCTAGGATCGACCTCACTTTGAAGAATTGTTATGAATCTGAATGTTTTTTTCTTTCTTAAAAATTTTGAGCTAATCATAGCTAGTCTTGATATTTATTAAAATGCCTCATATTAAGAACTTTAAAGAGTGCCAACAAAATGGGTTGTTATGAGCCTTGATTAAAAAGAATTAATTTCGCCTTCTTATCCTGTGGCAAAGTCTTATTTATTTGATATCTAAGATTTTGATGCGCCAAACTATCTTATCCATTTGAAAAGACCACATTGCAATTCACCCTATTAATTCTAATTAGTAATAGTTTTCAGGAGTCACATGTTTTTAAAATGAAAGATTTATTCATTTTCATCTTGGCCATGGAAAAGTAATTATTTGGGAAAATTTTCTGTTGTCATTCAATAAGTTTATGGTGGTAATATTAACATCGTGAAGAAAAATTCTTTTTAGTATTTCGACTAATTATTATTTCCATTCCTTTGGGAGTTTTAAAAAACATTCAAATTTGAATTGTTACATATATGGATCTTGATGGATGAAAAATGATTCTTTGATTAAAAAATAATAGTGATTTTTTAGGCAAAGAAAATGCTTTATTTTGATAATTACATTTGTTTCATGACTTGGACATGCATCTGCTTTATTTAATGAACATCTGAATCATAGTTTTGGACCATGCATTTGCATATTATTGAGCACATAAATCTTTGTTTAGAATATTGATTCACATAATTGTTTAGAATAGCATTTGCATCATGTAGTGAGAATCTGAAGTATTAATTAGATTATTACATTTGCATAATTATCATGGCAATTATTGCAAACAAAAAGTTTGACTTTTGCGAAAGGTTGAGATATGAGAAAAGATTTTTGAACTTTTGAATCATTGAATGAAGAAAACATTCCAAACTAAGATTTTGAATCCTCAAAGGAGGAACTTTTTTAAGATGAGATTTGAATCCTCGAGTGAGGAAAACATTTCAAGATGAGATTTTGACTTCTCGAATAAGGAAAACTTTTTAAGGATGAGATTTTAAATCTTTGAATGAGAAAAATTTTTCATGATAAATTTTTTTTATAAGGAAAATATTTCAAAATTTTAAAGTTGTAAAGGTTTTTTTAACGACATTTTTTTTAAGATAAGCATGACTTCTGAGACCTCCAAGTATAATATAAAAGACTTTTAAGCACGATTTATAAGACCTCCGGGTATGATCTTCAAAATCACTGGACACTTTTTTGAAAATTTTGAAGTTATAAATGCTTTGTTTTGAATGAGCATTTTCAATGTTGAGAATGATTTGTTAGACCTTTGGGCATAATTTCAAAAACCTCTTAGTATAATTTTTAAGATCTTTGGGCATAATTTCAAAGACCTCTACAAATGATTTGTAAGGCTTTTAAACATAATCACAAACACCTTTAGACATGAATTTTCAAATATGAATCTTTGAAATTTTGGATGTGAATCTCTAAAATTTTTTAATGTGAATCTTAGAATTTTGGATGTACATCATTGAAAATTCTCAAATGTGAATTTTTAAAATTTTATGAATGTGAAATTTTAAATTTTGGATATGAACCTTGAAATTTTGGATTTGAATCTTTAAAATTTTTCAAATATGAATTTTCAAAATTTTGGGTGTGAATTTCTAAAAGTTTTCAAAAGTGAATCTTTGAATTTTAGATGAGAATTTTTTAAACTTCTCGAATACGAATATTGGAATTTTATATGCAAATTTTTAAAATCTTTTAAATGTGAAACTTTGAAATTTTATTTGTGGATCTTTAAAATTATTTGTGAACTTTACAATTGTAAAACTTTAAAATTTCTTTTGAAAATCTTTGAAATTATTTGTGAATGTTTGAATTCTTACGAATATTGAAACTTTTGAGAATATCTGAATTCTTACGAATTGTTGTGAATTTTAAATTCTTTCAAATATTTGAGTTCTTAGAAATCTTTGATTTTATTTTTGAATCTACAATTGTTGCCAATTTAATTGCAAACCTTTAAACTTTTTGTGAATCTTTGAGTTTTAATTTGTTAATTTTTTAATTTCAAATTGATAAATTGGGAGCCTTTGAACTTCAAGTTGGGAACCCTTGAATTTTGAATTTCATATTAGGAATTTTTAAATTTCAAATTATGGATCTTTATTTTCAATAAGAATCTCTAAATTTATATTTTGAGTTGGATTTGAACGTAATGGCCATTTATATTTTTACACAATTTTTATTTGCAAAAAATGCACAAAAAGGGATAGCTATATGCATTCCATTCATTTTGAGGTTCAATTTGTATTTTAGGATTAAATTATTGAGAGTTTATTTTTTTTTAGTTTAAGATATTTAATAGATTTATTGTATTTTTTACCTAAAAAAAAGGAAAAAGGAAAAAGGAAAGAGGAATTTGCCTAAAATTATAAAGAGAAGGAAATGGAAAATGATTAAAATCCTCAAAATAATTTTGGATTGAAATTATTATGTTAAGTAGGATTGAAATACTTGGCTAATGCATTTAGCCTAATTCTTGGGAAATAGTCGAATAGGAGTTGGATTTGATTTTGAAAACTGAAACCTTATGGAATTGAAATAGGAATTGAATTTTGAATTAGAGTTATATCTGAATCATGATTTAATTGCTTATTTAAAAACAAACAATTAAGTACACGAATCAATCAACAATAAGGGATAGAAAAGAAGAAAGAAACATTGGTTGTAGAAAATAAGAAAATTTTTAGGTAGTGTTGTTTCTTTTTTTTGTGAAGATTTTGAGTTGTATTTAGGTTTTGGTTTGATTTGGGTAAGTTATGATCTAAGGAAACAAGAATAAAATCCAATTTAAAAGATTGGAAAAGTTTTTGAATTTTTTTTTTGGAAAATTTTGAAATTTCCTAAAATTCATTGAAGTTTTCCGACTTTCTAATGAAATATTAAAGATTTCAGCACCTATTTGAAGAATTCAGCCGATTCCCAAAATGGTTAAAGAGAAGGGAGAGGACTTTGGGTTTAATGAGAGAAAGAGAAGGGAAAAAGTGAGAAAAAAAAACCTTATATACTTATCCAAAATGCATCATTTAACAAACCTTAAAATCCACATAATGATCTGCTAACCTAATTTAATTCGATCGTCAACCCAACAATCCACTTGCATGATCATTTCATTTAACTGAAGCCAAGCCGTCCACAATGAGTTACTAAGTTGCTTTATGTGTTAAGAGCTAACCCAAACCATGTCCCTCGTGAGTTGAGCCAATCCTTTTGTTATAATTTTTTTATTTTTTTATAATATTTTTTTTATTTTATTTGAATTAAATTTTTATATAAAATTTTTAAATAAAATTTTTAAAAATTAAATCCATAAATCTTAACAAACTATTGAATGATTTAAATTTTAAAATTAAGTTTTATTAAACTATTAGAAAGTTTAATGAACTTTTTAAAAGAATAGAAAAATAAATTTTTTTAAATTTATCATACCAAACAGTTAGAGGATTTAAATATTAAATGAAATCTTACTAAATAATTAGAAAGATTAATGAACTTTTTAAAGAATAAAAACATTGGTAGTAAAAAATAAAAGAATTTTTAAGGAGTGCTTTTTTTTTTTTTTTTTTTTCTTTTTGTGAAGATTTTGAGTTGTTCTTAGGTTTTGGGTAGGTTTAGATCTAGAGAAACAAGAATTGAAATCTATTTCAGGAGATTATAGAAGTTTTTAAACTTTTTTTGGTAAATCTTAGAATTTCCAAAAATTTGTTGACATTTTTGATGACTTTACGACAAAATCTTGAAGATTTTAGTGCCTATTTGAAGAATCATGTCAGTGCTCAACGAGGTTTAGAGAAAAAGGAGAGGACTTGGGGTTTAGAGATAAAAAAAGAAAGGAAAAAGTGAGGAAAAAAGAAACCTTTTATACTTACCTACAACACACCGTTTAACCAACTTTGGGATCCTCGTGTCGACTCACTAACTTGATTCGATCTAATCACCTACTCAACAACTTGCACATATATATCATGTCTTTGAGTCAAAGCCGGGCATCCTACGTTGAGCCATCGAGTCATTTTTTGTGTCTAGAGCTAAGCAATGTCCTTCTGGAGCCTTTTATCCCTTTTTGATAATTTTTATTTTTTTATTATATTTTATTGGAACTAAATGTTTTATATAATATTTTTAAAACTTAAATCCATGAATCTTACCAAACTATTAAAAAATTTAAATTTTAAAATTAAATCTTATCAAACTATTTAGAGGTTTAATGAACTTTTTAAAGAATAGAAAAATAAAATTTTTGAAATTAATCATATCAAATTATTGGAGGATTTAAATTTTAAAATTAAATCTCACCAAACTATTAAAAGGTTTAATGATAATAAAAATAAATTTTGTAATTAAATCTTACCAAATTATTGGAAATATATTCTAGAAATAAAATCTTACCAAACTATTAAAAGGTTTTATTGACTTTTAAAAATAATTTTTTGAAAATTTTAAGGAATCCGATAACAGATCCTCTTTAAGAGAAACAATTTTTTTTTCGATACTCCTAAGATAAGGAAATATTCTTAAATTACTACCAAACTGTTAAAGTAATTTTAAGAATAATTTTCAATATTAATTATATTAGCAAAGTTTTTAAAAATGTTTTAAAATTTTGGTTAATACGAAATTAAATGGTACTATTTTTTGGATAGGCATTATGAGAGTGTTATAATTTTTCCTACATATAATCATACTCCCGAATTTAGTTTTATTTTGTGGATTAGAACTTATTCTTTCAAGGAATCTGAATCAAGTTTAAGACCTCTTTAAAAAGAATAGATTCAATAGGTAACTGATTATACTTAAACAAAGAATATATATATCTAAAACAACTCCTAGTTAGTTTTTAATAATCGAGATTTTAAACTTGTATTTTATGACAAATCTAAGAAACCTTAAGTTTATTCTACGAACATATTTATTTTGTTATTACAAAATGTTGATTCTTGTGAGTATTTATGGCATTTTATTATTGGTATTTTACTGTATATATGTACATTTTTTTATCTTAAAAAACCCAAAAAAAATTAAAATTAATATCTAGTCCCCAAAAATCTAGTACATTCCATTATACGACAATCGAAAAAAGGTAATGCCACTTGTAAGGAGAAAAATATAAAACCTTCACATTCAAAATCTTAATTTTAATTTTTACGCAAAAAATGATGACCTCAACTCTCTCAACTCACTTAAACGTTAAGTTACCCAATCCTCAACAAATGCTTACACCCACCAGTAGCCTTGAAGAGTTAAGTAATGTGTATTTGGAAGGCCTATAAACGAAAATTGGTATTTCTTACTCATAGTAAAATACTATGGGTGTTAAATAACAGTGATTGGATCAATTGTTCTTGTTTATTCAATTTATTGACAGTTGACGTGCATCAAATAAAATTTTGCATTAAAATAAATTAGAGACAAATATTAATGTAGGTTATTTTTAGAGGTTCTCTTAACTACCTTGTTATCTCTCAAGACTAAAACTTAATTCCCTTATTACTTGCTAGTGAACCAAAACTAATGATCGTGGATCCTCTACCGTAGTAAAATTCACACCAACTTACTTTAGGCAAGGATAAGATAACAATTTGGCGATTTGAATGACATATATGACTTGACTCTATCAATTATGAAACAATCCAAAAAGAAAGAGATTCCACTTGAGCTATTCTCGTTTTAATGATAGAAATGGATTCAAGCATTCGTTCTAAGTCAATAAGAGATAGAAAAGCTTATTTCAAGCATTCCCCTTAAGGTGGAAAAACTCCTTAATCATTTCACTGGGTATGAAAACTCCTTTCTTATAGTAGAAATTCTTCCAAGAACGTATTCTTCTTAATTAAGTTGATTTGAGAACATTTGCTATTGATTTCAATAGTCAAGTCAAGCTTTCTAGCAAGCAAGACAGATGTAATTTCTACCTTGGCCAACTCCTTCTTTATAGTAGAATTCTCTTGACTAAATGCTAGCTTATAGATATTGGATATCGATATCGAAAGATATGACCTATCATTTCTTCTTAATTTTTATGTTTTACCTGTTGGAGGATCATTAAAGGTTGGAAAAAGGATAGAAAAGTTGATTAGAGTAGAGGGTAAAGGGGTGTGTATATCTATTCCAATCAGGGTGATAGCTTGACTCGACAAATGGAAGAGATATCAAATCATATAAGAAAAAGGGGTCCTTCTATCATATAGATTAAAAGTTAAGGTGTTGTTCAGATTTTGATCGTAACAAATGTCACTTCCTTTCATCGAATGCGTTCAGGCTTGCTTGTCTTGCGATCATATTAGATAGCTCAATTTGGAAACTTTTAGGAATTGAATCACTAGAAAGATCTTTTTTTTTTTTGTTTAAACCAACTAGCCCTTAAACCTAAGTTTTGATTGTTATGCTTTCCCCTTATTGTTAGCCCTCTTACCATACACCATTTCGAATGGTTACTTCCCTTTTACTTAACATAGACTAATTCATATCATTTTTATAGGCAATTGGAAAATTTTTTTTATGGGAAAAGTTAACAAAATAGGCCAATCTTTTTTTTTTAATTGTTAGCAAGTCATTAGCTATAGTATTTTATAGTATTAGCTTTACTACTCATAATATATTTTAATTAGGTAAAAATAATAATAGAATGGTAAATGACCAAGTTATTACATTTTAAGGTATGAAATGAAAGGAAATAGTTAGAGAAAGAGTTTTTTAAGCTTGGTTTCAACTTTGATAATAGCAGAGTTAAGGTTTTGAGATGAAGGAACTATGAGTTTAAGCTTAGATTTAGGGTTATTTAAAGGTTTTAAGGAAAATATAATATGAAGGATGGAAAAAAGAGACTAAAAGGAGCAAATGAGTAAATTTTGAAAGAAATCTAAAGTCGACGAGTAAGGTTATTTATTTTTTAGATATGTAATATTGAAATAAAAAAATATATAAGTTAATTAATTAATTAATTAAAGAAATGAATAAAAACATTAGTACCATTTTATTTGGGCTTGAGGCCCAATCATAAATTTGGACTCAATACCCAATAATGAATTCAAAAACACAATTAACAACATTAAAACTCAATTAATAATTAAATTGTCTAAAACGATTTTCTCAACCTAAAAGCATATCTTAAGATTATCGTTTAATCTTGTCTGGATTAAAATTTGAATTGATTCAAAAGATTGAATTGTAAAATTTAGAAAATGAGTCAAATTTTCATAAATATGAAATTTGGTCATTGAAGGCTTACACAAATCAAGGCCTTATTGAACTTGTTGATGAATTTTTACTAAGATACATTTAAAAAAATTAAATGTCTACAACATGTAAATAGTACCTCACAATGCTTTAAAAATCTCATCGACCATTGTAAACTCCATAGCATCTCAACTTTGTTTTCCATGAAAACTAAATTCGCGAAAATTTTTTTTGAGGAATTTTAGTTTTGAGTTTTAAAGTTTGATTTTGTTTTTGGGATTTGGGTTCAATTTTTTAAAAGTTGTGTTTATTTTTTATTTTCAATTTTTTATTTCAAATGTTTGTAGATTTTGGGTTTAGGATTTTTAAGTTTATGTTTTTCTTTAATATTTCTTTTAAATGATTTTGTTTCTTCCGTTATAAAAAAATTGGGTTTTTTAATTCATTCAATTAGTGACCAATGTTACTTGGACAACTAAATATGGGAATTATCTTGCTAAAATCTTCGCTGTCGTAGTGGTTTTTTTTGTGTCACCTTACGTTCTAAGTGTGCATAATATTACACGTGGAAGGGACGTTAATGGCTTTGATGGTCACGTGGGATACATGATTAGTTTTCGTCAATTGGATAGTTCAATTGAATAAAAATAAAAAATGAAGAGCTTAATTAATTGTAATAAAAGATTATAGATTTTAATGATTTTTGAATTCTACTTTTAAGGTTTTTTTTTTTTTAAATTAAACCTTTTACTTTTAATTCTAAAGCTAAATAGTATTTGTGGTTCTTAAAATTTGTATTATGTATCAATTTGGTTTCTAAAATTTCAAAAGTAATTTATTAGCTAACCACCTAAATTTTTATAATCATAATGAAACAATCCTTTCATCAGCCAAATTATTAATTCTAAAATTAAATGTCATTTGTTGCATTCATAGTTGACATGCATTATTAGTTGATAACTGACATAATTAAAAATTAAAATAAAAACTCTTTTTCTTCTTTCCTAAACAAAGAAAAATTAAGAAAATTTGTTTTAGATAAAAAGAAAATTAAAAAAAATCCTAAAAAAACCAAATACTATTCAATTGAATTGTACCCTCTACCACCATAACTCACTAAAAACACCACACTCATAACCCCAAACTAGACCTATTCAAAGGCCTAACTACTCGCCCAAGTTTGAAATTTCATCTAAGTTTTAAAAGGGTTTGAACAAAAAATTAAAACCCATTAAATGGGTTTAGACATAATTTTTAGGCCCATTTAAATTTCGGATCAAGTTTTTGGTAAAATATTTAAAGCCTAAGTCTGACTTAGTCCGAATTCACATATATGTAAAATTTTTTTATATATATGTGAATTATATATAAATTAATTCACATAATTTAGACATGTTTAAGGATCGAGCAATCTCCTTAAGCTCGAAGGTCCACTCAAGTTTTATGAGGACTTAAATAAAATATTAAACTCTTTAAATAGGATTGGGCATAATTTTTAGATCCATTTAAATTTGAAGTTGGATCTTAGACAAAATATTTATATTCTAAGCCTAGCTCGACCTTAATTCACATATATATTTTTTATTTTTATTTATATATGTAAATTATATATAAATTAATTCACATATATATATATAAATTAAAAATTAAAATTATATATAGTTTATTAAACTTAATTTTTATTTTTAATTTTTACATATATAATTTTTATTTTTAATTTATATATATATGTGAATTAAAGATAATCCTATTAAACTTAATTTAATAACTTTTTTTAATTTTTATTATATAAATTAAGTTTAATGAGTGAATTTAAGATTTTTTTTTTAATTTGGGCTGAGCTTGAAAAAATTTTAAGATTCGAAATTTTGCGTCAAACCAGGCTTGAATAAACATGTAAGTTACAAATACTAAGCATGAACTCGACCCGCCCATGAACACCTTTACCCCATACTACAAAGACAATTTTTTTTTAATAAATTCTAAGTTTTATTCATCCAAAAAAAGCAAGAAGCATGTTACAAAATAAACTATGTTGTTGAATTACAGTAATTCAAAGAATGTAAAGAAATTACAAGAGAACTATTAAATTAAAGTAAACAAAAGTAGTCCTAATCTTCCCTAAGAGTTTGGATTTGCATAATGTTAGCAAAATTTATTTTTGAAAGCTTAAATTGAATGGCTTCCTTCAGCTTGAAGAAAATTGATTTCACCACTCATCAAAGATTGATTAACGAGTAGAGCTTTATTTAATTGTGTCTTAAGCTTCTGCTATAAAAATATCACTGCAGACTACAAGGAATATGAAACGCAATATTTGATCTCAAGTTCCCCATGATTTTCCACCACTTATTTCTTAAAACAAAACTTTAACCAAACAAATTTGAAACCTTTTTTTTTTCCAGTTTTGTTCCTCATAATGGACCTTATCACCCATTCAAACCCTTGTAACACCTCCTCTTTATACATAAACATAACAAGCATGCAACAAGAAATCAAGGCCACCATAATTAATAAACAATACCTAAAATAACATCAAAATTTTTATCTTTGTCATGATGAATCTAGTCTTATGTCATGAATTTAGGATTTTCTTTATCCTATGTTTGGATAAATATCAACAAAGGAAAGGAACGAAAAGTATAGGAAATGAAGATTTTTTAAAGAAAAGGAAAGCAAAGGAAATGACAGTTTTTTAGAGAAAATAAAAGGATATATGAACCTCTAGTTTGATAGCTAAAATTAAAAAAAAAATCCTAACAACCATTGTTTAGTTAAAGAATGGAAAAAGATTAATTATAATATATATTTTTAATTATAACCATCTATTTATAAAATAACATATAATATCAAACTAAACCTTTTTTTAAAAAAATATTAAATAAACTATTAAATAATGTACAACTACTTTTAAGATAACAAATCAAATATCTTTTAAAAACTTATTATAAAATGTAGAAAAGTATTTAGAGGATTTGGCAATAGATATATTTGAAAATTCATAAAACTTTTATTGTAATTTTAAAAAATAGTTATGATATAATGGTCATTTCATGTTTTAAAAATTTAATTTTTCTTTCCCTTCTTTTTCCCCCAATTCATGTTAATTGAAAAATGGGAAAATTTGAAAGATATTTCTAAGCACAATCCTATAATCATTGTGTGAAAAATAGAACACCATGCATGTATCAAATAGATTAGGCAAACCTTTTTGGGTAGTCATTATGAAATTGTGAAAGTGAAATAATCCTGAAATGGCTATGATTTTCGTCTTTGCTCTTTTCTCTCTCGTAGCAGTTTCTCAATGGGTAGTTATCGAATATGAGAAGTGATAAGGGGATCTTAACTTGTTATTTAAATAGCTCGAGTAACCTTCTCATTAAAGGTTTACCAAGCCAAAGGCCTATACAACCACTAAACCATATTGACTTAGTAAGATATGCAAAAACCCACACTTAGGTAATCACATAAAATTGATTGGGTTCTCATACTTGTCTCGTATTAAGGTTAAATCCATTAGCTGATTTTATCAAATTAAAATCATTAATTAATAGTAGCCTATTTACAAAAAATCCTAATATTCTCCCACTTGGGCAATATTAATTAGGTTGTTTGATTTTAAGAAAACTTGACTTGAAAACAAGACTCTAGACTAATTTACTTTATTTTGATGTGGCCATAATTTTTAAAAACAATTTTGCCTTTGAGACATCTTAATGATCCTGTCCAATAGAATTATCTGATACTGAATAAAGGTAGTCTTTATACCCTTTATTGACATAAGACCAATTCACAATTACAAGTACTAGAGACTTTATCAACAATAGATCTCAGTGAGGTTGTGTAGTAAGAAAATAACACCTAAGTGTGATTCAATGTGTCATTTTTATTGTCAATCCTCTTGCTGATTTCTCTAAACTTATTAAAAAACCTCCATGATATCTAAATGTGCCTTTATGTCTCCTTAATATCCTTGAGGTCACTTGTTGGTATCATTTATAAAACATATCCAAAAGACATTAAAGTCATACTTAAGATAGATACTAAGTCTTAAGACTTTAAAGTACATGTAGCAAATATAATGTTTCCAAGTGTACATATACTAACATAATAAATAACAACATTGAATATTAATCAGCGATGATCATCATTCAAGCATGGAATCAAATATCACATAGATATTTTAAATATAAATAAAAGAGTCTAACATAAAGATAAACCATGATATGTGAGTATGAAACACAATGAAATACTCCCACTAATGAATTACATCAAAAGACCTCAAAATACCCATGCTCTCTATAGTTCACTAAACACTATAGGTTTTAGTCCCTTAGTCAAATGATTAGCAATCATGTTGTTAGTCTCAATATGTTTGACAACAACTTCACCAATTTTCACAAAATCCTTAACTTTGAGATATTTAATCTCCAAATACTTAGACCCACTAGTGCTTTTGTAGTTTTTAGAAACCAACACAGCAGATTTATTATCATAATAAATCTTTAATGATTTAGAGATGGAATCAACAATATGAAGACCTAAAATAAAATTTTGAAGCCAAATTGCTTGCGTAGTAGCTCCATAGCATGCTATAAACTCAGTTTTTATGGTAGAAGAAGCTAAAAGTGTTTGCTTTACACTATTCCAAGACATAGCTCCTTCAACCAACATAAAATATATCCTAATGTGGACTTTATGTCATCTTGACAACTAGCAAAGTCAAAATCTGTATACCCAACTATTTCAAAAGTTTCCACCTTCTTACAGTCCAATATATGGTCTTTGATTTTTTGCAAGTACCTCATCACTTTCTTAGCAACAACTCAATAATCCATATTAGGATTATAAAGATATCTCCTAAGAACTCCTACTGTAAAAGCAATGTCAGCCAATGCAAACCTGTACATACATGAGACTTTCAACTGCACTAAAATATAGTATGTTCTTAATAGATTCTTTCTCTAAATCATTCTTTAAACACTGACTAAGATTAAGTCTATCATCTTTTATAATGGGTGTATCCTCAGTCTTATAATTCTGTATGTTAAACCTCCTAAGCACATGAACAATATAAGACCTTTACGATAGTCCGAATAGATTTTGAGACCTATTATTATGAATTTTAATCCCAATAACAAAGGAGGCATCCCCAAGATCTTTCATGTTAAAACTCTTGGATAACAGCTGCTTAGTTTCATGCAACAAACTAATATCATTACATGTTAGCTTGCTTAAATTTATAGACTGACTTTTTAAGTCGATATATTAAATGCTCCTTTCTAGATTTTTGAAATCTCTCAAGCTATACCATATAAACCTCTTTGCCAAATCATCTTTTGGACACTGATTATGATTAGGTTTGTCACCTTTCACAATGGGTGTATCTCCAACCTTACAATTATGCATGTTAAACCTATTAAGCACATGATCAATATAAGACCTTTATGATAGTCCCAATAGATTTTATGATCTATCTATGTGAATTTCAATCCCAATAACAAAAAAAGCATCTCCAAGATCTTTCATGTCAAAAGTCTTGGATAACAACTTCCTAGTTTCATACAACAAACTAATATCATTACAGGCTAGCTTGCTTAAGGTTATAGATTGACTTGTTAAGTCAACATACTAAAATGTTGAAATCCTTCAAGCTATACCATATAAACCTCTTATCCAAATCATCTTTTGGGCACTGACTAAGATAAATCTGTCACCTTTTACAATAGGTGTATCTTCAGCCTTATAGTTTTGCATGTTAAACCTATTAAGCACATGATCAATATAAGATCTTTGCGATAGTTCTCATAGATTTTGAAATCTATCTCTGTAAATTTTAATCCTAAGAACAAAGTAGGCATCCTTAAGATCTTTCATGTCAAAAATCTTGGATAACAACTACTTAATTTCATACAACAAATCAATATCATTATAGGCTAACTTGCTTAAGGTTATAGACTGACTTTTTAAGCCGACATACTAAATGCTTTTTTTCATATTTCTGAAATCTCTCAAGCTATACCATATAAACCTCTTCTTTAATATCATCATTGAGAAAAGCCATTTTCATATCCATCTACTGAAATTCCATATCAAAATGTGCTACCAAGGCCATAATGATCCTAAAGAAATCTTTGAAAGACACCGATGAAAAAGTTTCATTATAATCCACTATTTCTCTCTGAGTAAATCCTTTTGCCGCCAATCTAGCTTTGAACCTCTTAATTTTTCCTTTAGAATCTTTCTTGACTTTATACACCCATTTGCAACCAATAAGTTTATATTTTTTTGGTAGTTCAATAAGCTCTTGACACAATTTTAAGCAATAAAAAATAATCTCATCCTCCATTTCATCTATCAATACACCAAACTGCATACTGTTAGTAGCTTTATTAAAAGTCATTGGATCAATAACATGACTAATATCATAGTCACTCTCTCTATGATAAATTTCATAATCATTGGAGATGATAGATCTTTTTTGTTTGGTAAATCTTTTTAAATGTATTTCAATCTTGTTTTCCTAAATTTATGATAAATCTACAGAGTTAGATCAATAGGAAGAGGGCTTGTATCTAGTTGCCCTCGATCTTCTCTCTTTATGGCCACTAGCATAATGTGAGACCTTTTGTAGGCAAAGGAATATAGATATGTATAACATATTCATTATTTTTTATAGCCTCTACCATATCCTTATCAGTAACATTCAATTCAAGAAACTTTGCCACCAAAAACTCTATAATTTTAGTTCAACGTGTAGAACAATAAAACCTATATCCCTTATAATGGTCTAGATACCCTATGAAAAGGTAACTAGTACTCCTAGGTTCAATTTTTTTTTTTCAAAAGGGTTATAGATTCTAACTTCAACAAGACATCTTAAAACTCGAAAGTGGATCAAGTTGGGTTTCTTACCAGTTCACAATTCAAAAAGTGTTTATGAACTGATTTACTATATACCTTATTGAGTATATACATGTTAGTTTTAATGGCTTCAACCTAAATAGATTCAAGAAAATTAGTCTTTCTCATTATGCTCCTCATCATATCCTTAAAGGTGCGATTCTGCTTTTAAGTTACACCATTTTGTTCAAGACTACCAAGCATAGTATATTGCATAATAATTCCATACTTTTTTAAGTATTTGGCAAACAATCCCATATATTGTCTGGTTTTACCATGTTAGCCATAATACACACCACCATGGTTAAACTTAATAACTTTGATGACTTTACCTAATTGTTTCTTTACCTCAGTCTTAAAAAAATTGAATTTATCAAAAGTATCAAAATTTTCACCTAACATGTAAAGATATTTATAACGAGAAAAATCATCAATAAAAGTAACAAAATATTTATTATTATAAAAAATAGATGTAAAAGGTTCACTAATATCAGCATGTACATTTTCCAAAACGTCAAAATTGTCAGTTGCCTCGTTTTTCTTAGTTTTAGTTAGTTTACCTATTATGCAATCAATACAAGTGTCTAATTTTTAAAAATCATTCTTTGGGCACTGACTAAGATTAAGGCTCTCACCTTTTATAATGGGTGTATCTCCAACCTTACAGTTCTGCATGTTAATCCTACTAAGCACATGATCAATATAAGACCTTTACGATAGTTTTAACAAATTTTGAGACCTATCTCTATGAATTTCAATCTCATGAACAAAAAAGGCATCCCCAAGATCTTTCATGTCAAAAGTCTTGGATAACAACTACTTAGTTTCATATAATAAACTAATATTTTTATAGGTTAGCTTGCTTAAGGTTATAGATTGACTTTTTAAGCCGACATACTAAATGTTCATTTTTAGATTTCTAAAATCCTTCAAGTTGTACCATATAAACCTCTTCTCCAAATCATCATTTAGGCATTGACTAAGATTAAGTATGTCACCTTTTACAATGGGTGCCTTCTAGTTCTGCATGTTAAACCTACTAAGCATATAATCAATATAAGACCTTTGCGATAGTCGCAATAGATTTTGAGATCTTTCTCTATGAATTTTAATCCTAAAAATAAATGAGGTATCCCTAAGAACTTTCATGTCAAAAGTCTTGGATAATAATTTCATGCAACAAATCAATATCATTACAACCTAGCTTGCTTTAAGGTTATAGACTAGCTTTTTAAGCTAACATACTAAATGCTCATTTTTAGATTTCTAAAATCCTTTAGGCTATACCATATAAACCTCTTCTCTAAGATCATAATTTTGAAAAGCTATCCATATATCCATCTGATAAAGTTTCAAATCAAAATGTGCTACCAAGGCCATAATGATCTTAAAGGAATCTTTGAAAGACACTGGTGAAAAAGTTTCATTATAATCCACTATTTTTCTCTAAGTAAATCCCTGTGCCACTAGTCTAGCTTTGAACCTCTCAATGTTTCCTTTAAATCTTTCCTAGTTTTATACACCCATTTGCAACCAATAGGTTTATACCTTGTTGGTAGTTCAACAAGCTCCTAGACACAATTTTAAGTAATAAAAATTAATCTCATCTTTCATTTCATCTATCCATACACCAAATTACAGATTGTTAATAGCTTCACCAAAAGTCATAAGATCAATAACATGACTAAAATCATAGTCACTCTCTCTAACATAAATTTCATAATCATTAGAGATGATAGATCTTTTTTGTCTGGTAGATCTCTTTAAAGGCATTTCAATCTTATTTTCTTAAACTTACGGTATATCTATAAAACGAGATTAATAAGAGACAGGCTTGTATCCAATTGCCCTCGATCTTCTTTCTTTATGGCCACTAGCACAACATGGCACTATATTGTAGGCAAATGAGTAGAGATATGTATAACATATTCATTATTTTTCACAGCCTTTGCCATACCCTTATCAGCAACATTCAATATAAGAAACTTTGCCACTTGCGACTTTATAATTTTAGTTTCACATGTAGGACAATAGAACTTATATCCCTTAGAATGGTCTAGAGACCTTATGAAAAAGTAATGAGTGCTCTTGGGTTCAAATTTTCTTTCAGAAGGGTTATAGATTCTAACTTTGATAGAACATCTCTAAACTCAAAAGTGGTTCAAGCTAGGTTTCTTACCAGTTTACAATTCAAAAGGTATTTTAGGAACTGATTTACTAAGTACCCTATCGAGTATATACATGGTAGTTTTAATGGCTTTACCCCAAATAGATTCAAGAAAATTAGTCTTACTTATCATGTTCCTCATCATATCCTTACAGGTGTGATTCTATCTTTCAGTTACACCATTTTGTTCAAGACTACCAAGCATAATATATTACGCAACAATCCTACACTTTTGTAAGTATTTGGCAAACCGTCCCATGTGTTGTCTAGTTTCACCATGTCTGCCATAATACTCATTATCATGGTTAGACCTAATAACTTTGATGACTTTCCCTAATTGTTTCTTTACCTTAGTCTTAAAAATTTTGAATTTATCAAAAGTATCAGATTTTTCACCTAGCAGGTAAAGATACTCATAACGAAAATAGTCATCAATAAAAGTAACAAAATATTTGTTACTACAGAAAATAGATGTAAGAGGTCCAGTATTATCAATATGTACATTTTCCAAAAGGTCAGAATTGCAAGTTGCCCTTTTCTTCTTAGTCTTAGTTAGTTTACCTCTTATATAATCAATACAAGTGTCTAATTTTTAAAAATCAAGGGATGGTAAAATACAATTTTTTATCAATCTTTGAACTCTTTCATAAAAAAATGTGACCTAACCTTTTATGCCATAAAAAGATAGAGTTTTCTTTAATCAAATATCTTTTAGACACTATCTTTTCAACGTTATTACAATTACATTCATTATTGAAGGCCAAACACTATTTATATAAATTGTGAACAAGTTTAAACCCACCAACAATATTTGAATTTAAAAACAAGTCAACTTTTCCATTTTCAATGTGAAAATAATAACCATGTTTGTCCAAAACAGAAATTGAAATCAAAGTCCTTCTAAATGAAGGTACGTAAAAAACATTTTCCAAAACAAGTTCAAAGCCAAAATCCAAATTTAAACCTATTGTTCCTATATGAATAATGTCTACTTCAGCATTATTTCCAACTTTCAATTTGCCCTCTTTTTCACTTGGTTGCCTTTGCTTTTAAACCCTTGCAAGGTAACAACAAGATGAATAGTTACACCACTATCAAGCCACCATGAATTTAGTAAAGCACTAACAAAGTAAGATTCAAAACAAACCAGAGCTAATGAATTGCCTTCTTGTTTATTCTTTTTTTTTTTTAACCAAGCCTTATATTTGGGGCATTCAAATTTCATGTGACCTTTCTTCACAAGAAAAATACCTAATATTTTTTTTAATGATAGTTTTAGGATCGGTTACCTCTTTAGTCTGACCACTACCTTGTTTCTTATCATCTTGAACTTTCTTACAAGCATTAGGAACATATCTTTTAGGTTTCCCATAATTTTTTTAATAATTGGGTTTGGAGTAAGTAGTAAGATAAGCACTCTTACTTTTTTCTTTCTTGAGTTTTTCTTCCTCAGAAACACATTTTGAGAAGAGATCATTAACATTCCAAATTTCATTCCTAGCAGGTTGTTTTGATATGGTAAACTCAATAGGTCAGGAGTTAAGGGCATAGTGAATAATGAATTTGTCAATGAGGATAATTTCATGAGAAGTCAGTTTTGCTTGAATATGGACTATTCTCATAATAAAATCTCTAACAGCTCCTATACTATCATATCTTATACTTGTAAGCTCATTTATAATGTTCCCAACCTCAATTTTTTTTTTGTATATATTTCCTACAGCATTGTTAAAATCCCTAGCAATATCTGTGATATCTAACCTATTTAAAAGGTGTTCAAAGATAGACCTCTTAATGGCATATAGACACATGTGATTTATCTTTTTCCATTTGGTAAAAAATTTCTTTTATTCAACAGTATTTTCATTAGTAAGATCAATAGACTTTGAAAAATGTAAGGCTATGTCTATCTTGCTCATAATTAAAGCAAAATTTAGATATTTATTCCATCTCTTATAATTAGATCCACGAAGTATTTTGATAGTAGCTTGATTGTTATTGATAGTAAAAGTCATTGTTCAAAACAAATTGCAACATCAGTCAATGGGCAATATCATAAGTTGTATAACAATTATTCATAATGTGCTAACAATTACTGAAAGATCCAGATGCTTCATCACAAACTCTCCTTTGGGCAGAGAATGCAATATGCGATTAGAAACTTTTCACATAAAACTAATATGAGAATGTCTTAATTTTTTAAAACCTATCCCTTTTAGGCATACAAATTTTTTAGATCGGTACACCCTCAACCATGATACTTAATGTTCCAAATCAAATTATCCTACACATAAACCCCATTTGGGTAGGTAAATGCGTAAGATAATTTAACAAATATCCTATAACCTTAGAATGATAAAATATTCCATTAACTTCAACAAGTGAGCCACTTTGGTAGCCAAGCACTTATATCAATTAATGAAAAAAATTTTCAAATTAGAAAATTTCATTAATTGTCCAAAATTTTTAATTTGCATACTCAACCTTAATGTATGCTATGGATTATTCCAGCTAAGATACTAAACTTAGATGTATCTCCTTAGGTTCTATAAGTAATGTTTATTGCATTTAAACTTAGGTCTTGAACTTAATTTAAAACTATTTTAAATTACTAACCAATTATGCACATAAAATTCAACCCGATAGTATACAAATATTTCGATCTAACTAAAAAGAGTACATACTACCATTAGACTTCCAACATGTCAAAATCTTTTATCATGTACTAAAGTAAGCAAAATCATGTGCATACCATATAATAATTTTTTAATAGAGCATGAATTGTAAATAATAAATATTTCATGAACTAAAAAAATTTCAAAAAAATCATATAAAAATAAAAAATTAAATTCTAAGCACGTTAGAAAAAAGTTAGAGAAAATGGTCATTGGACGGGCCCACATGCACTGCATGCACCTCCTTTTGCATGTGGGCCTCATCTGGAACATGGCTAGCTATCTTTTCAACCTCCAGCTAGGTTGGACTGACTAGATTGGGGTGGTTCTTGATCCATTTGGGTTCGTTTGGGTTTTCTTTGCCATTTTTTATGCTTTTTCTTACCATTTTCATCAAATTGAAGTTTCAAACACTCAATTAAAGTCAGTTTCTAGAAAGCCCATGCACAAAATCACATAGAAAACAACAAAAAATATGATCAATTTGAGAAAAGTTTTGGCTTCTTCAAAGCCATAAACAACTTGTTTTTGTTTTCTTCAGATTTGATAATTTTACAACAACATTTTATGAAATTAAAACTTTGATCCATTTTTATAACATATTAGAAACATCAAACATGGATCAATTTCAAATCAAACACATAAAATGTTGATGATTTAATCAAAACAATAATTTTTACCAATATTATAACAGAAAACTTTGAACTCTGATTTCTCCCTCCATACAAGGAATTAGAAAATAATCCTTTTATGGATTTGATCCTCTTTTAGAGAGAAACAAAAGCCCTTAATCAATTTTACATAATAACGATTAAAATTTAAAAATTTCAACAACATTAAAATTACCCAAACAAGCAATTAATCTAAAATTAATTAAAAAATAATGAAATTAGGGTTCTAATTTCACACAATCGAACTTTGATACCACATGCAAGCACAATCTTAAGATTATTGCGTGAAGATTAGAACACCTTACTTGTATCAACGAGATCAGGTATAATTGTTTGGGTAGTTATTGTGAAATTACAGAAGCGAAATGATCCTGAATGGCTATGATATTTCTCTTCGCTCTTCTCTCTCGTAACGATTTCTCACTAGATACTTACCAAATATGAGAAGTGAAGAGGAGATATTAGCCTATTGTTTAAATAACCATAGTAACCTCCATATTAAAAGTTTATCAGGCTAAAAGTCTGCATCAATAAAATATGTAAAAACTCCTACTTAGATGATCACATAAAATTAATTAAGTTTTTATACTTATCTCGTATTAAAATTAAATTCATCAGTCGATTTTGTCAAATTAAAATAATCAATTAATAATAGTTTACTTATGAAAAATTTTAACAGTATTAAAGGAGGCTACGTATCCTACCATTTTTTTTCTTTAATTTATGTGACACACCAGCAAAGGAAAGTTTTTTCCACTTGCTTTGCTTTACCTTCCCTTACCACAATAAAAAAAAAAGAAATGATTTTTTAAAAAGTTTTTAAGGTATAAAAAGAATGGAAATAGTTAAAGAAAATGTTTTAATTCTGGTTTAAACTTTGTAGTGGAAAAATTAGAGTTTTTAGGTGAAAAAAATGCAAGTTTGAATTTAAATGTAAGACTATTTAAAGATTTTGAAAAAAAATCTAAACTAAAAAAAGTAAACAAGTGAATTTTAAAAGAACTCTAATGCGAACAAGCAGTAGCAAAGGCAACGATCAAAAGTTAGAGCCTAGATTTAAGATAATTGTCGATTGAGAAAATAAAGCGTACAAAAAGAGGTTTTAGAGAGAGGAAAGACATGTGAAACAAAAAAAAAATTATACACTAATATCAAACATATTTTAATATTTTGCATTTTTAGAAAGTAACTTTTATTTTGATTCAACGAATACATTCCTTAAAATTAATTTTTAAATAATAAAAAAATATTTTCTCAAATCAATCAACCTTAAAATTTTTGTACTTAACAATTTTATTTTTCTTGTAACTGCAACGCATTACAGTTACGGGTGCCTTTTAACTCATGCCACCATGAAACTTTGGCACCAAAGCGACTTATCCTAATTCTAATTCCAAGCGCCGCCCTTCTCTCTCTTCAGTTCCCATCAGAAACTTGGAAATTCTCAGACGTTTCCTTTCAATCGCTTCAAGTTTCCTCCTCAAAAGCAAAAGCAATTGCCTTGCCCGCTAACGCTGCTGCTAGGGTTTTGGATTTTGGAGTTTGACTCTTTACTCAGACGCATGGTGAGATGTTCTTTTTTGATTTTACACAGCTTTGATCAACTGTCTGCTTTCGATCGCGGAAGCAAAAAGTTGGAATGCTTTTGTCTCTTTCTTTTTTCCATTTTCACTTTGATGATTGATCTTCTGGTTTCTGCTTTACTAAACATTACGATTTTCATTATGCTTCGAGTCAAAATTTCAGAGATGCTTTCTTGACTCGCAATTCGAATAAAATTAAATGGTCTCTTGTTATTGTTGTTATTATTAAAGCTGCTTGTGAATTCAATTCATAATTCTTCGCTTTCACATTATTCTTTTGAATTTTGAATGCAGAACCATCTAAAATTGTCTTAGAATGGAAAGTCCAACTATTTAAGCACTCTTTTTCATTGCAATATGAAAAGGTTCATGCCTTTCTCGTGATGCACTTGCTTTTATTTATCAATTTACTTATTTGGTCTGTTTACTTATTCCTCCTCCTTTATTTTTACTTTTGAATGCAGAAACTTGTAGAGTTTTGACCTATTCCTTAACCTTCTTCTGATAAGGGACAACAAGGTGAGTAAATCCATCACTCTTTTCTCTTCTTTTGCTTTCTATTAAAAAAGTAAAAAATCTTTTGGAGAGTTGTAGTTGGAGTCCTTTGATGGGGCTCGTGAGTTACCTACTAGTTCTGCTTTGTTGGTTGGACATTTAATTAGTTTTTTCTCTATGCCTTGCATATTGCATACTCTCATATGCTTCTTTTGCAAGACATGTCTGTGTTCCTTCCACTTTGCCCTTCCCTTTTATAGTCTATCTCATTATATTGGCTACACACTTTAGGACTCCTGTCTTTCATGCTGGAAATAAGTTGATTTTATCGGGGAATTTGACTTCATTCTTCCTGGATTGGCAGCTATTGTAACTCTCAAGATATGGGATGTCTGGTTTCAACACCGATGGATTCTGGGGGAAATAGGAGGAGGCCAGGAAATATTGGAGAAGTTTCTGTGTATGTACCAGGTTTACGAATTCCCAAGCCTATTGATTTCTTTCAATCACTCAGTGGTCACTTGTCAAAGACGTTAGTGGAACGCCTTACTGCCTTGAGAACTCGTATAGTTGTTATAGCTGGCCAAGAAGCACCTACAATTACAAGAACAAGGAGGAAAACTGCTACACAGCATGGTTTGTTGCAGGCAAACCTGGTTTCCTTCTAAATGGATTGTCTTAAGCATTTTTACTGATATTTCAGTCGAAAATACTGTCTACAGGAGGTTCAACATTGGCAGATCTTCATCAGGCTCTTGAAGACTACTTGCCTATGCTTTTGGGATTAGTTACAGATGGTGAAACATGTTATTAAGTGTCACACTCCTTAAAGTGTTTAGTATGCTGTATAAGGCAAAGTCTAACACTATGGTTCATTGTTATCATTCAGGGAGCCAGCTACAATACAAAGTACAGTTTATTTGGATAAATCAGGAGGATGATGCTGAGGTCTGACTGGGTTTAGGCTATTATTTTCAACCTGCCTTTTATTTGGTTTTGGTGTTTTAATTGGTCCCTCTACTCTTTGAGGAATACAGATTGATGTGAATCAATTTTTTGGCAGGAAACAGCCATGTTTAATGCTTGGTATGAAGTGTTGTCAATATTGCATTTGATGGCGATGTTATCATTATCACAAGCCAACTTATTGCTTCTTCCAAGGACTTCTGCTGATGGTTATCAGCCAAAAGTATCAGAAGGTGGGTAGTTATGAAGAAAATAGAAAATTCCAATGCTGATTATTCTCTCTGGCTGATATTGCTTTGTACTCTTTCTTTCCCTCTCTGCTTTTGTTTTTAAAGTTTAAAGGACTGAGTACTGCCAAATCTATTGATCCTTTCTACACATTTTAGATTTCCATTCTTACCTTTGCTTTAAGCTTTATTTCCATGGGCCTAATGAATGCCATTTTTTCTCAATAAACAGAAAGCAGACGAGCTTCTATTGATATTTTCTTGAAGGCAGCTGGATACTTGGATTATGCTGTCAGGCATGTTCTCCCTCAGTTGCCACCTGAACTCAGGTGTATAAAGATGAAATACTTGCAGTCAACTTTTGTTGATATCTTCACAATCACTTTCTTGCTTTCCAAATTTAGTAGTAATCTATTGATCTCAACTTTGATGGTAGGAGAAATTTACCAGTAGACCTAGCAGAAGGAGTTCTTCGAGCACTTTGTTTGCAAGCATTAGGGCAGGTACTAACTTCATATCTGAATAGATATAGGTATGATCTATTAGGTTGCTTGTGAATCAAGTTTATAAATGCGGACTTTCTGGTATCTCATTTGGTGGATTTGTTCTTTTAATGAATATCAATGCATTTTGGCAATCAATAAACTATTCTATCATTCTCATATTCTTGTAAACATTGGAGTGACATGTCTGAATGTTGCTGGATTTGTATTGCTGCACACATCTGATATTCTTTTTCATTTGATGACAGCTGTTTAGTTGTGTGAATTGCCCTTAAATGCTAAAGATACTAGTATTTTCTAGAAGCATAAATAGTGTAGCTTGTTAGATGGCAGCTCTATCCTGCATTATATCCATGTTGGATACAGTACAGTCATCTAGTGCTTCCAAATACATTTCTGATACTTAATTTGCATATCCAATTTAAAAGCAAAAATTTCAACCTTTCTGGCACTTCCAATGTTAAAAAACTTTTGGATTGTCAGAAACATGCTGAACCTTGTAAAAACCTTTTTCCACTTTTTACACAGTTTTTTTCTTTAATGACTTAACTTGTAATAAACAAGATCTTATAGAATTGAGATAGTATAGACACTCACAACAAACACTAGCACAAAAAGAAAGAAGAAAAGAAAAGGAAACAGTATATTGGACTGTATCCTATTTTTCCAAGAATTAGTCTATGTGCATAACATATTATGCTTGTATCCTTTATGCCACATGTATGCATAAAGTCCTTAAAGTTGAGCTTCTTCCTTTTGTTTTCTTCTTCTTCTGCACCTTGAATAATGTGGACTATGTAAAACAATCTAGTTTAGGTGTACTGAACATGAATAACATGGGATATAATATATTCTGTCCAAAAAATTGGGCTCTCAGTTGTCAATATCATGTTGAGCACCAAAAGCTCCTGTTTAAGAATAACATTGAGGATATGTTTCTGCATCCACAACAGTGTGATATGATATATTATTTAGGAGTGTGACTGAGATGGGTAGGGTACCCTAGATGGATGGCCATACAGGGAAAATTAAGAATTCGAATTAGTGAATAAGAGGAGACTTACAAATGCCTATTGGGAAGATGTGATTAACAGAGGATACTTGTATTAAGAAATACAGAGGAAGTTCTAACAGAACATGGATATAAACTAAGGAAAAAGGATCTTTCTTTAGTTGAGCCTTTTGAGGATATAATTTTGTATAAGTATAATGGTTCAATATGATCCATACATGGTGAGAAAAGGCTTACTTTGTTGTTTGTTATTGCTGTGAATGACTTTATTGTATAAAACAAGGATAGAAGGACCATTCTTTTGGAAACATGACTTGTTTGCTAAAATGCCATGGAATTAATACATTAAGACAGGAATTAGTACTTGTTTGCTAAAAGGACCATTCTTGTATACTCATTTGTGTTTCTTTTCATGCTCTTGGTACATTAAAAAACTTTTATGCGGTGTAATGAGATGGAGTGATAGTCTTTCATTTCTTAAAGAACACATTAGTGGAGTGATTGAGTGTTGTTCATTTGCACTTTCTTTCATTTTGATGTGTGGGTGCGCGTGTCTAAGAACAATTTTGAACAAAAACTGTGTTGGCATTTTTTATCTCTTCATGGTTAAGGGTTATTTTTGTCTGGTGTAGGGTGTTGATATCCAGCTTGGAATGGCAATTGATAGTACCAAGGCTACGCTAGCTGTGAAGCGAAGGCTTGGATGTGAGATGGTGAAATACTGGCAGCAGGTATGAGTGCACCTTTTGTTTTATCATATTTTGAGCTCTGACCAGCCATGTACATCCTTTAAAGTTTTCAGTTCTGTTATACTTCTAATTTTTCGTCAAATTTTCTTTTGTATTTGATTTGCATATATAATTGTTCAGTTTTGTGTAGGCCTTGTGTTTTATTGGTGATACTATGTAGTTTGAATGAGACTAATGATGTCCTGATAATTTTTCACCTAGGTCACAATTTTTGGCACTTAATGAGAATCTATTATGACCTTTATTTTTATCATAGTTTAATAAAAAAGTTTTTGAAAATTTACTTATTTTGCTATAGAAATCATGGTTTGTCTTCTTTCTTCACTAAGCCTTTTATGAATCATTCATCTTGTCTCACTATATCATCTATTTGTTGAATAAAAGTGTAGTTACTGATCTTCAAACATATATTTATATTTATATTTATTGCCTTTTCTTTATAGGCTCAAGATAACATTATGAATCTACCATTATCAAATGGATGGGGTGAAAAGCATCGACTTTTTATAAAGTGGAAATATATTGAAGCTAAGGTAAGTATAGGAAAATTTGTTCAAATATTTTCCAAAATTTTTGATAATTTTTCTTGATATGTGCTTAAATGTTTTTGCTTGAATCATTATTATCAAAAACTTAATTGGTACTGTAGGTGCACAGGCCATTCAAGGAATAAAAGTGATAAGTCAAGTATCGTCCCTTAAATACTGAATATTGGGGCAGCCTAGTCTAAGTACCAAGGATCAATATACTACAACTACATTTAATCAATTGAACCAAGGGTTATCAATTACACTACTCCTATACTAAGGAAAACAAGTAACAACATGAATTGAAACAACACAGCAAGAAGTAAAGTTGGAATTATGAAGACCAAATGAAAACTTGCACAAAAGTGAAATGACCAAACATAAGAACTATAAATTTAATTGCAAAATCTAACTTGTAAACATTTTAACATGAAAGAAATAAAGGAAATGCAAAAAACTTACAATCCGAGAATGAAAGCATGAATATAATTTAAATTCACTGAATCTTAAATCCTAGATCTGGAGCTCAATTTAAAGAATGAACTGAAACTGAACTTAAGGCAACTCAATTAGCAAGTGAAGTTTAAAATCAGCAAAAAGAATCAATAAAAAAAAAAAAAGCTCAATTAACTCAAATCAAAGTCAAGCTCAAATACAGAGAATACAGAGCAATCAACATGTAAATGAACCAAACAGCCACTAAAAACATGAATTAAATTGCATGGAATCATAAATCTACACCTAAACACATGTTAACAATTGAGTAAAGAGAGCAAGAGTGGACCAGCCGCCTAGCTAGGGGAAAAGGCCACCACAAGTGCTGTCACCACTGCTGCCTCCTCTTCTGCCAGCAACTGAACTGAAACTTTGAGGAATTTTAGAAAAAAAAAAAAACTAGAACGAACTCAAAGCTGAAAATTTTCCAGATCTGTAGTGCTATGAATGTAGAATATTCAGTAAAAATTTAGAGAAAAAACATGACTAAAACCTAGTGATCTAGAGTGAAAACCGAAACACGTGCAGAGAAAACAGTAACCAAACAACTTTGGGAAATTAAAGGAAAATGAAAGAAAATTTGTGAGAAAGTAAAGGAATTTGTAAATTGCATTAAAGAACTGTAAATGTGCATGAAAATTAAAGTGCTTGAAAGTAAATTTGCAAGAAAATTAAAGAGAAAATTTCCCAAACAGCCTCCAAAAGAAAAGAGGAGAAAGCTGCCTAGAGAGAAAGTTTTGAGCTCCCTCTTTTTGCCACCCCTCTCTCCTATTTATAGACAAGTCTAGATCTAAGACCAACGAGCACTCCAAATTACCAACTAGGATGCCAAGTGGGAAGATATTTCCAACTCATTTAAATTCTTCTAGAATGTCTTCTAGTTGCACTCTTTTCCTCTCCTCTCTTCAAGTCCTCTCGTCTTTGAGTTCACCAAGCTCCAAGTCACTTAAGTTGCACCAATAAGAAGCCTCTAAAATGCCAAGTCAGCAAGCAACCATTGGCCTTCCCTTGTGTTCACACTTGAACCACCAAAGTGCTCCTATGCATTGCCTATATGTTCAGCCAGCTCACATCTCCTTCACCTCTTTATTTTCGGGGCCCCTTTGTAGTGATCTTTGAGGTTGAAATTCAGCAATGAGATGTCATCTAAATGCCAACTAAGCCAATTAAAATTCAACAAAATTCAAGCTTCAAATCAGCTCTTCTTAAGCCTTGAAACCACTCTCTATTGCACCTTCCTCCTAAAGCTTCTTTGCATTTTTACTGCAAAGCTCAAACAATTCTAATTAGCTACTGGAAGAAAGTATCCATAATTAATGTAACTTGAAATAAGTCTAATTAAGCACTATTGTAAATGAAAGCAACTATAATTAAGCTAAGGAAATCTTGCATATAGCAATAATTTCTTTTGTACACTAGGTTCAGCTAATCAAGGGAAATTGCACTAAAATACTTCTAGTTCTTCCTCAAACTATTCTTTTTCCTCAAAATTCATAGAATTACCTACACAAGGAACATTTTAACAATTAGGAGTAATTTTTCCTCATTTTCCTAAGAAACAAGCAAAATTTCACGATAAAAGCCTATGAAAAGCTATGGTAATTCTGTAAAAATATAGAATTATCCATATCATCCTTTTTTCATTTCTCTATTAGTCATGAGGACAAAAGCATGGTTATGTAAATATTCTCTAAGTGCATTCTTGAATTTAAATATCAGTTTATGGTACCTTTTTTGATGAAATACTAACAATATTTGGTGAATGTAGCAAATATCAATCAAAGGGATATTTGCTAGATTTTCTAGCAGTGTGAGCTATATTCTTCTTCTACTTAAGAAAGAGATTAGCCAGCAAATTAGACAAGGCCCTCAACATGATAGATATTAATGTACTTTTGCTAAATCAGTTTGGTTGCTGACAAGCAACCTTGATTAAGGAAGTGATGAAACTTGTTGAACTTTCTGCCATGCAACAAGGAAAATCTATAGATGGCTATTGAGGACAGTTTGTGAATTAATTGAAACATAGTGATTGGTGCGGCATTTGTATTGGTTGAATTTGGATTGAATAACTCGATGTTGCTTAGACTCACATTTTTGGTGTTCCTGTGTCAATGTGGCTTGACATTGGCTTGTGTTTGGAATTTGTGTCCAAACTCTCCAAAATCTGCTCAGTGATAATGACACATAGTGTGCCTACTTGCTACTCTAACCAGATTTTTTTCTCTTTCCTTACTATTTTGCTTCAACTATGGTAAAATCTTCATACCCCAAAACAAACTAAAACAAGGTATAATCAATTGAGGAAATTCTAAGAAGCATGCTGCATAAAGAGAGAATGGGGCATTATTGTGGGAAAACTGTGATGGACAGATTTGGACAGAATTAAGTGACCGGAAATGAGAAGAGAGGAATAGGGAAATATTCTGAAATGAAGAATAAATAGGACCAAAAACGTCATTTGGGCTGCAATAATACCAGTAGTGTTTAAATTCAGTTTCATATTGACTCCACTCCTCACATTCTCAATGGCACCAATTTATTTATTTTTTTGGTCAGGTTCACTTACTAATGCAATTCCTTCACAAAAACAAAAAAAATCAATAAATGTGAAGAGAGCGAAAAAACCATCCAATGCCATTTGGTTTTGCATAGTTTGAGCCAAATTTAAATGAGCATGGAAAAATGGATATTTGGAACTCATTTTCCTTTATCGTATTCTGCTGGCAGGGTGGTACCCAAAAGTTGATATCATGTTTAACTTTTTATAAATCATTAGACAATATAAATCATTAGACAACCGATATGGTAATATTAAAAATCTTAACACTCTAATAGGGATGATGAATTTCTGCACCCTTACTCTCTTGTCAGACCTTGCATAGCTGTATAGTGATGTCTTCAATTGTGTGCAATTTCATGTCAGACATTTGGATGCATATCTATGCTAAACTTGAGTCCGGGCAAACATATAAATAACTATTAGCTTTGTACTTTTAGTGAGTAGAACAATGTTAGAGATGGTGCCTATATCTGTAGGATATTGCAGTAATTATTACCGTCAAGTGTATATGGTAGCTTTTCCTATACAAGGGATTGTTACTGTTTGGGCGTGTAGTCTGTTTGCTGACCAACTTTAATCTCCACAGCTTATTTTTTAGCTATTAGGATTAGTTGAAATGTGATCTTTCTCGGATCAAATTTCTTTTATGATGTTACTTTTCTATTTTGTTTACTGAAACTTTTGTAGGTCTGACCGACCTTGCTTGGCAAAATTGACTTGTTAGACTGTACTGATGCACCCAACATGGTTTCTTTTATATAGAAGAAGAACAAAATGTCTTTTCTATTCCATATCTCAAGAAGTACATTAGGTAAATATATATACTGAAGCTAGAGAATCAAATCAATTTAAGTCCTAAAATCAAGCTATCTAAAGTCAGCCCTATAATTAAATAAATATATATTTTTTGGCCACCATAATTAAGTAAATATTTACTTACTATATTTACAACAGTTTCTTTTACTACTGACATATGGTGCTTGTAGAGATGACTATCTTGAGGTTGCATTTCTTGGCTAATGGTAATAATTTAATTTATTTATTTGTACAAATACAGAGATGACTATCTTGAGGCTGCATTTCTTGGCTAATGGTAGTAATTTAATTTAATTAATTTATTTATTTATACAAATGCAGGCTGCAGCATATTATTATCATGGTTTAATCCTTGATGAGGGAAACACAGAGAAATCCCATGGTATGGCTGTAGCTGCTTTGCAAGCTGCTGATGAATATTTCAAAGAAAGTAAGAAGGCTTGTGAGGTGTTTAATGCAGCTCATCCTTTGTCTAGGTAATTTATATTGGATTGTTTTGGGATTTAAATTCAGATGTCTAATTGGTCTTTTGTTGTAATTGATATTTATTCTCTAAGCATTTTTTTCTTTTTTGAGGAATCTATCTGTGTTCTTAGGCTATGGAACCAAGCTAATTTTAGCCTTGTAGGAACAGGAACAGATAGGAAGGTGGCAAGGGGGCTATAACCCTATCTTTGTATCTGTGGGGGCAAAAATTTGATGCTTATCCCTGGCCATCCTAGGTCCTACAATCTCATCGTCACAACTTAATGATAAAACTGCTTCCACAATTGCCACAAGGACTTAATCATAGTGCCATATCAGGTTGTATAATTGTTACCTTATGTTCATAGTGCTGGAAGAAACAGAAAAGGCCTGCCAAGGTGGGGGGGGGGGGGGGGTGTAACACAAGTATTTATGGCCTACTTGGTAATTGGTAGACAACTAGCTAATTAGTATCACATAGTAATTGGTAGACAACTAGCTAATTAATATCCAATTTTCAAATCACTAGTACCAGTTCATTTCTCCCTATAGAACTCTGAAAAGGGAATGCACTTGTGCACTCAATAAGTTCAATGTCTTTACTCACTCTTTTAGGTGCACTTTCTGTTTCCTCATTCTTATATCCAACATCATCCTCTAGTCCTTCTTTGATATCAAATCATCCATTGGCCTAAATATGGTTGTCACTTTGTTGGTATTTTCCTTTCCAAGGTAATCATCCTTGGGATATTCAAAGTTTTCACTATATGGAAATTTCCTTCTCTACTTCAGAAATTAAGCTCATTCTGGACCCTGTGAAGCCATGTAACCTTGAGTATTGCATGGAAAACACTTAATTGAAGAACCACTAAATCCATTAGGATCAGTAGCTGCTGTTTTACCCAGCTTTCTCTACTCCAGAGGCAGAACCCAGGTCAAACAGGGTTTTGCTAAAACATTTATGAGCTTTTGGGAGCTACATTGGTGCTTTTGAAAAAAGCTATTTAACGAAAAGCTTATAGGAAAATTTAATAAAATTTTAAATAGAAAAAATATTCTCATTGTTATTTCAAATAAATTCATTTTGATAGCACTTTGTTGAGATCTCTACTCCAAGAATACTTTTTCTTTCCACTGTGCTCTGGCCAAATAGGCTCTAGGACTGTTGGTATTAAAAGACAAAATTCCTAATTCTTAGCATTTCTCCCATTCTTAAGTTCTAATGGTAAGATGCCTTTCTTAGCAGTACTATTCCTAAGTCTTAACAATAAGATGCCCTTGGATTGAACATGACTATCAAACTGTAAAGAAGTGACATGTTGGAAAAATTCCCTAGTTCTCAGCAATGAGTGCACTTTTATAGCTTCTTCTAAATAACAGAGAGTTGTACATCCTTCTTGGTTTCCTTTTTATTCCATGAATAAACGTCCTAGCTTTATGAAAAGGATCCTTCTCAACTACACCGATGCATGTGCTCATAAATTACCCCATATAACTAACTGGTTACATTATTGGCTTGTTGAAGGTAAATACTTGGTGAACTAACTTGTTTGTTTTGGTCAGTCAAGCACACCACTCAAACAAGTCCTTGAATTTTTCTAGCTGATCTTTGAATTAACTAGAGTCCATTTTCCCTCAAAAAGTTGTGGATCAACCTTTAGTGAGTTGTGCGCTTTAGAATGATCCTCTAGATACCAAGGAAGGTGCCTACCATGCTATGAAGCTATGAGTCAAACTCTTGGTCTTTGTAATCCTTATGATGCCTAAGATTGGTAGCACAAACTAAAATCTTTGGTGCACATTGATGTCTTATTATTATAAAAGAAATAATTTCATAAAAAAATGCTTAAACATTTGTTCAATATTCTTACTAGATTATGACTTAACACTAATATGTGATGCCATTAGGTGTGTGGAAAACTAAGAGTAAAACTGAATATATATTGAAAAACTGCTCATAAAAATTATACAAACATCTTAGGTTTATATACAACAAACTAGTGGGTAAACTAGGAAACTAATTCTTCTTAAAACTGATCATATAATTGAGGGATTGTCTATCCTAATTTTTTTTCCTTAATTCTAGGGATATAAATACTTAATTCTAAAGATATAAATATAAATATACAGATACAAGATTACAACCAGTTGTAAATAAGTGTTTTCTCACACTCGCCCTCAAGCTGGTGCGTAGGTGTTTTCCATTCCTAGCTTGGAAATAATTTCTTGAAATGTTGCACTGCTGAGACCTTTAGTCAATACATCTGCAAGTTGACCCTTGGTTGATACATACGGTGTATAAATCAACCCACTGTCTAGTTTTTTCTTTATGAAATACCGGTCCATTTCAACGTGTTTTGTTTTTTCATGTTACACATGATTGTGTGCAATGCTTATTGCAGGCTTATTATCATAGTAGAGTCTCATTAGTCCATCCCACTTGATCTTCAAGTCTTCTAGGATAATCTTTAACTATATTAGTTCACAAATTCCTTGGGTCATTGCTTTGAACTCTGCTTCAGCATTTGATCTTGTCATCAAATTCTGTTTTTTACTCCTCCAAGTCATAAGATTACCACATAGGAAAGTGCAGTAGCTTGAGGTGGATCTTCTATAAGTTACTAAACCTGCATCATCAGCATATGTATATACCTCTAGAACCAGCCCCGAATTTCTTTTGAATAAGATAGCTCTCTCAAGATTGGCCTTCAAAAATAGTGCAATACACGATAGACAGCTTGTAGGTGCACTTCTTTAGGACTATGCATAAATTGAATTATCACACTCACAATAGATGTTATATCAGGTGAGAGATAAATGAGTCTTCCAACTAATCTTTGGTACATCTCTTTATCTACAACAGTATCTTCATTAGCTTCCCCAAGTTTATGATTAGGATCTATAGGGGTATTTGTAGGTTTACATGTGAGCTTCCTAGTTTCCTTCAGAAGATCCATCACATATTTCTGTTGTAAGATGAAAATACCATTCCGTGAGTGAGCTACTTCAATTCCTAGGAAGTACTTCAATCTCCCTAGCTCTTTTATCTCAAATTCTCTAGCGAAACACTGTTTTAGAGATTCTCTTTTTCATCATCTCCAGTTACAATTATATCATTAATAAGCACTAATAGAACTGTGACTTTCCTTGAATCAGAGTGCTTGATAAACAATGTGTGATCTTCTTGACTCTGCTTATATTCCATTGCTAGCATCATTTTGGCAAATCTCCCGAACCAAGCACTAGGAAACTATTTAAGGCCGTATAAAGCCTTTTTCAGCTTGCATACTTTATTTGCTTCTAGATGACCTCCAAATTTCGGTGGGACCTTCATATATATTTCTTCTTCCAAATCACCATGTAGAAAAGAATTCTTTACATCAAATTGTTGAAGATGTCAATTGTAATTTGCAGCCAATGATAACAAAATCTTAATTGTATTCATCTTGGCAACTAGAGCAAAAGTTTCCTGATAATCCACTCCCTAAGTTTGAGTGTAGCCCTTAACCACCAACCTGGCTTTATACCTTTCAACAGTACCATTCGCTTTGTATTTTATAGTGAAAATTCATTTACACCCAACTGGATTTTTTTCTTTAAGCAACTTTACCGGATCTTATGTCTTATTTTTCTTAGAGACCTCCATTTCTATTTTCATGGCTTGCCTCCATTTCTCACTAGATAATGCCTTGGATAATGTAGTTGGAACAAAAATAGTGTTTAGGTTCACAAGAAAATTTTTGTGGGATGGTGAGAATTTTTCAAATGACACAATTAGAGATTGGTTATAGTGGATACTTAGTACATTCTTTGGTTCTTTTCTTAATAGCAATAGGCAGATCATAATCACTAGTTATAGTTTTAGGAGATTTATGCTCATTCTGAGAAACAAAGTGAAAAACTATTGTTACCTCATTTCTAGAGTTAGGATCAGGTTTTTGAACTTGCACTAGTTTAGGATCTAGAACTTTCCTTCTTGAGTACACTTGTAATTCCTTCATAGAATCAAGAACAATATTATCCTTTGTCACATCTTTTGTGTTTGGAATGGGTTCAAACTCAAATTCAGAGTTTGACTTTGACTTAGAAGAAATAGGTTTCGATTCAGAAGAATTAATGAGTGAAAATGTTGAAGAGGAGGACAAATTAAGAAAAAAGAAGTCTTTATCCTTATCTTCCATGAATGAAGTCTCTCCTTGAAGATAAGGTTGAGTAAAAAATGGTTTACTTATTCAAAAGTGACATCTTTTGACATAGAATTTTCTAGTAGGAGGATGATAGCACTTATACCCTTTCTGAGTTGATGAATATCCCATAAAAATGCACTTAATTGCTCTAGGATCCAACTTCTTCCTATTGTGACTGTGAACATGAACAAATGATGTATAACCAAATATCCTAGGTATGAGGTTGTTTGTGGAATTAAAGATGGGATAGAATTGTGAGAGTAGTTTCATAGGAGTTTTAAATCTCAAAACCCTTGAAGGTAACCTATTTATAATATGTGTGGCAGTGAGAATAGCTTCCCCCCAGTAAGATTTGGGTACGTTTGCTTGAAAAAGTAAAGCTTGGGTTGTGGCTAGTAAGTGACTATTTTTTCTCTTTGCCTCTCTATTCTACTATGGAATACTAACACAAGATCACTCATCGATAATCCCCTTTTTTTGGAAATTAGTAGATAAACTTTGGTCGAAATAGTCTCTTGTATTATCAGACCTAAATCTTTTGGTTTTTACTCCAAATTGATTTTGGATCATGTTTTGGAAGCTTAAAAATACTATTCACATCTGATTTGGATTTAAGTAAAAATATCCAAGAGACCGTAGTACAATCATTTATGAAAGAAACAAACCACCTTGCATAAAAAAATTAGGAATTGTAGAGGGACCCTCTATGTCACTATGAAACAAGTAAAAGGAGTAGAACTACTTTTATTGCTAATTGGAAAAGACACACGTCTATGTTTTACAAGTTCACAAACATCATAGTAAAAATTTTCAGCATTTAATCCTTTGAACAAAGAAAGAGACATGTTTTTCAAAATTCCAAAGGAAGGATGTCCAAGACAAAAATGATAAAGCCAAATGTGGTCTTTATTGGGAGATTTTTTAGAAAGAAATGACAAAGGTAAACTATTCTAGATATTACTTGTGTTGTTTGATGTCTCAAGATATCATAGTCCATCATTTTTCTTAGCAAATCCAATATTCTTCCTCGAGCTCTAGTCTAAATTCACAATAAGAGGGATAAAAAGTCATTTTGCAATTCATATCTTTGGTAAGTTTTTGTATAGATATAAGATTAGTAGACAATCTAGGAACATGAAGAACATTTTTAAGAACAAACGAGGGATGAATTTGAACATCTCCTAATCTTGCCATTGTAGTAAGTGACTCATCTGCAACAACAATTTTCTTATTACTAGGACATAGGGTATATGTACTAAACTTCTGTAGGGAATGTGTCATTTGGTCTGTGGCTCTTGGATCAATGACTCAAGAACTTGTAATTGGCTTAACTGAGACATTTAATCCATGAGAACCAGAAGCTTTACCTGAACTAGAGACCTTACCCAAATAACATACCCCAGTAGGTTTTTCGAGAGTTTTCAATAGGCTTTTTAGTTTCTCAATCTCTTCTCTATCCAACTCTATTTGTTCCCAAGACTTTTGTAGTATTCTGCTGGTTTTACCCGTTGTCACTTCTTCAAATCAGGTAGTAGTGGCAGATTCTAATATCTCTGGTATGGTTATCTTTATTAGAATTGAAACGAGTCTTTATAGTAAATATTTAACCAGTGATGATTCTAGGCAATGAAGGCCAAAGAGGGAAAAAATAAGACTGAAAGATTTAACAAGATTTGGGTATGAAGGCCTGAAATAGAATTCAGCAATGAAGGTTGAAAAAAATTTTCTTCTTAAGAAGAGCCTGAAGCTCTGATACCATGTGAAAAAACTAAAAAATAAAACTGTGTAGAAAACTATGAGTAAAACTGAATGTATATTGAAAAACTGCACATAAAGAATTATACAAGCACCTTAGGTTTATATACAACTAATTAGTAGGTAAACTAGGAAACTAAATCTTCCTAAAACTGATCCTATAATTGAGGGATTGTCTATCCTAATTTTTTATCCTTAATTATAGGGATATAAATACTTAATTCTAGAGATACAAATATAAATATACAAATTACAAGATTACAACTAGTTGTAAATAAGTGTTTTTTCACAAGGGGCATTGTTATCACACAAATTCGCTGTTTTATTTTAAAATTTTGAAAATCAGTTGATGTCTTATTCAACTTGGTAACAAACTCTTATACTCTTCCTTTTTCCTTGTTTAAAATTGACATGCAAAAACTGACATCTCTTGTCTCATTTTATAATAATCTATGCTTGCAACTAAAATTTATCTTATAAGAGAACTCTGTTTTTATTTAACCACGCCGGTATCGTGTGATGTTGATTTTACTTGCACATAATGTATTTTAGCTAAATTTCTTGTCTCAAATCTTTTCCCTAAGCATTTTTTGAGGGAAATTCTGCCCTAAGCTTTTTGAGATTCTGCTGAAATGGGTTTGCAAGTACTGAGATTCTTGGTTTACATTGAAAATTTTATCTGAAAAATTGACAGCATGATGGTGTTATCAGATAATAAGATTTGTTGGCTCACTTTCATTCAAACAAAATAAAAATAGTTGTTTGTGTAAATTCCCAATAATGGTAGACTAGAGATGTATGTTGATTTTGCTTCTTATAAGAGACTATAGATGTATCTTGGGTTGAATCTTGAGACACTCTTTTGATCAGGTGATCTCTTAGATTGGTAAAATAATCTTGCCAACACGATTTCCTTACATGCTTGCACTGTTTGGACCTGATCTCTATTGTGCTATATACTGACAAACTAGCATATTCTTCTAGTAATTTGAAGTTATCCGCTAGTAGATTTTCTCTACCAGCAAATCGTACTTACTTGTAATATACTCACTAATGATTCTTGATTTTTAGTGCAGAAATCCACCTCTTTGGGGGACCATGAAGTATCTATCTGAGAAAATTCCAAAAGACACTTCTAGCAAGGTGCGGATAAACCGTGACCTCTACTCTTATGAAAAGTAAGTGTACGGTTTCTAATTCCAAATTTGACATTCAATTCTTTTGGTTAATAAAATGAGGATAAAATAAGTAATGGTAACGTTATTCAGAATCATGGAGACAGCTCCAACTTTACCAGATTTTGCTTTAGCGTTGAAACCTGATGAATGTCATCTACCTCCGGTGGATCCCTCATGGAATGAGAATGTGCAGGTGAGCCACATTGGCATTTAATTAGGTGGAGCGTGATAAAAGATAACTGTTTATAATGATAATTTTTGTGTATCAAAGAGATACAAGGGCCTGCCAGGCACAAAAATATAAAGCTTTAAATGTAGTTAGACTTCTCCAATTGTTGTGTAGCAGAGTTCCATCGACTTCCATCTTTTTATTTTTCTTATTCCTTCGCAATAACTTTTTCCCCATAAATATGCTGTAATAAGGCCTTGTTCAAAATCATATTCTGTGTAAATTGACCGATTGCAGAAGAAGAATTATTCTGTCCATTTCCTTATAAATGTATGCCTCTTTTTTTGCCTATTCCCTGTGCAATCTGCCTCGTCATCAATGTAATATTTTCACCATCTTCCTTTTTCTATCTTTATTACTTTTCTTGTCCTTTCATTCCTTGACTATTCTATCTTCATTTTTCGCATTATTAGTCATCAAATTATGGATTAAATTTGGATGGGGTGAGTAAATAATTTATTTAGACCCAAGTAAAATTGCATTGAATTTGGTGCATTTGCAGTTTGGTATAATTAAATATTTGGTATTCTGATTATAATCAAAATTTTAATGTGGTAATTCAAAGTTTAAAATTTTGTAATTAAGTATTTGAATTTTGCTTTTGTATTTTTATTTTATTTTGTTTGGAATATTAAAGGGCCAATGGAGATTAATTTAATAACTACGTCTGTGCTATGTGGTGGAATCCAGTTATTTTCATTCAGAAACGTAAATTCATAATGTAAATACTGTTATAATTATGATCTTAGTTGTATGGATTAAATGTTCATATTGCTTCTTGTATTGTATATTTTTTTGTTAATTTGATATCTAAAAAAATAAAATTATCAAATTAGTATTCTAATTTTTATTTCTCAATTGCATTAGTATTTGGCACTAATATAATTAGTTAACTTATTGACGTGGGATAAACATTTAAATTTTAAAATTTTCATAAAAAATTTTAAAATTTTTTAAAAATATTTTCAAAAATCTGAAATATTTTCAAAATTATATAAAAAAAATAAAACTAAAATATTTAAAAATAAAAAAATATAAAAAATTTAATAAAAATTCAAAGAAATTTTATAAATTCCAAAAATGAAGAATTTTTTTTTTTTTTAAATTCTTCAAATTAAAAAAGATCACAAAAACTTAAAAATCTGAAAATAATACAAAATTTTTGAATTTGGTGCATTTGCAATTTGGTATAATTAAATATTTGTTATTCTTTTATAATCAAAATTTTAATTTGGTATTTAAAGTCTATAAATTTGTAAATAAGTATTTGAATTTTGCTTTTGTTAATAATTTGTATTTTATTTTGTTTGAAAGATTAAATAGACATCGGAGATTAATTTTATTAGGAACCAAATTCGCACTATGTTGGGAAATTCTCTTATTTTCATTCAAAAGGATAAATTTATAATGTAATATTGTTATAATTATGATCATAATTGCATGAGTTAATTATGATCATTTGCTTTCTATATTATACCTTTTCTGTCAGTTTGGTGTTTAAAGAAATGAAATTATCAGTTCCATAATTTAACTTTTATTCATTTACTTTTTATATTATATTCTTTCTGTTAGTTTGGTATATAAAGAAATGAAATTATCAATTTCATAATTTAACTCTTATTCCATCAATTGCATTAGTATCTTAAAATAATGTGGTCAGTTAACCGCATTAGTTTGGTATTGATTGAAATTTTTGACACGTTAGCATTTTATTAAATATTCATGTCACGTTAGCCAGTGGATTAATAGTATATTAGTTTAAAGCACCAAAGTGATGACAAAATGAAAGTTTGAATATCAAATTGATAATTTTATTTTTTTAGATGCTAAACTAACAAAAAGTAGGAATGTAAATGAACTGAATATGAATGAACGAACATATGTTTATGTTTGTTTGTTTATTTTTAATGGAGTTCGTATTCGGTTCATGTTCGTTAAGAAAATTGCTCTGCTCATTCATGTTTATTCATTTAAATAATAGGTTATTTAGGTTTAGTTTTTGTTCGTTCAATTAAATTAAATGAGCTCGTTCGTGAACATTAAACGAACATGTTCACGAATATGTTTATGAACATATATAAATGAACATATTCATGCACAATAAACAAATCATACCCAAACAAATTTAAACAAACAAAATCTAAATGAATATAAACAAACATAAACAAATATAAACGAAATTTAAAATAGGATTAGGGTAAAGGATAAAACAGCAAATGAACAATAAACGAATGAGTTTTAAAAGAACCATAAACGAGCTTGTTCATGAACATAAATGAATGAGCAAACAGCTGTTCGTGTTTGGTTTGTTTAATAAATGAACATATAAATGATGTTCAAGATTGTTTGTTAAGCTTAGTAAACGAATATAAATGAAATAAAAATTGACCATGTTCACGAATGGTTTATTGAAAGCTTTGTTTGCTTACATTCCTAACAGAAAGTGTATAATTTAGGAGTCATTTTATATTTAATTTTTTTATATATTTTTTAATTTTTCACAATTTTTTAGATTTTTGGGATTTTTTTTATTAAAAATTAAAAATTAAAAAGTTTAGATTTTTTTATTTTTTATATTTTATAAAATTTTCATAATTTTTTTAATTTTTTCTAAATATTTAAAAATATTTCAATTTTTTCTGAAATTTTTTAACATTTTAGAATTTTTTTAAAAAAGAAATTTAGATTTTTCTTAAAAAAAATATAAGATTTTTTTTAGTTCTCATTTTCTTAAAGTTTTTGTGATTTTTTTAAATTTTAAAAAATGTTTATTTTGGTTAAAGTTTTATATTTTTTGAATTTGTTTATATTTTCTTATTTTAAAAATTTTTATGATTTTAAAAATATTTCAAATTTTAATTTTTTATAATTTTAAAAATATTTTAGATTTATTTAAAAATTTTGAACTTTTTTTTAATATTGACGTGATAGTTGATGTGACGTTGATTAAACTTTTTGACATGTGTCAGCGTTTTATTAAATATTAATGTCATGTTAATAAGTTGACTAACGATATTAGTTTGAGGTAAGTGATTGATGGATTGGAAGTTAAAGTAGCAAATTGATAATTTTATTTCTTTGAATATTAAACTGACATAAAATATATAGTACAATGGCCAAATATGTATTTATCCCTAATTATATAAATAGGAAGAAAGGGAAAAGAAAAAACTACGTTGATAAAATTAATTAAAGATTAACAATATAACATCATTATTAAATTAAAAGAAAAAGAAAAGATGAAAAACAAAGAGAAAATAAAGAAAACAATGAGAGAAATAGGAAAAAAAAACTAATGGATAAAGAAATTGAATAATTAGTCATATACAAATAATATAAAAATAATATTTTTGGAACAAATATGTGATATGGTGAAAATGTTTATTATGACATTGATGTATTATCTTATAAATTTAATTTATTTTTTACCTCTGTTCATTTTATTCATTTTTCAAAATATTTTCTACATAGAAGTTAGTATAATTTAAACATATAATATATATGGTATTAATTTGTACTTTTGAATTTACAAAATAAAATAAAAAATATGCGTTATTTTTATTCTTTCCTTTTTTCTCTTAAGCTTTTTTTATTATTATTATTTTCTCCCTTTTTCTATTTTTTCCTTTCTTTTTTTTTTTGTTTGCGTTTGACAAAGGTTGCTTAACCGACAAATGAGAGGATCAAACTCTTGTAATGATGCAACGATGGCTACAGACAACTTGATGCAATAGTCATAATGGAACGGCATTAAGAAACTAGATCAATGTCATTTTCCCTCTCATTTTCTCATTTTTTATTTTTTCCTCTCTATTTATCTCTTTTTTCTACCGATGCTTTCTCAGACATGCACCACCATCATCTTGCTTCCACCCTCCTTTTTCCACTTTTACTCTCTTTCACTCCTAACCCTATTTCTTCTCATTCTTTTTTCCTCATTCCTTTTTTCTTTTTCTTTTTTTGTTTAGACCTAATAGCCTTTGTAATTGATGAAAATTCCTTCTCATCCTCCTTGGAAACATGTCAAGTAAATGATAACAATTAATTAACAGTGGACCATGTAATTCAAAAGAGGACAATGGCACAAAATTGAAAAATTCTATGAACGGTGCATGAAGTGTTAATTGGAGACTCCTTTTTATATTGTTATAAATGAGTGATGTGACAAATTATGAGATAGGAGTTTAAATTTTTATTGATTGATTTTTATTATGTCATCCATTTGGTTAATAAAATTAGAAAAATGTGCAATCTACCTAACGAAATGAAGGTTGAGCATTTAATTGTGAATTTATTTATTTTTAAGTACAAAACAAATAATTTCACTATAATTTGAGTATAAATATGTAATTAATTTATTTTTATTTTTTATTGTCATTAAAATTTTGAAAACAAATGTTTGGACCTTGTGTGATGAGGCAATGGTGCCTAAAGATGTAAATGATACACCAATACTCATAAGCTATTTGGGTTCGGCTTAGATAAAACTCCAATTTGACTTGGTCATAGTCGAGCCAAGCTCAAGCACTAGTAGCTCGACTTATCGAATGAGTCAAGTTCGGGCATTCTAATGTTTGATTTAAATAGTTTGAGAGCCTAATCAAACTTGTATATTTTAATGTATATTTTTTATTTTAATTAAAAATTACTATTTTACCTTTATATATATTAAAATGAGCTTGAGCTCGAACACAAATAATCGAGCTTGAAGTCAAGCATGGAATTGAGCTCAAGTATCTTGATGTTTATCTCAAGTCGAGTTTGAATTTAAGAATTAAAATTCAATCAAGTTCAAACTGAATTATTAAAAGTTTTCTGTCAATACTATATCAAGATAAAACATTGACAAAATTATTGAGATTAACACATTATAGAAATATATATATATATATATATATATATATTAGCAATCAATGTGGCACTTGCCTTTTGATTTTTTTAAAATTTTATTTAGTGATCAATTAAATTTTTTGTGTTAATAAATAAATTAATTGAAGATTTATTAAAGTCTTTTGGTAAATGAAGATGAAAAATGTGGTTTGACTAATCAAAATTCAAGGACTCATAATTCAATTAATTAGAATTCTCTTATAAATCTTCCATTTTATCTCTAGATAAATTAAAATAATTTAGAGATAAAATCAAATTCTAGCCACTCAAATTCTCAAGATTACAAGGGTCATCCAATCAAATTTTATCCATGAGTCATTTTCTTTATCTCTAATTAAATTAAAAGAATTTAAAGATGAAATAAAAAAGTTTAAGTTATTTTAGAACTCTCTTACCTATCATCACCTATCATTAAAAATACAAATTTCCTCTAGGCCATTTGACACAATTTTTTTGGGAAAAACCACTTGAAGACAAATGGGGAAAGAAAATATTTGAAGAATAAAAAATTTCAAAGCTCCCACAAGTTTCCAAAAATAATGGAAAAGAGAACACAATTTTTGGGGAAGGAAATAAAGATAAGTGCAAAAGAGAACATATGAATAATCAAAGTCTCCAAATTCCCATAAGTCTAACATAAAAAATCTAAACAATGAAGTCTTCATGCTTCTAATAAGCAAATTCAAGAAGACAAATGGAAAAGAGAAGATTTGAAAAATTAATGTCTCCAGAGTTCTTACAAATTCAATATAAGAGATTTGAAGATACAAAGAACAAACAAATTCAACAAGACAATTAGAGAAAGAAAATATCTAAAGAATTGAAGTCTTTAAAGCCCCCACAAGTTCAAGAAGGAAAATTTGAAAAATAAAGATTTTAGAGTTTCAACAAACAAATCCAAGAAGAAAGATTTGGAAGTCTAAGTTTGAAGATCCAAGAATCTCTAAATTGAGACCAAATTTGAAAAATTCTTAAATTTAGATCAAATTCTAAAAATCCCTAACTTAGGACCAAATTTCAAGATTTTCTAGAGTTCTTAAATTTTGGGACCAAATTTCAAGAACTCAAAGAAATCCTAAATTTTGGATTCAAATTTATTTAATTCAAAAACAAGTCATTAAGAGCCTTGAAGCGAATTTTGTTGAAGAAAACAATTCACAATTTTGAAAAGAAAAAAAAGATTTTAGATTCAAAGCCTTTCCAAAGTTTCAAAAATCAAGTTCTAAAAAATTGAAAATTGTTTTTTTGAAGAACTCACAAAACGCAGTATTTGTGTTATAAGAATTGTCATGAAATTACTTTTCGATCTTATTCTATCTAAAGAAAAGACATCAATTTTGTTTGTTCAAAATCATGTCATCAAGACCTTTAAAGTGGATTTTTTTTTGTAAAAATCTTGTTCACCTAAAAGAAGGAGATCAATCTTATTTGTACAAGATCAAGTTTTCCAAACCATTGAAGTGAATTTTTCGTAAAGAATCTTGTTCCACCTAAAAGGAGTTCAATTCTGTTTGTTAAAGAAAAAGTCTTATAGACCCTTGAAATGGATTTTTTTTTGTGAAGAATAGAATTAGAGAATCTTTTTTATTTATAAGTTTTCAAAGATTGTAATTTCTATATTTGATAAATAAAATTATTATTTATCTTCAATTTTTCTAGTCTTATTTTTTACTCAAAATTTGTGTATACACACAAGTGATACTCTTATTTATGAAGTAAGCAATAGATTTCATAAGTTGAAATTTGGATAAATTTGAACTAATTTATAGATGCTTGTTTCAAGAATAATTTTGCTAAACATTACCTGACATGTGAATGCCATTTGATAAATCACTTACTATCTATGGCAACATTCTCATATAAAAGTTATATAAGTGATCTTCTTATTTGAGATTGCCATGGATATTGTATGATGAAATGTTATATTTTGATGTTATCATTTTATGATCTTAAGCATGGATGTCGTCATAGGATATTTTGTGTATAACATGAATCATATGAAAATATATTATGAGTAATTGAGAAATGGTTTATTACCTAGTGACTAAGAGAATATCTCATTGATCTTGGTAAGTATTATTTCAAGAAATCTTTAATTAAAGTAAAATGAAAATTTCAAATAATTTTAAAATTCATTCGAAGAGTTGATAGTTTAAATTTAAAACCAACCATTAGTTAGATTATTTGAGTTAACACTAATCCATACTCTATTTCTAAGAGATATTAAGTGAGGAAATGATAAAAATCATACTAACAAACTATGCACTAATAGGTTGGTCAAACTTCATTAACCTTTCTTAAAAATTGGATTGTCATGAAACATTGCTAAATAACAATCATGATCTACAAATATGATTTGATTGATTAGAGGGTTAATGATGAATTGAAAAGATTTTGATTCATCTAATCCTAATTAAAGAAAAATTACAATATTCATATTTATTACCAACATGTTAAAGAATTTAATAGATCAAACATAATAAAATGTAGAAAGAGAAATTAAAATGGAATTATTAAGTTGAATTTAATTAAAATGAATTAGGAACTTGAAGGACTTAATTGAATCAAATCAATGATCAAAGGATAAATTAAAAAGACACATAATCTAGTTGGACTAGGAGTGGTCGAATATCCCTCCATATAAGGATACTTTGACTTCCCCTTTTATTACATGTATGACATACATGATACAATTGCAAGAGACAATCAGTTTGTAGCTAGCACTAGCATTTGACCAAATACCAATTCATCTCTTAAGTAGATTTTCTCATTACTTGTTTGTGTGAACTATCAGTAGAGGTTTAACATTTGGACAACTAAAGGTTTACAACAATGTCAACTAAAGTTTCTTGGTGTTTTTATTTTTGCTGATTTTAGGGTTTCAAGGGAAGTCTCTTTATCTTCTAGTTAGTGCCAGGGTTACCCCAAACAAAATCAATGTGTGATTTATCTTTTTGAGAATTAAAATTTAAAATTTTTATTGCTTTTATGTTGATTTCATGATTAATTCTCAAAATAGTGGACTATTTACAATTTTTTTCTTTATAAATGGAAAGAATTTTGTACATACACAATTACAAAAGAAATTTATAAGTCCAACAAAAAGATAAATGAGATGAAATTCAAGTAACTCATATCCATATTCACATCCACACAAGGCCTAACTTTTGATAAAATTGGGAGACTTAAATTTCATATCATAATTCACTTTTGTGAGAAAATTTTCTCGTAAACACAAATATTAGAAAAAGGCTTTGCCTATTTTGACACAAAATAAATGCATACCCACCACAAGCAAGATATATGTCTTAATAATTATAAAGAGATAATGAGACAATAATGGTAGTAAACAATAATTCATATCAAAGTAGCTTTTAAATTGTGACGATGGATATATATATATATATATATATATATGAGTTTTTATATGGGAAATATTTTTGATTAGTTATTTGGGAATTAAGGTTAAGGTTATTACAAAACATACAGTTTGGGTTATCCAAACTCGTATTGGTTTTCTTTTGAATTATGCAAACACAATTACTTTCTTTTTAATTAAGCAATTTTGAATTATGCAAATACATAAAGTCGAAGATCAATTTATTGATACTTTATAACTAATCTATTATAAATCCATTGGCCTATATATGAAAAGGTTTATTCCAACCTTATTCCTCTAATTGGTACAATGGCTTACTATAAATTCGATTGCCTTATAAGCTTTCTTTGCAAATCATTAGGGATATTGGTAGATTAGTTGATGAGAAATTATTGAAACTTCAAATTTATTATATGCCCAAAGATATTATCTTGGATGAAAAAAGGAATCCTAAGAAGAAGAGTAGTCTGATGTAAATCTTAAGCTCCCTAAAGATCCTAGTTTTAAGTTAAAGGTTTTTATGATGCATGGAATGATGTGATATAAAATTTATTGTGCTTCCCTTGCCTTCGAAGGTAGGTATGGCTCTAGCCTTGCTTGGGTCAAAGGTGATAGTTCTAATTTCTAGCTCATTTTCATTTGCCTAAAGTTGATGCTATCCCACAACGTGGTTTGTTGACAATCTATCTATGGAATCCTAAAAATATCTTTAGTGGTAGCGTAGCAATTTTAAATACAACAAGATAACACAATATGACAATAACACGTAATAAATTGTGTATGTGTTTTTTATAATTGTGTTTCTTGTTTTAATTGAGTTGACATGTTTAAGATACAATGTTACACATGTCATGTTTTGTGCCTTATCCGTGTTATACATTTAAGACAACTAATTAATTAATCATGTTTTAATCATGTATCGTGTTAACATTTATAAATGACATATTTATAACACACATATAATCTTGTTTTAGTATTTTATTATATTATTATTTTGATTTAATTTTGAATTATTAATTAGATATTCTAGTGTTAATTGTGTTTGATCATATTAATTATGTATAATCGTGTTAATCATATCGTGTCATATTACTCATTTCTAAAACGAATTAAAACATGTTAATCATATCGTATTACGTGTAACATGCATAATTAATGTATCGTGTTCGTATTTTTGTCATTTGTGTCATTTAAATATTCATGTCATGTTTAAAATCGTGTCTGATACAAAATATGATATGATGACATAAATTATCGGTCTAATAGCCATCTCATTCTTGCAATTATCAACGTTTTTGTTGAGAAATTTTGCCTTGACCTTTATGTGTTCCTTAAAAGACTAGGCAATTTTATCTATCTTCTTATGACTACAAGACTTGTTGGTTGAGTTGCTATTGCTACACCTCTAGAAAAAGATGTTGTCAGAAACTTGTTTTGTTGACATTCTACCTTAAATACTTCTTGATTTTTTACCTATGATTTTTAATGGCATTTTCAACTTGAGTCCCATTTGGTGTGCCAAAAGAAAATGTTGAACTAATTTTTTTATCACACCAAAATTGACTAGACATACTGGCTAATTTTGAATCTTGTTAGCCTAAATTGATCATTACATTGAAATGAAAAAATAATTTTGCTTTTTGAATTAAATTTGCTTAAGATATTTATACATTTCTCAAACAAAAAAAATAGTATTTTAAAGATGATTTATTTGAGCTTATATAAAAGTCTTTTTTAGTTGTGTTCTACTTGAAAATGCAAGTTCAATTGATATTTAAAGAAATTTTCATTTTTTGAACATGATATAATTTTGGCATTTTTAATTTTGAGAAAATAAATTTTGCTATATACTTTACTTGAAAATGTAAGTCCAAATTGATATTCAAACAAAATTTATTTTTCTTGGACAAATACAATTTTACCATTATTGATTTCAAGTAAAAAAAATTTTCCATATGATTTATTTGACTAGAGCTTTGGTTCTTGAAAAGAGAAATGTATTGAACTCTAATATTTTCTTTATGGAATCAAATTTCGAAAAAAAAAATGAAAATTAAAGAAATGTTTTCAATATTAAGCTAAAAGAGAATCCAAAAAATTTACTTTACAAATATTTATTCTCGGACTTGAAAATTAATTTGAAAATTCAAAATATTTTTTCAAAAAATGAAAGATTTTTAATTTAAAAAAAATTAAAAATTAAAAATAAAAGTCAAACAATACAACCTTTTTTTAATTTAAAAAATAAAAGATTTTAAGGAAATTGGAGATGTGATTGAACCTTTTATGAGAGGATTGATTCCCTCAAAAACAAAATACCCCTTGAAAACTGCCAAGCTTGAAAGGATCAATTCCGTCTATGAAGGGATCAATCTCCTAACTTTTTTCAAAGAGAAAATTTAGTTGACAGCTTGGAAGGAATCAATCTATTCTTATAGATGCCCAATTTTGTTTAGATCGACTTAAGTTTCTTATGCTTGATTTGAATATTTCAATGTGGGACAAATTTAAACTTTCTTAATTGAATTTACCTAATTGGGCTCATTCGAATTTTATTTTGAAGGAATCATTTTTGGTCATTTTACTTTAATCAAAGCCCACTTGATGTCAATATTGGGCCTCTATATGGGCTTGGAGGAAATTTGAAGTCTAAATTTTAATTTTAAGGCCCAAATTATTAATTGAAAAATTACACGAAAAATAAAAAAAAAAAGAAAAGAAAATTTACAAAAAAAAAAACAAAAAAAGGGATTTTCGTGGCTAGGCTTTTCACCTTCACTTTCTCTTCAAACTAAGACCGGCACCACACATTTCCATCCTCAACTATGGATTGTTTTTACCTTCTCCTGTTTCCATTTACTTTCAACATGATTTGAACAAAATTCCTTACTTTTCCTTCCCCCTAAATGTAGCATTGCAAAACCCTAAAATGCAGCAACTACTACTGTAAAAAACATAAAAGGGCCATTTACAAACAAAAAAAAGGGAGTTTCATTTTGGTATTGGGAAGAAAGGAAGAAACCAACAATTTTTTTTCCCAAAAACCATTTGGCTATAAAAAAATTCCTAGCAAAAATCCCAAATCCCATTAATAGCCAAATGATCCAAAAAAAAAAAAAATTAACCAGCATCACCCATAATTCATTACAACTAGCTCACAATTCACAGCACCAGCACTAGCACCAATCCCCGCACGTACCTAACCTTTGTCCACACCAACAGTAGTTACAATACCAACCTGATCGCTACTTGATTGACCTTTGCACATGCCCAAGCCATTACCACCTCAAAGTCAAGCTCCACTAAAATATCCTTTAGCATTAAGCCCCTACTCACACTAGCCCTCGCATGCCATCATAGCTTTGCCCTGACAAACGTTGCCTCATGTCTCCAGTACCGACATCCACCAATTTCTCACCAATCTCCATCATACTCAAAACCCCACTTCATAGTCCATCTTCTACCTACACCAACCTTAGACCACCATCATGAGTGGCCTAACCCATTACCAAAAAAAAAAAAAAAAAAGCCAAAACCCACTAATAGCACCCCAAACCTCACTATTCGACCATCCGTGGAACAAAAAAAAAATTCTTTTTTATCCTCTGTTCTAAAGATCACAAAAAATAAATAAAAAAAACAAAAAACCATAGTCCTTAATGTTGTGAGGAACCCAGTGCCAAGCATTGACCTAGCCAAGAAAAAATAACAAAGGTTAGATTCGATTGTCCCTAAAAAAAAAAAAGAGAAATAAAAGGTAGTCAGATTCAACTGAAGCTGTGGAGCCAACAGTGGTAATAATGGCTCGTGGCAGAAAAGGCTTTTTGGTTGATCTAAACCAATGGAAACGAGGAAAGAGAGCAGTAAAACAACGTACTAAAAGTACAAGGATATCAAATGGTGGAGGAATGAGATCTAAATGTTTGAAGTGTCATTTTAGATTTTCAAATCTAAGCAGAGCTAGGCCATTATGGAAAAAATGAAGGTTGGATTAAGAAGAGTACGAAGAAAGGAAGCTCTCGACGAAATTTGAGAGCCAAATGATGTCAGCCAATGGTGGCTGACAACAAGGTGTGGTGGTTATAATAGCAATTTTCGGCTAGCAACTAGGGGGCTTTTTTCAACCAAGCAATTTTGTTCCTAGGGCTTAATAGAATGTAAACTTTGGGCTTTAATGTTAGAGCTCTATTTGGGTATATTTTCTTCTCCTTTTGGTTATTTATTTTATTATATCCTTAATTCTTTTTTAGGTTTGTTAATGTTGCTTTAAAAATTATAAAAAATAATAATCATAATAATAAATAAAATGCACATAGATATATTTTTGAAAGTTAAATTATTTGTGGATGATTAATAAAATAAAAATGTAATTTGAAAACGAAAGGTGAAAGATAATATTTTTATGATTTAAAAATAATTTTCTTTAAAAAGAACATTTTTGGAAATTAAAAAATTAAAATGATATTTTTAAGTGAAAACCAAATTTAGAAACCTTGCCTACTTTTTGGAGGGAATTCAAATCGTATTTTAAAGAATTTAATTCCGCCTAAATGTTAAAAAATTAAAATTTTAAAAAATTTTAAAAATTAACATTAAAAAATTGTTCTTTACAAACCAAAAAATAATAAACAAAGTTGCTTTTGTTTTTATTTTTTTATTTTGGGAAGGAATTGAAAGAAAATAGTATATGATTAAATATGCATAGCATGGATTAAATTGGTTTCAATTTTTAGTTTGCATTTGCATAATTTGTTTGTTTCATGTTGATTAATATAGAACTTTAAAACAAAAAGGAGAAATATGAAAACCAAATTTGCTTCAAAAGTCCACCTAGATATTGGAAATTTTTAGAGAGATTCATAACAATATGAAAAAACCAAAACCCTAAAATCATAAAACCTCGAAATGCTAAAACCCTAAAATCTTAAAACCCTATAATCCTAAATTTAATCCAAACTCCAAATTTGACCCGCAACCTCAAATTATCACTCAAAAATCATTCAAACCATAAAAACCTTGACCTAAGCCTACAAATTTTGAAAATTAATCCTTTAATCAATTTCAAACTTCTATAGCATTAACCTTCTTGGATCTTTCAAAAATCTGGGTGGCTTCATATTGATTTCTCTTACTTCATATGCATAGGATTGGCTTTATGGTTTTCAAACTTGCTTTTGACTGTTCGTTTTGGAGTTTTCGCCCTAAAGCCACATTCTTCTTTCATTTTTTTTTCTTGATTATTTCATCATGCACTTAACAATCCAAGTTTCATCTAAAATGGTTTGTTTCATCATGCATTTACAATCCAAGTTACAAATATATAGGGTTGTTTCCTTGTACTTGAATAGGACCTCAGCACATATGATTATTAAATATGTCCCTACTTTGCCCTTTAATTTGAGGGTGATCCTTAGTCAAGTTTCATTTAAAAAAAATTCATTAGATTCAAAGGGGAAGTAAGTGGATAATTTTCATGTTTGTGAAAAGATGATGAAAAATGGTCTTTTTTCATCTTAAACACAATCACTTAAATTGAAAAATGATTCCTTTTAGGAAAATGAATCCGAATAAAGGTTTTTTTTTTAATTTTTTCTTAGGATTTTTTGGTTTTTTTTACTTTTTTTTTGTTTTGTTTTTGTTTTGGTTTATTTTGGTTTCTTTTACAAATTTTTGGGTTTTTTTTGGATTTTGGATTTTTCAAGTCCTTGTTTGTAATTATTCAAACTTCTAAAGTACATGATGCCACAATCATTTTTTTGCTTTTTCTTTCCTTTTTTTTTCTATGCCCTAATAACTCACACATCAATCCACTTTGCCAAACACACAATTCATAAAACTGTCTCATTCAATGTGCCACTTCAAATGACAATCATGTTGATAAACTCACTATGGGTCTCAAATGGTTCATATCATCCAACAAAAGAAAGGGTTGTGGCACTTATCAAGTTATCTTAAGGGCGATTTGGCCTAAAACATGAAATAAGGTAAGTTGAGAATTAAGACTTTATGTGTTCAAAAAAGTTTAATAAAATATGGGTGATTTTGCATTTGGCACACTTGAGGCTATAGCATAGTCTTGACACATCAAATTATTAACCTCTAAGTTTCTAAAAAAAAAGTGTCATGTTTGCTTGATTTTCTAGAAATCCAAAATGTATATATATATTTTAAATTAATTGTCTCATTATTCATTACCTAAGAAAAGATTATTACCCTTTTATATCACAATATGATCAAGTGAAGACAAGACTTACGAGTTCAAGTTCATGCATTTTAAATGGCTATGGCTTATGAGCGAAATCATGTAAGTGGTTTGGAGCATGAGAATGTTCAGAGAGGGTGTGAAGGTATTGGATGGGTTTATTTCTAATAGTAATCACCAATTATTTCGAGACTCTAGTCACCTTTTATGGATTTCTTCTCTTTTTTTTAAAGGTCCATTTTTTTAAAATTTTTACTTCCTTTTTATCCTAGTTTTCCTTCAAAATCTTGAAAACTACTTGTATGAGGCTTTATTCTCAAACAAATACAAATCAATTTTTTTGAATTGTTCTCAACCAAAAGTTAGAAACTATATATAAAACAATATTTACAAATCCAATCTAACCAGTCAATGTGTTATTATTTACAAAGTTCAAAAATTAAAATTATCCCTTTTTGAAGAAACAACATTCCACCTTCAAGAATTTTGAAAACAAAATTACGTATAACACTAGAGAGACCAAAGATCATTTGTGAGCAATGATTACACTTTCAAGTCCACAATATTGTTTTTATCTTAGACCCATTAAGTTCGATGTGCTCAATCTTTTCCAATATTCAATTTTTCAAAGTTCTTGCCAAAACTTAGACAAAAAAGAAGTATGCTGACTGGAAGATGACTTAAGCTCTATCAAATTTCCATGATCATGATTTTCCCTTACAAAACTTTTTTTTTTACCCATGTGGAACACTATTTATTCATCAAATGATGGGATGTCATTAGAGAATAGTTAAATAAATGAATGAATGAAATGATATTTTCATGATGAATTTGCAAATATGTGTAACAAAGGTGATGCATGCTTTTCTAAAATGCAATATATATACCATTCAAGTTTGATGAGAATCATATTATTTATCCACATACTCAAAATAACAAAACATATTTACATGAAATAAAGTGTATCTACAATGTAATGTGATGGTAATTATACCATTTTTGAATATATGCACATGAAATGAGTGATGAAATACATTTATATGAAATGCAGTATATGTACAATACAAACCATGTGAGTGTGTATGCATGAAATGCAATGTTCTATTTCATGATGTGTTTGCATGAAATGCAATGTGCATATAATGCAAGTTTAGAATCATATCATTTATGAATGTATGCATGAAATATAACGACATGCTACATGAGTAAAGAGTTCTATGCCTGTGATTGATGAAACATACATCATATAAAATGCACTAACATATTATATGCATGAGATATGTTCACATGAAATTCAATGATGTGTTATGTAAATCTAATGCAATTGACACTACCATTTAAATATGTATAAGATAAAGTGCATGTACTATCTATTAAGACGTCTATGAGAAAGAATGCATGTACCATATATTGAGATATGCATATGGGGTGCATGTACTATCTTATCAAAATGTGAATGAGATGGAATGACTGTATTATCTTATCAAAATGTGTATGAGATAGAATGCCTATGCTATCTTATTATTCCCAACTTCAAAGACATGATAAAAATGTATGTAAAATGCATCAAATGAAGAACACTCAAACTAATAACTTTTTTTCATTTTCTAAAAAGAGAGAAAATTCAAGAACACAAAAAAATCACAAAGAATGACTAAGATTTGAATTTTTTTATATATTTTAGTTTTTTACTTGGCCAACAAATAAAGAATTTAAGAAACCTATTCTTTTTTTTTTTAAATATTTTATTGAATTTTTTACCATATATTTTTTTTACAAAACCCACTAGACTATTTGATCAATTCCAAAACTTCCTTTTTATTCAAAATGTGGCGACAATAAAAATACATAACAACTTGATTCTAAATTCACTCAAAAGAAAATTTGGGTTGAAACAAAAGGGGTAAACTCTTTTTTTTTAATATTTTTTCTTTCTTACAATTTTACTTTTTATTTGGCTAACAAAGAAATTAAGAAAAATTCCTTTTTAAAAAATTTTTTTTTTTGCTTTTTTGTGGTTTTTCTTTTTTCTGTTGAACAAAAATAATTTTTTTAAAGATGCAATTATCAAACAAACATTAGACAAACCAAACAATATGTCAAAAGAAAATTTTATTGGAAGCATTTTGCTTCTTTTTCTTTTTCAAAATTTTAGTTTCTTTTGTGTTATTATTACCCCCAAAATACAAGTTGTATGAGAGTGTTCCTTATGTGTCCTAATTTGGATAATTTCTATAAAAATATTCAGCATGGCTCTACCTAAGGTTGGCTCCTAATGGCTCACAATATGTTGGGTTAGGATTTATACGTTTAAAGGTTTTCAAATTATTCCTCACATCATCTTTCATTATAGACTAGTAAGACACCTCGATTCTCATCCTTTACAAGCTATAAACGTAAAGGACTCAACTTGAGTAGGAGTGCAAATGCGAAAGTTATCACTTTACGATAGCATAGCTAATTTACTTTCTCATAATAGGGATGGAACCTGAGTATAGAGCTCATACATACAAGTGCATATGCAAAGTGTGGGGGGAAATATAACAATTAAAACAATATAAGTAAATAAATAAATGACAAAATCAAAGTATGGATGTAACTAATATGTATTATTTTTCAAAAGAATTAAAATTAAATATCACTTAAACTGTTAAATCCAAAACTTGAGATAACACATGATTAATTTTTGACCTAACTCTAAAAAATATGAGCAGTGGACTTACCAAGCCATCATAACGGTTTTGGAGCCACTAGATGAAAAATTTTAATAATAAAAAAATAAAAGGAGTCACCATCAATCTTTTTTGTTAGGTATGATTGGCCACCAAAAGTTTATCTTTTTAATGAAATAATAAAATGAAATTAAAGTTTATCAAAAAGATGATTTTGGTCTATGCAAATAGAATTGGATTCAAGAGTCAGTTACAGTGGGAAAGATTAACACCCCCACAATGCCCATAAAAATTGGTACCAATTAATCATGCGTTATCTTCGATGTTGGATAAAATGGTTTCGATTTGAAATTTAACAATAATTCCCTTCACTTTCAAAATGAAAATCAATTTTATTAAAATTCTTTGTTTAGGAATATTGAGAAAACCTTTCGGTTAAAAAATTACCTTAAAATTCTCCAACATCTAAGTAAAACTTTAAAGTTAACTCCTTTCGTCTAAGATTCATCATGATATTCCTTGAAAATGAAAATAACATTCTTTGTAGATGATGATTGTTGGTGACTTTTCAACATCTAGACAGAGTACCAAGAATTATTTCTCTTATAATATTATTTTAGTTTTATTTTCAAATCCATTTTTAATAAATTTTTCATAAAAAAGATACTTATGTAGAAAAGGATGATGCTATAATTAATGAACAAATAGTAACAATTAAAAGACATAAAAATGTGAGAGGAACGCTACTAATAATCTAGAGATAAATATATACAAACAAATGTAATGTAAGTTAATGAAATGCAATTTTGGGATCAGGTCCTTAAATATTAAAAGACCACTCAAACTCTCCAATCTCTAGGCAAAGTTTATGTTCGACTATTTATATTTGAAATCTTTTTTTTTAATTTTTTCTTTGTCTTATCTTATTGTTATTATTTAAGTTAAGGAATTATACGAAAGAAAACTTAATGATATATAATTTCTTAAATATCACATCGTTTAGGTGGCATTCAAGAGCAGCTTACTTCATATGAGATTTTCATATGTATCCTTAACCTTAACGTCTATCAAGATGACACATTCGGAGACTAGAAAAAAAGTGTCAAACATTTTAGTTTTCAATGAATTCATGCTTTTTGAAAAATTTATGTTTCATTTGTGAGTTTAAATGAAAAAGTATACATCTCTTTTGTTCCTTTCAAGTGATGAACCTTTTTTGAATAAACTGAAACCTTGACATACCGAACCATTAAATCCATTGTCACCTCTTTCATTTCTAATAGGGAACACCAATTTTCAAGAGACTGTAACATCACATTTGTTTGGACATTTCATTGTTTATGACCATAGAACTTTAATTATACGAGGCAATTTTGTTGATCATTGTAAAAATTTTTGAATGATCAATCACACATTTTTGTAAAAAATAAGAAAACCATGTTTGGGTGTAAAAGAAAATTATCGAATTGTGAAAACCTTCAAATTGCTTTGGATTCAAGAAAGAAAAATGTTCTCATTGAAGAATTAAAAAAATTTTAAAAAATTTATGAGAAACATCGTGTTTTATCTTCTTGGGCTTGCAAAAGAGTCCAAAATGCATGCTGCATATTATATGTTGAAAATAAAAATAAAAACGAAAGCCTATTGAAAATTGAAAGGAAAGTCAAGAAAGTTTGTTTGAAAAGAAAAAAAAAGTAGAAATTGGTGAAGAAATTAGATGAAAATTGGTGAAAAAATAAAAGAAAGGTAAGTTAAGATCATTTTGGGAAGAAATCAAAAAATTATTTTAATTGGGAATGAGCGATAAGAAAAATTGAAAAAAAAATTTCTTTTGGAAAAAAGAGCATTTTAGTGTTTATGTTGGGGCACATTTATCATGAAGTTCCTGTATTTTTCTTCCCAAAATGATCTTAACTTACCTTTTTTTTTGTTTTTTCACCTGCTTTCATCTATGGGTATTTACAAAGTGAAGTTATATACTTCCAAGGAATATTTGAAAAAAAAAAAGAGTGAAAAAAAAAGAAACAAAATTTGAATTTGCAAATTTGCATTTACATCTGGGGCATCAATGTTATGTATGAACATCAGCACTTGCATCTTTATAGAGACATTTGCATCCTATAAAAAAAATGCACTTCTCCATCATGGCAAAGACCTTTGTATGCTCATCCTCATATTTTTATTTGCATCATGAAAAAGGTGTTTGCACTTGCATCATTGCAAAAATTTGCATCATTGTGATAGACATTTGTATTTGCATAATTACATCGAACATTTGCATCAAGAAAAATACATTTGTGTTTGTATCTAGAAAAAGGCATTTTCATATTTGCATAGAGCATTTGTACTTGCATCTTTGCATGAAGTAAAGTTTGCATCCGTATAATCATTTCAATAGTCTTTTTGCATCATGATATGTTTGCCAAAATTTGGGTAATAAAGCAAGAAAGAGAAAATTTGTTCTTTTGAAATATAAAACACTTAAGAAATGGTATGAAACACTTTTGAAACAAAAAATGAATACTTTGAAGTAAAAAGATTTCAAACTCTAAAGGAGATTACAATTAGGAGAATGAGTACATGATTCAAGACCTCTAGGTAAAATTTTATATTTTTAAATAATCTACAAGATCTCCGGATAAAATTTTAAATTTTTAAGCAAATTCTAAATCCTTTGGGCAAGATCCATAAGTTTTAAAGCTGAATCTATTTAAATGTTAAGACTTACGAGACCTTCGAGCATAGTCTCTAAGTCTTTTGGGTGTACACACTGAATTTTATTCGGAACATTTTTAACATGATTGACTTGGGCTTATTTGCAACATAAGCCGAAACCATTAATATATAACCATTATGTAAATCATTTAGGAGAATTATTTATAACCCATAAAGAGCCCACAAGTTAACCCATTTAGGGATCCAAAATGAACTCGGATCAAATCCGATCAAATTTGGTCAATAAAATTAAAATTAGTCAAACAAAGTCAAAATTACGTAAAACTTAGTCAAAATATATAGAACCCAAGTTAATTCTCGAAATTTACAACCTAATTGGAATCAATGTGGGTTAAAAGTTAAAATTGGTGATTTTTGAAAACACTAAAAATTTTTATTGCATTTAGAGAAGTAAAATTAACAAAATACCCTTTAAAGGTATTTTGGTAATTTGACCTTTTTAGCTAGAATTTCTATAAAATTTTTTAGATCTCAATTTCATAATATTTCATGATTTTTGGTGCATTTGAAATCACAATAGTACCTCGAAAGGTGTGAAATTACAAAAATATTCTTTAGGGGTATTTTTGTAATTTGGCATTTTTGAGCTCGAATTTTCATGAAACTTTTTTTATCTTAATTTCATAATATTTCATGATTTTTTATGCATTTGAAATCAAAGCAGTACCCCAAAAGGAGTGAAATTATGAAAATACCTCTTATGGGTATTTTCAAAATTTGGCCTTCTAAGCTCATATTTTCATGAAACTTTTTAGATCTCAATTTTATAATATTTCATGATTTTTGGTGTTTTAAAATCCTAAAAATGAGCATAGAAACATTGATTTCTAAGGAATTGGTTTGAAAACTAAAAACCTTATACTAAAGGTAAAATAGTCTTTTCATTTAGTTTAAAGGCTATAAAAATCCAACCTTTGCAATGAATAATGTGGACCACTAGATCTCTTATTGAATATTGATCCAATGGCTAAAAATTTTTCCTTGAAAAAAAAAAAAAGAAAGAATTTTGGCCCTTGGATGAGATTTGATCCAAAAGCCTATGTTTAATCTTTTAAAGATATTTTGGTGGATTTCTTCTTTCTAAAAGGGGAGGAGGCTTGTTTGGTTTTTTTTTTAAAAAAAAAAAGGAAGCCATTTGAGAAAAAGGGGGGGGAACTTAAAGGAGGTTATTAGAAAAAAAAAAGGAATGAGGAAGTTAGTTAAAAAGACAGAGAGAGAGAGAGAGAGAGAGAGAAACTTGACATGAAAAAACAAAGGTATTTTAAGAGAGAAAGTTTGAAAAAGGTGGAAGCTTTCCCAAAAATAAAAAACTAGCTATTAGAAAACTAAAAAAAAGGTAACTTTTTACACTTCTCAGCTAACTTACCAACATATAAAAAACTATCATATTTTTATACAAGGTTTATGGCATGAGTTAGCATTGATGTTTTCCATTTGTGTTATAAAACATAAATGAGTCTACTTGCTTTCCATGTAAAATAGTCTATAAACGTGGTCATATAGGGTATGTGTCTACCATTCTTTCATTGGTTGATGCATATATAAGCTTTAAAGCTTCCACCTTCTTCATATTTACTAATGGCTACATTGAAAACATTGTCATTTTACTTAAAAAAAACCAATACTTTCCAAGATACAAGAAACAAACTAGGGTTTTAAAAGGTTTTGAGCTTAAAAAGGTTTTTTTTTTTTAAAGATTTTCTGATCTATCTTACCACACTATCCATGAAAAATTCTTTTGTTTACCATTATAAAAGTTCCCTTCATGTATGTTGTTTCTTTTCCTTGCATGTGGCTTGTGTATGCTAGCTTAAAGCTCCAAACCTTACATGGTTACTAGTTCTTGCTACATTATTTTTGCATCTGCTCTTCTATTTTTTGTGAAGTCTATTCATGGTCATTCCATGCATGTTTTGACTTTGGCATGTATGTTGATGAAGTATAACTTTACGTGTTTTTTAGCTTTTGCAAAATGGCTGTTTGTGGGAAGAGAGTCGCATATCACTCTTCATCAACTGGAATTGCAAAACAGTTTTTGCCTCCTTTAATGGCAGCAGTAGTTGATAGCATTCCACAAAGCTTTTCCACTTTTATTTCCCTACCTTTAGATCCTTGCTTTTTCATTTTTTATCCCCTACTTTTAGTTAACTTAAGCTAGAAAAAAACAAACCTGGAAATCAACTGGTAATGGCCAAACCATGCTAGTTTGCTTGTCGTGAGTAATCATGGTTTGAGCTTTTCCACAAAGCTTCTTCCATTTGTTTTCCTTCCTTATTATCCTTAGAATTTCTTATTTTATTTCCCTGCTTGTAGTTTACTTTCAATGAAACTTTTGAAAAAAAAGAAAAATACTTGAAAACTTTAATAAAATTCATATGTACTCTATTTAGTTTCTAGCTATTACCTTGCTAATGTTCTATAGCCTTTCTGTTTTAATTTCCATTTAAATTCTCTTGAGCTTTGCCCAATATGTTTACCTATTTGTTAGCTACTTTACATATCAATTTTTAAAGCAATAGCCACTGATTTAAGCTTATTTTAAATGCCAAAACTATGCTGCCTCCCAAGGATAGGTAGTTATGGTTTGGCCACTATTTTGGTTCTATTTCACTTTTCATTTGCTTTCCTAAAATTCTTTTGTTGCTCCTTACTTGTTTTCCAACTTTATTTCATGCATTTTGTGAGAGAAAATACTTAGAGTTTGAGAAGAAAATGGGGTTGTTTTCACTACTTAACTTCAATCTCATTGTGGTTGTTTGCTCATTGTTTGACTCATTTCCCTAGCTATTCAGGGCCTTTGATGCTAGATGAGGATAGTATGTGGTTCTTATTAGGTTGAGGTATAACTTATGGGATCCCATCCGACTTGAATCTATCATTTTCTTTATTTCCTTGCATGATGTGGGGCCATTATTGTAAGGTTGTTACATAACATCATGTAGGTTTACAAAGTCATGGCGTGGGGAGGCATTTTTTGCGTTGAATTTTTTTTATGTTGTTTAAATTTAATTACAAGTTTAATTTTTTTTCAATGTTAATTTCCTTATTAGTTGGATTCCTATGATCATTTTAATTAAATTTTACATACTTTAATCTATGTTTGGTATATTTTATATTTCATGTACTTTAAATTTATGCATAATAATAATAATAATAATGATGATGATGATGATTTAAAAAAAGGAAGAAATATATATAAATTTTGTAAAAATATAAAAATTCATTTTTAAAAAAATTATAAAAATGAGTTTGATTCGAAAGTCTGCTTAGATGTTTGAGATTTTTAGAGAGGTTCGTAAATTCTTAAAATTTGAATCCAAACCTACCCAAAACCCCAAACTCATTTTAAACTTTTAAGGATATGCATGAAAACCTTTTATAAAGTAATCTGTTCCTAAATGCCACATAGATAATGAGGTATTTAGGAAAATTTATTACATTAAGAGTTTTCACACATTTTTGTAACTCAAAATAAATTCGTTTTATTAAAATAACCAATATAAATATAAAAATATTAAGAATAATATGATGGGATTCTAAATATAAAAAGTCACACTTAAACTCTGCCTAAAGGTTGGGGAGTCCAGGTGGTCTATTTATATTTAAAAACTCGATTTTTAAATTTACATTTTATTATCATTTGCATATAACTCATTTTTAGAATAATGTGTACATTCATGATTCATATATACGTTTGTTGATGTTTAATATTAATTATATTATTCATTTTTTACTACGTAAAAAGTTTTCTTAAAAATTTTTATTTTGAACAAATAAAATTAAAATATCATTCCATGAAATATAATTTTGGTACTCTCCCTAGATGTTGGACAGTCATCAGTGATTATCATTTATAAAGAGTGTTATTTTATTATTTAGGAAAGAATGTTATGATAAATTTTAAATGAAAAGACTATCTTCGAATTCTGTCTTTATGTCAAAGACTTTGAAAGTAGTTCTTTAATTTGAATGTTTTCATAATATTCTTAAATAAAGATTTTTTTAAAACTAATTTTATTTCATAAAAACAAAGGGAATTATAATTAAATTTCATATAAAAAACTATTTTATCCATAATTACAAAATAACGCATAATTAATTGGTACCAATTGTGGGCATTGTTGGGGTGCTAATCCTTTCCTATATGTAACTAACTCCTAAACCTAATCTTGTTTTCATAAATCAAAACTATCTTTCTAATAAATCTTTAAACCCATTTTGTCATTTTATTAAAAAGAAAAATTTTTGGGTAGTCAATCACACCCTAAAAAAATATTGGTGGTGATTCCTCATGTTTTTCATAATTTTTAAATTTTTACATCTAGAAATCAAGTCTTCGAACCAATACGTTATGACATCGAGTAAGATTTGTAAGTCTTTTGAGCTAAATCTATTTAAGTGTTAAGACTTATAAGACTTCTAAGCATAGTTTCTAAGTTTTCCAGATGAGATTCGTAAATTTTCAAAGCTGAATCTATTTATAGTGTCATGATTTATAAGTCCTTTGAGCAAAATGTTTTAAATTTCAAACTTAAGATTTTAAAATTTTTAAAACCCTTGATGGCCCAAAAAATTAAAATAAAAAAAGAATAAAAAAAGAGAAAAAGGAAAAAAAGATGATTCAAACTAAAAACCTGGAAATGGTGATCTGAACAAAAAAAAAGGGATCATTTAAGCTAAAAACTTGAAAATACGGCTTAAATGAAGGAGGAGCTATAATGAAACCCTTTAAAAAAAAATGAAAAGATAGCACATGGCTGGACAAAACCACGTCAGAGTTAAGGGAAATGACTTTTAGGGCAAGTTTCTATTAATTTTAAATGTAGGACAAAGATTAGTCATATGGGATTAAATATAGCAAGATTGCAAATGCTATGAGATTTTGGGAAACGATCTGGTCTGAGTTGGTCTAGTTCATTCAAATGTTCATTCAAATGTTCATTATTCAAAGAACTGATATTTGATTCCATAGATTTTTTTGAATTACCTGCTTTTTGTGTTTCGAAAAGCTTATCTTTCTCTTTCTAAACCAAAATAAATACTCCATTGTTAATTAAATCTCATATTTAACCTTGCATATGGAATCATTGCTTTTGTCATTTGAAATTAAGATAATGACTGATAATGTTCATAATAGATTAAAGTGTTGTTTCTTCTTTATTTTCTAACTTGTGGTTCAATCTTGGTCATCTTTACTTTTCAACTCGTGGTTCAATCCCAATCATCTTTATTTCTTGACTGGCAATTCAATCCCAATTGTTTTAATTTCCTGACTTGTGATTCAATCTAGATCATCTTTATTTTTTGACTTACAGTTCAATCCTAATTGTTTTTATTTCCTTACTTAGGGTCAATTTCAGTCATATTTTTTCTTTTACTTACAATTCAATCCGGATCGTCTTTATTTTTTTACTTATAATTCAATCCCAGTTATCTTTATTTCCTTACTTGTGGCTCAATTTTGGTCGTTTTTATTCTTTGACTTGCCGTTCAATCTCAGTCGTCTTTATTTTCTAACTTGTAGCTTAGTCTCAGTCATCTTTATTCTTCGACTTGCAGTTCAGTCTCAATCATCTTTATTTCTTGACTTGTGACTTAGTCCCGATCATCTTTATTTTTTAACTCACAGTTTAGTTACAATCTTTTTTGTTTCTTGACTTATTGCTCAATCTCGATTATCTTTATTTCTTAACTTTACGGTTCAATCTTGTCTTTTTTATTTCCTAACTTACAGTTTAGTCCTGGTCATCTTTGTTCTTCAACTTGCGCTTAGTCCCAATCGTTTTAATTTCCTGACTTGTGACTTAGACCCAATCATCTTTATCTCTTAACTTGTAGCTCAATCCAGGTTGTTTTTATTTCTTGACTTACGGCTTAGTCCCAATCATCTTTATTCTTTGACTTGCGGTTCAATCCCGATCATTTTTATTTCCTTGCTTGCAGCTCAGTCTCAAACATCTTTCTTTTTTGACATGTGGCTTAGTCCTAGTCATTTTTATCTCTTGACTTGCGATCCAATCCTGGTCATTTTTATATCTAGACTTCTAATTCAGTCTCGATTATTCTTATTTCTTGACTTATGACTCAATCCCGATCATTCTTATTTCTCAACTTACAGCTCCGTCTTGGTCATTCTTATCACTAGAGTCACGGTTTAGTCTCATTTATTCTCATTTCTTGACTTGTAGCTTAGTCTCAATTTGTTATCTCTAGACTTGCTGCTCAATCTTGATCATTCTTATCTTTAAACTTATTGTTCAGTCCTGATAATTCTTATTTCTTGACTTGCGGTTCAGTTTCGATCATTCTCATTTCTCGATTTGCAACTTAGTCCTAGTCATTATTATTTTTCGATTTATGGTTTAGTTTTGGTCATTTTACTTCTTGATTTATGGTTTAGTCTAGATCAATTCCAGCTTTGGAAACCTCTAAAAAAATGAAAAATAAAACAAAAAAAGAACAAAAAATTTAAAATAAAAACAAAAACAAAACACCAAAGTTTTTTTTTTAAATCCAAAAAAAAATTACAAAAAAATCTTTGGAAAGAAATCCTTAAATCGTTTACTTTGGACAGAATTGTTGTTTATATATTTGCCATATTCCTAATTCTTAGTAATGTATAAAAAGAAAAAGTTGTATACATCTAATTTTATCTTAATCAACTCAAATTTTCTTCAATTTTTTAATGCTTGATTTGAATACTTTGATGTGGGACAAATTTAAACTTAATTGAATCTATCAAATTGGCCTTATTTGACTTGTATTTTAGATAAATCATTTTTTGTCATTTTACTTTAATCAAAGCCCACTCTATGTCAATATTGGGCCTCTATATGGGTTTAGAGGAAATTTGAAGTCCAAATTTTAATTTTAAGGCCTAAATTATTAATTAAAAAATTACATAAAAAAGAAGAAAATTTACAAAAAGCAATAGTAAAAGGGATTTTCGTGGCTAGGCTTTTCACCCTTACATTCTCTTCAAACTAAGACTAGCACTGTACATTTTTATCCTTGACTATGGATTATTTTACCTTTTCCTATTTTCATTTACTTTTAACATGATTTGAATAAAATTCCTTACTTTTCCTTTTCCCGAAATGTAGCATTGCAAAGCTCCAAATTGAAGCAACTACTGCTACAAAAAAACTTAAAAGGGCCATCTACAAACGAAAAAAATGGAGTTCCATTCTAGTCCTGAGAAGAAAAGAAAAAACTAGCATTTTTTTCCCAAAAATCATTTAGTTATCGAAAATTTCACAACAAAAATCCCAATTCCCATTAATAGCTGAATGACCAAGAAAAAAAATTTGACTAGCTTCACCCACAATTCCTTATGGCCAACTCACAATTTACAGCACCAGCACCAATCCTTGTACGTACCCAGCCCTTGTCCACACCAGCACCAATTACAACACCAACCTGATCACCACTTGATCGGCCCTTGCACACACCTAAACCTTTACCACCACAAAGCCAAGCTCCGCTGAAATCTTCCTCAGTATCAAAACCCAACCTGTACTAGCCCTCGTTCACCATCACAGCCTTGCCCTTACTAACGTCCTTTCATAACACTAACCCATCACAAAAAAAAAAAAGTTGAAACCCACCAATAGCCCCCATAAACCTTACTATTCAGCCATTTTTGGAAAACTAAAAAAAAATTCATTTCATTCTTTATTCCAAATATCACAAAAAAGCAAAACAAAAAGTCTCAGTCTTTACATTGTGAGAAACCCAGTGTGAAGCATCAACCTAGCTAAGAAAAAAAAAATAAAAAACATTAGATTCAGTCGTCCAAAAAAAAAATAGGGGCAGTTAGATTCAGTTGGAGCAACAGAGCCAACGGTGGGTAATGGTAGCTTATGGTAGTGAAGGCTTTTTGGTCAATTTGAACCGATGGCAATGAGGAAGGAAAGGAGTAGAACAACATATTAAAAATACAAAAAAATCAAACAGTGGAAGAATGAGATCTAGAGGTTTGAAGTTTTGATTTAGAATTTTAAATCTAGATAAATCTAGGTCATTTTGGAAAAAAAATAAAGTTTGGATATGAGAAAAAGACAAAGAGAGGAAGCTTTCAGTGAAATTTGGGAGCCAATTGACTATTGGTTGATGGAAAGGTGTGGTGGTGATGGTGTGAAGAAAAAAATGATAAAAAAATCGATCAACCCAACCATGACCCAATGGATTGACATGTACCAACTCAAAGGCTTCCCACGAACTAGCCTAGATTCTTCTATCTTGACCCAAATCGGTGACCCAAGCCGAATCCAAGCCTAGCTAACTTCCAACCCCTTTTGTTTTGGACAAAGCTCATATCACTTTTCAACCTGGCAATCATGTTCTTTGGGTTCAGTAGATTGTGGACTTTGGGCTTCAATGTTAAAGCTCTATCGGGTATATTTCCTTCTCCTTTTGGTTATTTATTTTATTATATTCTTAATTTTTTTAGGTTTGTTAATGTTGCTTTAGAAATTGTAGAAAATAATAATCGTAATAATAACAAAAAAAGCACATAGATATATTTTTGAAAGTTAAATTATTTATGGATGATTAATAAAATAAAAATGTAATTTGAAAAAAAGTGATAGATAACATTTTTATGATTTAAAAATGATTTTCTTTAAAGAAGAGATTTTTGGAAATTAAAAAATTAAAATGATATCTTTAAGTGAAAAACAATTTTGAAAACCTTGCTTAGATGTCGGAGGGAATTCAAATCATGTTTTGAATAATTTAATTTTGCCTAAATGTTGAGAAATTAAAAATTAAAAAATTTTCTTTACAAATTAAAAAATAATAAACAAAGTTGCTTTCATTTTTTAATTTTTTTTTATTTTGGAAAAGAACCGAAAGAAAATAATATAGGATTAAATATGCGTAGCATGGATTAAATTGTTTGTTTCAATTTTTAGTTTGCATTTGCATAATTTATTTGTTTTATGTTGCATTAATACAAAACTTCTAAGCAAAAAAAAGAAATATAAAAGCCGAACTTACTTTGAAAATCTACTTAGATGTTAGGAATTTTTAAAGAGATTCATAAAAATATGTAAAAACCAAAACTCTAAAACTTTAAAACACCAAAATCTTAAAACCTTGAACCTTAAACCCTAAATCCGACCCGTAACCCTAAATTATCACCCAAAAATCATTCAAACCCTAAAAACCTGAACTTAAGCCTATACCTAAAATCATCCCAAAATTTTAAGAATACATATGAAAATCTCATATGAAGTAATCTATTCTCAAATGCCGCCTAAAGGATGAGGTATTTAAAAAATTTTATATCATTAAATTTTCTTTCATATTATTCCTTAACTCAAATAATAATGATAAGATAAGACAAAGAAAAAATAAAAAATAAGATTTCAAATATAAATAATCGTACCTAAGCTTTGCCTAAAGGTTGAAGAGTTTGAGTTGTCTTTTTATATTTAAGGATCCATCCCGAAATTGCATTTCATTAATGTGTATTACATTTTTTGCATATTTTTATCTCTAGATTATTGGTAGCACTCCTCTCACATGTTTATATTATTTAATTGTTACTATTTGTTCATTATTTATAGCATCATCATTTTTTACATAAGTATCTTTTTATGAAAAATGTTATTAAAAAATAGATTTGAAAACAAAACTAAAATAACATTCTAAGAGAAATAATTTTTCATATTTTACCTAGATGTTGGAAAGTCACCAACAATCATTATCTACAAATATTATTATTTTTATTTTCAAGAAATATTGTGATGAATCTTCGACGAAAAAAGGTATTTTTAAAATTTTGCCTAAAGTTATATTTAAAGTTCTGCCTAGATTCCAAGTGTTTAGTGCTTCAATTCTTTCAACTCTAATATTCAATATTTATTCATTCTTCATTTGTCTCTCAATGTACTATATAAGTAGATACCAACTTTATGAGGTATTTTTAATTTGTAAATTATTTGTAAAACCTAAAACTTATTTGGAATCAAGGGGTAAAAAATGCTTTGAAGTATTTTGTGAGTTTTGGTAAAAACTCACTTTAAGTTTAAAGGTTTATTTTAGCCTTAAAAAGTAGAATTGAGAGTTTACTCCTTAGCCTTGAAAGGTATAGATTGTAAAGGTTATACCTTAGCCTTCAAAAGGTATTTATAAACTTGAAAAAAAAATAATGCATTGAACTCTTTGGTAAGAAAAAGCTAAGAGAATTGATGTAAGTACCTTCATAGAAAGATAGAACCTTTATAAAATTTAGCATTTGACTTTTCATTTTTACTTCTTTTTATGTTGAAGTTGTTTATTTATACTTTAACTACATTTGATACTTTAGTGTTTCAATGAATTTTCACCAAAGTCATATTATTTCAATCTCCTATTGGTTTGTTTATCTACATTTAATCTAACCTTCATCTTGTGAAGTGGTGTAGCTATTAGAAATTTGAGAAAAATGCACCTTAGTGAAATCAATTATTCGATTTACAACTTTTAAAAGATGATTGAGTTAATAAATTCCTTCTAACACTACAAAAGATTGCTTAAATCATTTAAAATAAGAATTTGAAATGTTAAATGATAGACAAGTTTAGAGTGTTGCTCACTTCAAAATTAAACATATTATTCCATCTGAATCAAGATCAAACACTTTTTTGATTTGATCAATTAAGAAATTTTTTTAACAAAATTAAGAAAGTGAAATGTACGAGCCATTTTTTAAATCGTAATAGTTGGAAAAAAATCAAAATTGGCTGTTGACTTGGAAAGAAAATCAAATTTGGTCGCTGAACTCATAAAAAATAAAAAAATTTAAATGAAAAGTTTAATCTCTTTACTTTTATTTTCTTTTTCTTCTCTCTCTACTAGTTTTCTCTCATACCTGCTATTTTCATTCTTCAGTTCTCCATAGCCACCCTAACAACCAAAAATCTAGCTTCTGATCATCACTGACTAACTTTGATTTTTTTCAAAAAATAACTTTTTACTCCTACCATCCTATTTTTTCTTCTTAAAAGAAATTATAAAACTTAGATCTAATAGCTTGGTGATTTCCCATTGCTTCCTTGTTGAGCCGTCTCTCTTCACCTTTTGAAATACTAAAAGATAATGAAAGGGCATGAGTGAAACAAAAGCCAGGTTTCATATATATATATATATGTATGTGTGTGTGTGTGTCTATGTCATTTTGACTTTTGAAATATTATTACTGAATATTCTTTATTAATGAAAGAGATGAGGAATTGGCATGGATGGAGGAGAGGGTGAAGGGGTTCATGGAATTTTAGTTGTTTCTTTGAGAAAATAAAGTAAAATGTAAAGAAATAAAATAAGGTTGAATGATTAGTGTTTGCCATTACTAGTGGTGTTTTTTTTTTTTTTTTTATTATGTGTGACTTGGTTGTTGTTGAAGAACTAGTAGTGCTTGAAAAATGATAATGTATTAGGGAAGAAGATTATGGGTTGTTTATGGGAGATTTAAAGATTTAGAAAGAGAATAGGTGTGAGGGAGAGAGGGAACTAGGAAAGAAAAGAAGAAAAAAATATTAAAGTAAAAGAAACATTTTTTAAATTAGAGAAATGCCTTGTAATTTTTATGTCACTTTTTTTCCTGCCTTTCATTTTTTTTTTATTTAAAAAAAGTTCAAAATGATTAGAAGTTAATAACGTATGATCTTAATTTGGATAAAATAATATATTTAATTTTGAAATGAACAACAATTTAAACATTTAATCTAAATTGAGCACTTAACCAATTAAAAATACTAAAGAACAACCTAAAGTAAAATAAAAAAAATTTCAACAAAATTGGAATTTAAATGAGAGCAAGTAAAGAGAAATCTTATTAATTGAAGTCTCTTCGCAAAGAAATAGAATAAACTTAATGCCAAAGTGCTTAGAAGCAATTGTTGATTGATTGAGTATCAATAGGCTTATAATAACCAAAATTAAACAATTTTCTTGCTGAAAATAGAATTTGCTATAAAGTAATGCTCATGGGGAGCTTTAAAGTATAGAGAAAACTTAAAAGAAATTTGAGAAAAAGTAAAGACAAGAGTTATTGAGGTTGATTTAAAACATGTTGTGTAGTTGATGTGTTGCTTTGTCTGTGTTTGATATGCAACTATTAGTCCTATTTTTAAAACTTCTAGATTCGTAGGATCATTTCAATAGCCTAGATCTAACACATTTCCGTTAGCCACTTTCTTGAGATTTTGGAGCAAAAAAGCAACTTCCACTTAAAATGCATCAACTTCCCAAGTTAGGTAACTTATTTTTGGGATCACATGGTCTTGATTTGGTCTTTCACTAATAACCACCTCTTTTGTACTAACCATTTACTTGGATTTTGACCTAGGCAACCACTTTTACTAATTAATGTGAACCATTCCACAAAATCATAAACTAACTCAAATCTTTTAAATTTTTTATATTTAGGCATGTGGCTTTTGACTCGATCTCTCTTAGTTACATCATTGATTTTTTTTAGTTGGAAAATTTTTACCTATTCGATAGATTTCTATCACATGTTTGTCTATCATCACTTGATAGATTTTCTATCAAACTCCATGCAAAAATGGACTCTTTAACAATTGTAGACTATGAGAAAACAATCAAGAATAGGTTTTAGGTTATAAATCACCTTTGTAATCATTTTGTTATGACTAAATCTCCATTTTTCACCCTTTTAATTTTTGAAACTAATTAGCTAAATCTTAAAAAGAGTTTCTAGATTTTGTGAAACTCAACAACCATGCCACGTCCACTAGTCAACCTAAAAATTTAAAGTTTTTGATAAATGGTAGATTTAGACTTTTAAGATTCCTGTCAATGTTTGTCATCTAACAGATAAGTAATACTATATTGCATACAAAACTTTTGAGTTAATAGTATCGGTGATATCTAAATTTTGAGTCAAATTTTATTTTGATTTTTAATTTAATGTTTAAAAAGTTTTAATTAGATTCACAATTTTTTAAAATTGCCATATTTTGATCTTTTTGTTTATGAAATCCTATGAATTAACAATAAATTTCAATTCACACCACGTGAAAGATATCAGTTAGATTTTTATGAGACAATTTTTTATTTTAAATATATTTTTATAGACTATTAAATTTAAAATAAATTTTTTATATTTTCATTGTAATATAATTTATTAGTTAAATATTTTTGCTTTGATAAAAAATATATATTCAAAAATTAAAATTAATTTAAAAATTTTAAAAACTTTTTGAAAAAATTTACATATAATTTTAAAAATAAAAAACTATTTTATATTGAAAGTATTATTTTACTAATAAACCATAATAGAAAATATTATTTTCTTTTCGAAAAATTTTATTTGTATTAAAAATATTTAATATCTTTTTTTTTCATTTTTCTAATATATTTTATAAAGAAAAAAGGAAAAAGAAAAGAAAACTAAAAATAATTAAAGAAAAATTGATTTTTTACATTTCATATATATTTTATAAAATATTATAATTTAAAATATTTTTATTTTTATTATGATATTATTTATTAGTAAAATACTATTTTAATAAAAAATATTATATCAAAAATTAAAATTTAGTTAAAATTTTGAAAATCCTTTGTCATTTTAGAAAATTAAATAAAAATTTCTATATCTGTTTTAAAAAAATTAAATAAAAACTCCATATCATTTTAAAATGTTAAGTGAACAATTTCATATCATTTTAAAAATAGATTTATTAATATATTCAAAAATCTATTTTCTATTCAAAAAATATTTTTTGAATATATTTTTTGTTAACTTATACAAAAATAAAAAATATTATTTTCAATAACTTGATTTCTTTCTATTATCAAATTAGAGGCAGTAAAAGTTGTTTTGATTATTTATTTTTTTTTAATTTTTTATAAATATAAAATTTTAATAAAAATTAAATTCAAAATAATTTTTTAATAAAAATATTATGAATCAGTTAATAAATTAATTTTCAAAAGATTTGAAAATTTTTAGTTAATATTTTAAAAGGATATAAAATTTTATTTAATTTTTTAAACCGATATAAAAGTTTTTGCTTAATTTTAAAAAATTATATAGAATTCTTTTCAAAAAAAAATTTGAGAATTGTGACTTAATTTAAATTTTTGAAAATTTATTTTCTATTAAAAACAAAAAATATTTAATGAATATATTATATTATAATAAAAAATATAAAAATTTATTTTAAATTTAATATTTATAAAATATATCTAAAATATAAAAATTTGATATAGTAGCATTTTTATCCTGAAATTTTAAATAGAATTCTATTTTAATCCCTTCATCTTTCACATGAGATGCAAACTACATTGTTCACGCATCATTCATGTGACATTAACTAGTATATACGTCAATTTAAATGGTTCGATTGATAAAAAGATCAAAATAAAATAATTATAGATAATTAATGATCCAATTAAGGCTTTTTAAAAATTAAAAACCAAATAAAATTTGACTTAAAATTTGGACGCACAAATACTATTTACCCAAAACTTTGACATTTTTTTAAATTTTTAAAAGAAAAACATAAGATACTTAAAAACCAAAATATTTTTTCAATCTCTATGCTCGTCAAATAGGAACATTTAATTTGAAGCATAGGAGTGAATTTTTTTCAAATGTTAAAAAACCTTTATAGAATTATTTTATTGAACTTAATTTTTTAAACATATCATATATACATGTATCATCTAGCAAAATGCGAGAATGGCAATTGATGTTATTAACTTTTTTTTTAATTGATATTAATTAACTTTTAAACATAAAACTAAGTATCAAAGATACAAAAGTAAAATTACTGAATAAATTTTTTGAGCAAGGTATGCTTACTCCAATCCCACAATCTCCCATCCTTAAATTTGACTCAATTATTGAATACCAATGGAGTTGACTCAATTGATTAATCGTTCAATCATAACAACTGCAACTGGATCCAATTGAGAGGGTAATTTTATACCGAATGCTCAGATTACAACTATTAAAAAATGTAATATAAAAAATTCTCTTAGAAAAAAAAAAAAAAAGGAAGATAAAATAAATGGGTAAGAATTTTATATTTTGTGTTAAATCAAGTTATAAAATCTGGCAACCCAAGGCGCAAGTTGAGTGTTACCAGGGGTTCTTGGATTTACAGCATAATAATCAGACCAGTAACAAGGCGAAATTCTGGCAGCGAAACCCCCCTCCAAATAAATACAAAATGGCAACCAAGTTTCTCCCCCATTCATTCTTCTTCTCCTCTCTCTAGGGTAAGCCAATGGTGCCTGCACATATCTGCATGAATTTTCACCATCGTTATCCTCTGAGTTGAACTACGGAGAGAAAAAAAAAAAAAAAAAAAAAAAAAAGAACCCCAAGTTCCCTAGCTCTTCTATCCCACTACGATGTAAATCCTAAAAATGAAAAAATAATCTGTTTCAAGGTGGTAGGCTAAGCTGTACTTTGTTTAAAAAAGAGGAAGGGGCTGCCTTGTTCCACCTGCAACTTTTTGTGATCCAATTTGATAGTAACAAGATTTTACTTCAAAACACATGGAAGTCAAAATACAGGAGATTCACCTATAATTTACACCAGAAGAAGAGAGATAATGACAAAAATGAAAATGACTGATAACCATAACAACTAATGTTAAAACAAAATTGAAAATTGGTGAACATATTGTAGTTAAATAAGCAATGCTCTTTCTCTAGTGTCAAAGAGATGACATTCCAAAAAAGCTGTTACATCCCCAACAATCATGCAGAAATATCAGGATTTTTTGTTATAAAAAATAAACTGTTAAATATCAACAGATTTGGATTTTTAGATGCTTAGGTTGTTATTTAGTTCTTACAATTATGCTCGAGTAGATTGTAAGTTAAAATTTAAAATTTAACTTTTAGTCTTATTTAAATCCTAATAACACTCATGTTAATCAATAAGATGTTATTTTCTCTTTCTCTTCTATTCTGTTCACATGGTATCAAAGCTTAGGCATTTCACTTGAAAATTGTGATGGCAAAATAGCCATGACTAGAAAAAAAGGCATAACATCCGTAGGTGCTGTTAGAAGAGGTGTTTCTCCGTAAATATTAATGGATTTAAAAATCCATTTATCCAATTGCCATTCACAAACTAAACTGTAAAAATTATCTAGAATGAGCGCAATCAATGAAGCTCATGATTTGCTAGCAAGGGAAAGCTCACAAGTGAGGCAAAGAAACTAGCTAACAATGACCTAACATTGAAGACATGGAGATTTAAGAATTCTTTAGTGATTGTATGGCTTGTAAATTTCATGGAGCTAGCAATTAGAAAAACCTATTTGTTTTTGTCAACTATGGCAAGCGATTCGAGAGACATACTCTGATCTGGAAAACTCATCTCAAATCTTTGAGTTGAAGACAAATTTGTGGCATTCTAAACAAGGAGATCAAGAGGTGATAGAGTATTATAATGAGATGAAAGCATTGTGGCAAAAGCAGGACTTGTATTATGAAAAAGATTGGGAGTGTGCAAATGATAATGCAAGATACATGAAGATGATGTAAAATGACAAGAGTATATGTTTTTTTGGCAGCATTGAACAAGAATCTAGATGAGGTTAGAGGCCAAATTCTTGGCAGGAAAGCACTGCCAACTTTTCATTAAGTGTTTGCTGAAATAAGAAGAGAAGAAGGTCGACGAAAGGTGATGTTCGAAGAGAATAACCAACCTATTGCTAAAGCTTTTGCTCTCACCACTAAGACTTAGTCTTATGATCAATCTGGATAGACACGACAGAGTATACAAGATGACAAAAAGTGCGGTGTGATCATTACCACAAGCCACGACACACGAGATACATGTTCGAAACTACATTGGAAACCACAGAATTGGAAGCCAAGATCATCCAATCGTGAATCAAGAGCATTTCAAATAGGTGTTGAGAAGCAAGCTAATCTGAATGGTTCAAGAGGAACCACAGAGACATCTCCTTCAATAAGGAACAATTAGACCAATTGTATAAACTATTCCAATTCACATAATTCTCAAACAATATGTCTTCCCCTTGTTCTTAAGCTTAAAAAGGTAACCATCTTCAAGCTATTGCTTTTAATGTCTCCTCAATTACTAGTTGTCCATGGATCATTGATTCTGGTGTAACAAGCCATATGACAGGTTGCTTTAAATTGTTTTCTTCTTATAGCCCATGTGCAGGAAATCAAAAAGGTTAAATTGTCAATGGTTCCCTTCCAACAATTGCTGGAAAAAGATCAATAGCTATTTCAAAATCTCTTATTCTTCATAATGTTCTCCATGTTCCAAACCTCTCTTGTAATTTGCTATCTATTAACAAATTAACTTGTGATTTAAATTGCTGTGCTAAATTCTTCTCAAACCTCTATGATTTTCAAGAATTGGACTCAAGGAGGATGATTGGCAAAGCTAAGGAAATTGATGGACTCTATTATTTTGAAAATGGAAGTACCATGTGTGGACAAGCTCAAATGACTTGTATTGGGCCAATCCCTATCTCTAGTAACAATGACATAATGTTGTGACATCTTAGGTTAGGCCATCCTAACTTTCACTATTTGATGTACTTGTTTCCGTATTTATTTAAAAATAAAAATCCATCTTTTTTTCAATGTGATATTTGTCAAACTACAAAGCATCACCGTGCATCATTTTCTATTTAGCTTTATAAGTCTTATAAGTCATATGCTCTTGTTCACAATGAGGTGTGGGGTCCATGTAAAACACCAATAATTTCTGAAAAAAGATGGTTTCTAACATTAATTGATGATCATAACAGGATTTGTTGGCTTTATCTACTCAAAGAAAAATCAGATGTTGAACATGTTTTCAACACATTTTATAATATGGTTGAAACACAATTTCAAGAAAAAATTATAGTGTTTCGAAGTAATAACAAAAAAGAATACTTTAATCAGATTCTTGGAATATATTTTCTGGAAAAAAAGATTATTCATCAAAGCTCTTGTATTAACACTCCACAATAGGACAGAGTGGCACAAAGAAAAAAATAAACATCTTTTAGAAGTAGCTAGGTTTTTAATATTTATAAGTAAAGTACCTAAATACTTGTGGGGGGAAGTTATTCTTACTGCTACTTACCTGAATAATAGAATGCCATCAAGAGTTTTGAACTTTCAAACACCATTAAAAATGTTTGAAAAATGTTTTCCAATGTCATGCTTAGTTTTTGATTTATCTCTTAAAGTAGTTGGATGTGTTGCTTCTATGGGAAAACACTTATTTACATCTAGTTGTAATATTGTAATCGTATATTTATATTTGTATCTCTAGAATTAAGTATTTATATCCTTAAAATTAAGGACAGAAAAATAAGACAGACAATCCTTTAATTATAAGATCAGTTTTAGAAAGATTTAGTATCATAGTTTACCACTAGTTAGTTGTATATAAACCTAAGGTACTTGTATAAATCTAAAAAGGCAGTTTTTCAATATACATTTAGTTTTACTCTTATTTTTTCACAGTTTTATTTTTTAGTTTTTCCACATGGTATCAAAGCTTTAGGCTTTTCTTGGGAAAAATTTTTTTCAACTTTCATTGCTAAATCCTATTTTAAGCCTTCATAGCCAAATCTTGTTAAATCTTTTGATCTTATTTTTTCCTTCTTTAGCTTTCATTGCCTAGAACAGTCTCTGGTTAAACTTTTACTATCAAGACTTGTTTTAGTCCTGAGAAAGATAACCATGCCAGAGATAATAGAATCTACCACTACTACTTGATTTAAAGAAGTGACAACTAGTAAAACCACCGAAGTACTACAAAAATCTCAAGAACAAAGAGAATTGGATAGAGAAGAGATTGAGAAACTAAGAAGCCTATTGAAAACCATTGAAAAGCCTACTAGGGTATGTTCTTTGGGTAAAGTCTCTAGTTCCGGTAAAACTTCTGGTTCTTATGGATTAAATGTCTCAGTTAACCATATTACAAGTTCTTAGGTCATTGACTTAGGAGCTACAGACCATATGATACATTCCTCACAGAAATTTAATATATATACCCTATGTCTTAGTAATAAAAAAATTATTGTTGTAGATGGTTCACTTACTACAGTGGCTAGATTAGGATATGTTCAAATTAATTGCTCATTTGTTCTTTAAAATGTTCACGGTCTTGGATTGTCTACTAATCTGATATCCATACAAAAACTTACTAGCGACATGAACTGCAAAGTGATTTTTTATCCCTCCTATAGTGAATTTCAATACCAAAGTTTGGGGAAAAAGATTAGACTCACTAAAGAGAAGGATAGACTATACTATCTTGAGATATCAAACAATACAAGTAATATCAAGAATAGTTTACCTTTGTCAATTCTTTCTGAAAAATCTCCCAAGAAAGACAAAATCTTGCTTTATCATTTTCGTCTTGGACATCCTTCTTTTGAAACTTTGAAAAACACGTTTCCTTCTTTGTTCAATGGATTAAATGCCAAAAATTTTCATTGTGATTTTTTGTGAACTTGCAAAGCATAGACATGTTTTTTTTTTTTTCAAATAGCAATAAAAGAAGTTATACTCTTTTTTACTTGCTTCATAGTGACATTGGCTCCCTCTACAATTCCTAATATTTCAAAGCATAGACGTGTTTTTTTTTCAAATAGCAATAAAAGAAATTCTACTCCTTTTTACTTGATTCATAGTGACATAGGTTCCATCTACAATTCATAATACTTCTGGTGCAAGGTACAAGGTGGTTTGTTTTTTTCATAAGAGGATTGTACTGGGATCTCTTGGATATTTTTACTTAAATCCAAATCAGATGTAAATAGTTTGTTTTTAAGTTTTCCAAACATAATCCAAAATCAATTTGGAGTGAAAATCAAGAGATTTAAGTCTGAAAATGCAAGACACTATTTCAACCAAAGTCTATCTACCTATTTCCAAAAGGAGGAAATTATCCATGAGTCATCTTGTGTTGATACTCCACAGCAAAACGGAGAGGTAGAAAGGAAAAATAGTGATTTACTAGCCACATCCCAAGCTTTACTCTTTCAAGCAAACGTACCCAAATCCTACTAGGGGGAAGCTATTCTTACTGCGACACATATTATAAATATGTTTCCTTTAAAGTTTTTGGGATTTAAAACTCTTATGGAACTACTCTCATAATTCTATCCAACTTTAATACCACAAATAACCTCACACCTAGGATATTTGGTTGTACATCATTTGTTCATATTCACAGTCATAATAGGGGGAAGTTGGATCTTAGAGCAGTTAAATACATTTTTGTAGGGTATTCATCAACTCCTAAAAGGTTTAAATGCTATCATCCTCGTACCAAAAAATTTTGTGTCTACAGATATCACTTTTGAAAAAAGTAAACCATTTTTTACTCAACATTATCTTTAAAGGGAGACTTCATTCATGAAAGATAAAAATAAAGACTTCTTTTTGCTTGACTTGTCCTCCTCTTCAACATTTTCACCCATTAATTCTTTGAGTTTAAACCTATTTCTTCTGAGTCCAAGTCAAACACTGAATGAGTCTAGACCAATTCCAAACACAAAAGATGTGACAAAGGATAATATTGTTCTTGATACTAGAAGGAATTACAGGTGTACTCAAGAAGGAAAGTTCAAGATCTTGAACCGATGCAAGTCCAAGAACCTAATCCTAACTTTCAAAATGAGGTAACTACAATCTCTGACTCTATTTCTCAAAATGATTATGAATCTCCTAAAACTATAACTAGTGATTATCATTTGCCTATTGCCATTAAGAAAGGAACCGGAGAATGTACTAAGCATCCACTATACCTAATCTCTAATTTTGTGTCATTTGAAAAATTCGTACCATCCCACAAAATTTTTCTTGTGAGCTTAAACACTATTTCTATTCCAACTACATTATCTGAAACATTATCCAATGAGAAATTGAGGTACGCCATGAAAATAGAAATGGAGGCCTTAAAGAAAAATAAAACATGGGAACTAGTAGAGTTGCCTAAAAGAAAAAATTCAATTGAGTGTAAATGGGTTTTCACTGTAAAATACAAGGCAGATGGTACTATTGGAAGATATAAGGCCAGGTTGGTGGCTAATGGCTACACTCAAACTTATGGAGTGGATTATCAGGAAACTTTTGCTCTAGTTGCCAAGATGAATATAGTTAGGATTTTGTTATCCTTGCAATTGGCAGCTTCAACAATTTGATGTAAAGAATGCTTTTCTACATGGTGATTTGGAAGAAGAAATATATATGAAAGTTCCACCATGATTTAAAAGTCATCTAGAAGTAAACAAAGTATGCAAGCTGAAAAAAGCTTTATATGGCCTTAAACAATCTCCTAGGGCTTGGTTCAGGAGATTTGCCAAAGTGAGGCTAGCAATGGGATATAAGTAGAGTAAAAAAGATCACACATTTTTTATCAAGCACTCAGATTCAGAGAAAGTCACAGTTCTATTAGTGATGTTGATGATATAATTATAACCAGAGATGATGAAAAAAAGAGAATCTCTTCAACAATGCTTGGTTAGAGAATTTGAGATAAAAGAATTAGGGAGATTGAAGTACTTCCTAGGAGATTGAAGTACTTCCTAGGAATTGAAGTAGCTCACTCACGACATAGTATTTTCATCTCACAACAGAAATATGTGATGGATCTTTTGAAGGAAATTGGGAAGCTTGTATGTAAACCTGCAAATACCCCTATAAATCCTAATCATAAACTTGGATAAGCTAATGAAAATGTCACTGTAGAGAGAGAGATGTACTAGAGATTAGTTGGAAGACTCATTTATCTCTCACATACTAAACCTGATATAGCATATGCTACGAGTATGATAAGTCAATTTATGTATAATCCAAAAAAAGTGCACCTATAGACTATCTACCGTATATTACTTTGAAGGCCAATCTTGGGAGAGGTATCTTGTTTAAAAGAAATTTGGGGTTGGTTCTAAAGACATATACAGATGTGGATTATGCAAGTTTAGTAACTAATAAAAGATCCACCTTAAACTACTGCACTTTCCTAGGTGGTAATCTTGTGACTTGGAGGAATAAAAAACAGAATGTGATGGCAAGATCAAGTGCCAAAGCTGAGTTCAGAGCAATGGTCAAGGAATTTATGAACTACTGTGGTTAAAGATTATCCTAGAAGGCCTGAAGATCAAGTGGGATGAACCAGTGAAACTCTACTATGATAGCAAGTCTACAATAAGTATTGCACACAATCCTGTGCAACATGATAGAACAAAACACATTGAAGTAGACTGCACTTCATAAAGGAGAAATTATACAATGGTTTGATTTGTACAACGTATGTATCAACCAAGGGTCAATGTGTTGACTAAAGGTCTAAGCAGTGCAACATTTCAAAAAATTATTTCTAAGCTGGGAATGAAAAACACTTATTCACAAGCTTAAGGAAGAGTGTGCGAAAACACTTATTTACAGCTAGTTGTAATATTGTAATCTGTATATTTATATTTTTATCTCTAGAATTTGGGATAGAAAATTAAGATAGACAATCTCTCAATTATAGGATCAGTTTTAGAAAGATTTAGTTTTCTAGTTTACCCACTAATTAGTTGTATATAAACCTAAAGCGTTTGTATAATTATGAAAGAGCAGTTTTTTGATATACATTTAGTTTTACTCTTACTTTTTCACACAATTTTATTTTTTATTTTTTTCACAGCTTTCATGCATGTGCATGACCATAACCGCAGTAAATTGGACCCACGAGCTATAAAAGGTGTTTTTCTTGGATACTCTTCAACATAAAAAGGGTATTGCTGTTTTCAACCTCAAACAAAAATGTTTTTAATAACTATGGATGTCACTTTTTTTTTAATCTCAAAAGTGTTTTTGACACTCATTTTCAAGGGGAGAATAGTTGTGAAGACTCGTTGTTTGAACTTAAAGGTAAAAATACAGATTTTGTACTACAACCAGATACTTTAATGAGTTTGGATTTTGGAGTTTCATATCCAAAAGTGGAGCAACGTACGTCCCTACCTATAAGTGAAATAGAAACTAGAGCAGAGAATAATTCAAGAAGTAAAGAAAGGTTCTGAGCTCATTGCTAATCAAGGAAAAAATAGATTCACAAGAAAGATGACGTCACAACCTTATAAAATTAAAAATCTAATACGAGAATAGATCCAAATAAGACAGTACCTTTACGTCCAAGTAACTCTTATGAATCTAATCTTTCAAAAATTGACATTCTTGAATTTGTAGATATTTCGATTGTTCTTAGAAAAGGTGTTAGAACATGTACCAAGCATCCAATTTCCAAGTATACGTCATATAAAAATCTATCACCCTTCTTATTTGTTTTTATCTCATAGTTGTCTAGTATGGATATTCCTAAGAAAATACAGGAGGCTCTAGTTGTTCCTGAACGGAGGGAGCCTGTCTTTGAGGAGATGAAGGCTCTGGAGAAGAATGACACATGGGAAAATGTTAGTTTGCCAGAAAGGAAGATGCTTGTGAGATGTAAGTGTGTATTCACAATAAAATTCAAATCAAATAGGACTTTGGAGTGTTATAAGGCAAGAGTGGTATGGGATCGACTACCAGTTGCAAAATTAAATACAGTGCATGTGCTTTTTTTCGTGGCTATGAACTTGGAATGGTCATTACATCAATTAGATGTTACGAATGCATTTCTTAATGGTAACTTAGAAGAAGAGGTCTTTATGGATCCTCCACCAAGACTTGAAGACAATTTTGAGTCCAAAGTATGTAGGGTAAAAAAGTCTTTATATGATTTAAAGCAATCTCCAAGGGCATGGTTTGAGTGATTTACAAAGTCAGTCAAGAATCAAGGGGATAGTCAAGGACAAACAGATCATACAACGTTCATGAAGTATACTAATGGTGAGAAGATTGCAATTCTAATTGTCTATGTAGATGACATAATCCTTACAAGATGTGATGATGCTAAGATAGCTAGATTTAAGAGATGCCTTGTAGTAGAATTTGAGATCAAAGATTTGGGACCACTAGGGTACATTTTGGGAATGGAAGTTACATAAAAAAAGGGAATTTTTGTATCACAAGGGAAGTACATCTTAAACTTGCTAAAAAAGATTGGAATGAGTGGTTGCAAGCTAAGTGATACACCAATGGACACAAACCAAAAGCTTGGAAGAAAGATTGAAGGATTCCCAATTGAAAAAGGAAGGTACCAGCGCCTTGTAGGAAAACTAATCTATCTTTCCCACACAAGGCTGAATGTTGCATTTGCAATCAGTGTTGTAAGACAATTTATACACTCACTTGTGACAGTACACAGGATTTTGAGATATCTTAAAAATACAACTAGGAAAGGATTGTTGCTCAAGAAAAATCATTTGAGAAGTGTGAAAGTTTTCACAGATGCAAATTGGGCAAGCTCAATCACTAATAGAAGATCAACTTCTGGTTATTGTGCATTGTGCATTTCCTTGGGGTAATCTTGATCTTGTCACTTTCAAGAGTAAGAAGCAAAATGTTGTTGCACAAAGTAGTGCAAAGGCAGAATTTTGAGCTATGGCTAATGGAGCATGTGAGATGATGTAGCTGAAGAGAGTTCTCGAAGAACTGAAACTAGAATCAGAACCTCCTATGAAGCAGTTTTGTGATAATAAAGCAACAATCAGCATAACTAATAATCTAGTTTAGCATGATCTAACGAAACATGTCAAGATTGATAGGCATTTTATTAAGGAGAAGTTAGAAAGTGAAGTAATCTGCATGCCATTTGTCACCTTAGAGCAACAAACAACAGACATTCTAAAAGTTCGTCTAAACCTAGTTTTGAAGCACTAGTCAAGAAGTTAGGCATAATTAAAATCTATGCACCAACTTGAGAGAGAGTGTAGAAACATCAGGATTTTTTGTTATAAAATCTAAACTGTTAAATATTAACAGATTTGGATTTTTAGGTGATTAGGTTGTTATTTAGTTCCTAGAATTATGCTCAAGTAGATAGGAAGTTAAATTTCAAATTTTAAATTTTAGTCTATTTAACTCTTTGTAACTCTCATGTTAATCAATAAAAAGTTATTGTCTCTTTGACTGTTCTGTTCTGTTGACAAATCATTATTTTAACAACTTGCCCATGTGACAATTGAATCCTTAACAAAGTTAAATAAGATTTTTAATGTCATTATGATAAAATATGCAGCCATTAGAAAAAAGCAAAATATAAAAATAAAGGGCCAATTTATTTTTTTAAAATGTTTTCCATTTTTCATTTTTGTTTACACTCTATAAATGATCATTAAGATAAGATAAATAACTAAATTTGAAAAATCACAAAACAAGGGATTTCAAATGAGAAAAACCACTTTTAACAATTTTCCAATTTTATAGAAAATAGGAAAACGAGGGTTGCCAAATTTATTTATTACCCTTATTCATTGATTATTCATATCATAAGAAATAGGGAGGGAAAATGGAAAACATTATCTAAAATTAAATAAGCCTATAGCTTTTTCACACCTTTTTTTTGTGATGGAGGATGAAAGATGCTAATGATATTGACTAAACACTATACTCAACTGCATGTTAGCAAATTGTTATATTTTAATTTAAATTATTATTTGTTACCATCTAGTGCAAACCGAAAGGTGGTAAATACTAATCAAAATAATCTCTCTATATTCTTCCTAACTACATAAATTGTATTTAATATAGAAATTTCTCAAGAAGAATCAGTAAATTGCTGAAAAAAAGGGGGGGGACAATCAAAATACCTGATACCATCCACTATGGCATCCCAGCAAAAATGTGTGTGGCCAAATACATGACATGCAGAGGAACTATCTTTAATCCCATGTATAGACCTTATACGATCCTCAAGCCAATCAGAGCCAATGATTTTTGGGAGGTTTGGATAGAACAACATTCTTTTCTCTGGACACAGTTCTTGCCTGCATAAGAATAGCAACAGTAACTTCTTGCCCCAAGTATTTGTCAAACTGATTTTATGAACTCTGTTTATGCTAACATAAAAGGTTTTTCAGGTTCAGGCTAAGAAAAAAAGCAAACATGCATGATATTGCTATTTAAATGGAAAAAAAAAAGCCCACACCCACATAGAATTGAGTAAATGGAGTTCTGTATTATTTGCAAAAGACAGCAATTTTTTTGAGAAATTCTAAACCTGAACAAAAATCTTTTGTTTAAGCAATAGACTAAAGTTTTCTTATTTCCAATGTGCCTCAATGAGTTTCAAAAATAAGAAACTCATTTACCAGTAAGTAAAGAGAAATTGAAGCTTTAGAAAAAGTAAAATATTTTGCCTCTTAAAGGCAGTTATTGACAAAAAATGCTGTGAATATGAATAGCCAAGACAGAAACTGAAATAAAGATGTTTAGTTGAAAAACTTAAAGCATGTGTGACAAGTACCGTAGAATACATTAAAAAAAATAAGATTTTGATCTTAAGGATCTATTAGTATAATGTATTTCCTTTCAAAGACTTCTAGTGCAAAAGAAATCAGGACATTATTTTTTGATCCTCTATATGCTGTTAGACAAAAAGTAATGCCAATTATGTTACATAACAAGCAGTTTAAGATTTTCTTTGGTAACAATATCGAGGTATAATTTGGTAAATATATCACCAGTAGTTCTCAAACTCCTGTTGTCTCATTAAATCCTAACTAATTATTCAGGGATTTTAACAAGACAAAGAAGTTACTGACAACCAATTTTTTAAAGTTGGCAGCACAAATATTTAATCATCAACCTCAACAATTCTGCAAGATTTCTTATAATTTAATGCAGATTATTAAATTTTATTTTCAATTAAACTAATTATTTCCTTATAGAAAAAAATTTTAAATAATTATTTAATAAAATAATACAGAAGTACCATACGGAAGCCAGCATACTGTTTGGTCTCTTCCACAACCTTCTTCTGTCTCCAGGTAAATGACTTTTCCTAATAAACTTTCATGATTATGCCACAAGTTTACTCCAAATTAATAAGACTGTTTGGTTGATGTTTATGGTATTGACCTTTTGTTTTCTATTCATTTTTTAATTTTTCTTTTTGTTTTTGGTTCATTTTTTGAAAAAAAAAAGTAAATAGGAAAATAATTTATATTTGATTCACTGTAATGTGTAGAATCTATACATTGTAAGTGAATCAAATGATGCCACTTCATCAATGATCAAACATAAATTTTTACTAGCCCTTAAATAAATACACAAAAACTTAATTTAAAAAAAAATCTCATTAATGAGTTGGAACTATCTAATTTACTGACACTATATAGAATCTATACATGCATCAAATATAAACTCATGCACCACAATATGCTGCTCCAGCCTATGGTCCATCAATTGAAAATTTCTATAGTGTTCCTTCAATTTCCCATAACAATTCATATCATGAAAACCACCACTTGCCCACCCAATATCTAGATACTGTGACTTGATTGACAATTTTGTGATCATTCTCTCTCATGTTTGGATCCTCTCTTTCTCCTTTCAAATATCAAAACGATGCAACAAAAAGAGCTCTTTATCTCTTTTCAATCTGACATTAGGAGCTCAAGGTAAATTCCTACATATCATATTTGTTTCGATTACTTATGCAAACCCCATCCCCGCATCCCACCCTGTTTCTCCCTCTCTCTCTTCTCTTCCCCTATAATTTTAAATGACATGTTACAATAGAAAATGCAGAAGAGACAAACTTACTTTTACTAGACAATTTCATGATAGTTTACAAGAACTAGGCACTAAAAGTTAGATTATTTCCAAAAAAGGATTATCACTGCTGGTCCTGAAACCAAGTGCCATTAAGTTGACTCACAATTTATTAATTAGTAAAAACTGAAGTTTATCCAAAATCATGTCAACCATCAGTCAAATGGCACTTGATTCAACTCCAACTTGTGTCAGGGTTTCTCAACTTCACAAACAAACAAATTCCTCCGATAGATGCAAGATACTATGATAAATTCCAATTAGAAGAACATATAGAGCAATAAAAGTAGATTTGAGACTCATCAAGGACAATCCAAATGATTTTTAACCCTTATAAGGAATGTTAAAAGTTTCAACTGTGTTTCCTACAACAAGACACCTCTGTGTCAATAATGTGGAACTTGTGCTACATTCTCATTATTAAATCAGAAACTCTCATCAGATACATTGACAACATAGTGATCCTTCATTACAAGAAAGTCACCTCCTTAACATTACAAAGACTTAATTATGGGGATAAGAACATAGTGCTCTTTTAAATTCTGAAGCAGATGAAAAAGAAGAATATCCTTGCTCTTTCTATTATATATTACTTAACTTTAATTTTAAACCCTACAGACATTGAGGACTTCATTTTGAAAGCCAGGACCAAGCCCAAATAAAGGAAGGTGGCAAAAGGTAGTCCACAGGCAGTATATATTGTCGTTGAACCTCCAAAAATGAATCAAATTAGAAATACAATGAAAAGTAGGAAAGAGCCAATGCATCGATGCTCAAATGTACTGCAAAAGGAAGGATCCCTACATCTTCTTGGACTGGTGCAAGTAAAAAACTTGGTCCACTAGGATTAAAAAGCTTCATTTGTTACATGGAATATCGAGAACTATCAGAAGAAGTGATTGAAGCTATGAAGTAGAGAGCTATTGGTGTTTTGTGCCTTAAAGAGACAGTGAACTAGGGAAAGGACTGGCCACAAAACTCTGGTATTTAGGTAGGGATAAAACACGGCCGGATGTGTATCTTTATAAATGCTGAAGGATGATATGATGGAAATGAAAAGGAATTGGGAGAAGATCATTGGTGTCAAAAAGGAGATGGAAGAAGACACTTAATATTATCAATGTGTATGCAATTCAAGTTGGTTAGAATGAACAACTTAATGAAAAATTTAGGAAAGATTTGGATGCACTATCTAAGAACTTCCTTGAGAAGATTTCTATGGGATATTTGACAGGGCATAGTGGAAATGCAGCAAATATAGTACAGATATTCATGGGTCGTCATGGTATCAAAGAAAGAAATGATGAGGGAAAGGCTAATATGGACTGTGCCAGAAAGATGTCAGGATAGGTAGCACTAGCTTTAAGAAGAGTGATGAGCACATGACCACTTCTAAGGATTGCAATATTGTCCTAGGGATGCTTGCCACGCGGATGGAGGTTAGCGGTTCTTGATGTGATCATGAGATGTTGAAGGATGGAAAAAAGAGGTAAAAAGATCTTTAAAGAGCCCATAAATCAGTTGGTGAGATTTAAGATGTGGAAAACATATTGCCTTTAAGAACAAGTTTGGTAAACAATATATTTGGGGTTGTACAGCCAATCACATTCAAAAAGTGGCTAAGGAATTTCTTAAAGATTGGAAACCTCCACGGAAAGAAACTTGTTTGTGGAAAAAAGAAGATACAAGAAAAGTTAAAAGTTGAAAGAAAACAAACTGCTGTAAAGATTTATATAAATGCAAAAATGAAGAGAACTTACGGATGAAATAAGTATGAGAATTTTAAGGTGGTTAGGACAAGTGAGGTACAACCTATGACCACAAGATGTGCTCTATTGAATGATACCCTCGTCAAAAGAGGGAGGTGCGACCTAATAAGACCTAGGAGAGAGAAATAAAATGTAACCTTTCTCTTAAGATTTAACTTGATCCTAATATGGAACCTAATCCCTCCAACCAACTAATATACCAGGAAAAGGCTTTGTTGTACTGACATTTAGAGTACAGATGCAATTAGGGTATTTGCTCTAGATATATGCCTTGATTAATGCTTTCTATTATTAAATCTAGGCAACATTAAATAAATGCTCATTGAATTTCAAGTTAAACAATGAGTTGAGGAAAAAGGAAATAACCTAATGGAACCCAAACCCAACCTTCAAAAAGGAGGTCTACACCGAATCAATCTCTCACTCAACTTACGGCACCTTCGAGCTTTAAGTTTACACAATTCTTGAATCTGAAATAAATTGGCTGCACTTTGTAGCAATCCTATTGTTAGAGGCATTTTATGGTCCAAAGGGCAAAATAGACATTTTATCCCAAAGTGTGAGCCAGCAACCACACGAGGGCACTTTTATCATTTTGACCCGAGCTAACATGTCAAGCCGACCTGAAGTCCCGGTATCGACATCAACTCAGCCACCTCTATTTGCCACCTAAAGGAACATGGGAATGCTGACTTGTCACTTCCCAATTGGGTTGTTGACTAGCAGATCAGATCAGGCCAGCAATGTCAGCCCTAACCCCACTACTTAAAGCTCGGACCACCCAGGCCCACACTCTCACCCTACAGGTATAGATAACCCCTCTCCCTTCGGTACTATTCATTCAATTTCCTTATTCTTCATTTCCAAGTTCTCCCCTCTCCCTTCCCAAGCATTAACTTGAGCATCGAAGCACAAATGCCGGAGTAACCTCCAGCCTTTGCTACTAACCGACCTCCTACCTTGTGATTTCAAGTTCTTGCCCTTGTCAAGACAGCTCGACACCAACACCTATTTTGAGCAGGATCTGCAAATGATTTCTGGAAAACCGTTCATATTCAATTTCTATTATTGTCGTGCAATCTGCTCATGCTTCTCATATCAGACAAATCAAATTGATCCTGACATTGGTCTTAACTCTTACTAGAACTTTTTAATTCTATCCTTAATGTCTTCAAGATTTCTTCATAAATCCAAGTAAGCTTCCCTAAGTTCTGGTTTCTCATAAACATTTAACTGATGCCTAAAGTAACTTACAATCAGAAATCGAACCTCTTAGTTTCCTCAGGATTCCTGGAAGCAGCTGTGTCCATGAAACCTGAATTACTGTCAATTAATCAATCCTCCTAATCAATCCTGATTCCAGATTATGTTTTAGGATAGGTTGCAACCCCAAACTGGCTTGATCATTTTCCCTTTCTAGTTCGTCCCTCCAGCAACTAGAAAACCTCTTGTTCACACAGTTTGCACCATTCCCAATCATCTTTACATCACTCATTTTTTTTTTTTTTTGTTGACATTTACATACTTCACCCATGTAAGTATTGCACTATCCCTATATTATGTACTTGGTGCTTGCAGGATCATTCTTGCCTCCGCATCTAGCTACCTACTTTACATAAGCATTTCATACTCCTCCAAATCCTAATAAATTTCATCCCATTTCTCTCACAAGACAATGCTTTTCAACAAAGTTAAAGAAACTATCCTCCTCTAACCACCATTGGCACATTACAAATTATGGGAGCAATATGAATCAGCAAGCAACTAGCTAAAACAAATAAAGAGAATAAGCATGTAGCTAACCTAGGAACAAAGTGAGAAAATGTAATTATTTGGCTACAAGTCCTCTGGATCTGCTTCACAGTATGCTGATTTTTTTCATTCATCGCATCAAAGCATAAAGCAAGAGACGTATCTCTGTTTGAAAGGTTGCCAGGCCACTTGCATGCATGAAAGTCCTTGCATGCCTAGAAGAAGAAAACGAGCAAACAAGTTAAGAATGTCTCGTACTTCACCAAATCAAAAATCAGAAAACACTTCATGACAAAAACAGACAAATAAAGAGAAATGAACAAGGAAAGAGAAGTAGGAAAGAAACAAAGTAAAGAATTTCCAAAACAATTTGAGATAAGCATGAAGATGCAAATGCCTAAACATCAAACAACTATTAGACGGAAGATTATGAAAAGCAATGAGTGGATAACGACACATAAGAAAACTCATCATAGCATGTGATTCACCAACATAAGTACAAAAACAATCTACATAATGCTAGACATTTTAAACATAAAACAGTTAATTATGCAGAATGTATGAGATGACTTCATCAAATAGAATGAAGAGTAAGGGCCAAGAACAGAAGAAATCCATGGTATTACACTATTAACAATCTATTGTGTATAAATAAGATAAACCGCATTGATCAACATTAATGAGAGATGGCACTTCATTATATGCAAATTTAGCGCATTTAAGCTGTAGGTACTGCACATAAGTCACCATAGTTGTTTCAATGTTACTAGAGAGCATAGATCAACATCAATGAGAGATGATGCTTCACGATAGTTGTTTAAGCATTATCAGATAGCTTAACACAATGGCTTCTTTTTGTACAAACATTAGGATTGTCACTTGCATTATCTCAATATTTGTAACTCAAGAAAGAAAGTTATAATTATTATGCTTAATTGGACAGAGAAAAAAAAAGAACAGGATGATAATTCTGCACCAAAAAAAGCTTTCAAAAACCTCAAAAGGGTAAAAGAAAGTGAATCACCATATCCAAAGATGGAATTCGAATGCCACTTATGTTCTCCTCCCTATCAAAGCTCTGCAGCAGAAGCAGAGGTACAGAACAAACAGGAATTACTTTTAGCACACTAAAAGGTGTAACTTTCAAACAGTCAAGCAACCAAGGACTGTAATAGTTAAAAAATAAATAAACAAATAAATAAAACTATTTATGAAATAATCACCTCATGGTACCAAGAAAATAAAGGAACAATTCCCAAGCCATCTATAGCCACTGGATTGGTCTCAATTCCAAGTTGTCTAGATGCATCAAGCAACTTATTCAGCTTCTCAATAGAATCAAGCTGAAAATGGAACCACACTACTTCAATCTAAGATGAAAATTTTACATTACCAGCAAAGGAACACACTATAACAGAAACAAGTTCGAAAAACAAGAAGCACGCATGGTGACATTATCAAACATAGAGCAATGGAATTGGATAAATAACATTATATTTTAATTCCTGTGACAATCCAATAAATTAGAGGTCAAATATACAACAGAGAAATCATAAACACCTTCAGAAGAGTAAGGAAATCTTCAGAATTTAAACAGAAACTTAAGTGACAAGTACATGACCAAATTGCAGGCTGCAGCTTTTCAAAAGACAAAAAGGTTGACAAAACCTCCAGAATTATTAGGTGACAAAACTGCCTATTCTAACGGGTAAACACTTGATAAGAAACTAAAGAAAGTGTTGAAATTTGTTTAACTAAGTGATAAAATTGCATAAAAGTAAACACACACAGATAAATGCATCTATATAAAAGCATGTGAATTGTGAACTTAAATTTCTTTTCTTATATATATATATGTATATATATTTATATATATACATATATATACATATACAAACATGTATGTATGTATGTATGTATGTATGTTTGTATTTCTTACATCTTCTCTCTCCCAACGACACCATAGATCATGGTTTCCTGGTATATAGAAGACATATTCAAACCTTTCCTTCAAGAGAGACATGGTCAAAACAAAGTTCTCATATATCTCTGCTACATCACCAGCAACAAGAAGAACATCTTTCTTGTGTCTCCTAGTTGACAAACTCCTCACCCATGCCATATTCTCTGGATAGTCGGTATGCAAGTCAGAGAGCACAAAAACCCGTAGACCAAAACCATCTCTCGTTGCAGCAGGCAATATCTTAGGCCTTTGTATACAACCCCTCTTTATGCCTCTCCTATACTTTTTTAATGCAATTTTCTCAGAGAGACAGTTTGAAGATAAGCTCAAGGATGAGATCATAAGCATTGTTCAGTTTTAAGTGCAATGAAACAGCTGAGATGAGCAAATTGCTTTGATTTAACAATAACCCAGCTGATGAACAACAACCAAGCAAGCAATTACAAAGCATTAGCTTATCATTCAAATTCAAACTCCAGCAACTAAAGCATCTAACTCGTACATTGGCTAAAACTAAAAGGCGCATATGAATGCAAAAAGAAATACTAATATTTCAACTAACCATCAACTGACTAGGCATTTGACCTTTACAAAAATTTTAAAAGTAAACTGAAGGTTACCATTTGGATTAAAAAATAGATTTTACAAAAAATTAAAAAGAAAAAAAGAGCACGTTCATTTGGAAATCTGTATGAGGATTTTACAGCTTCCGTTTGTTTACATAACACATTTTCTCGGTATCGGATGGGTAATTTCTGAGAATAAAGGCCGCATATAATCCGAGGATTTGTTTGTAAGTAGGTTTGCAATGCCCAATAAATTGAAAAAAAAAAAAAAAAAGAAAAAATAAATAAAATTGCTTACATGCTTATTTCGGGCGTCTTTTCGCCCTTTCCGCTTTTCCTTTTAAGACTGATCCAACTCTAATCCATCTAATAAATAAATTAAAAAAAAAAACCCCCATAAACTTGGGGTGATTACACATGAACCCTCCGATTGGTTAGTCTTGTTATTTATCGTTAGATCCAAAAATATATTGGGTTGAATGAAACTAGGAACGGGTTAACCTTCGGAAGCAAAAAAAAACAAAAGCAGACATACATGCATATATACATAAATATATATATATATATAAACACACACATTCACATATTTGTAATCAAATTGTGCAATATCCTTCTTTAAAATTTGAAAATTTTTTTTTAGTATCTATACTAAATTTATACTAAATACACTTAGATAAATCTAATACACAAAATTATTATAAGAAAAAATAAAATAATATTATCATTTTATTTTGTATTTAATGTATATAAAAATTAGGATAAAATAATTTATTTATTTGTCAAAATTATCTTTCTTCAATATTTAAAAAATTTAAATTAGTAATGTAATTTTTAAAGACATAATTAAACATATAAGTTTAATTTCATGAATTAAAAATAATCATCTCTACTTAAGGAGAATTGAATAATTTTATGTCAAGAATATATTAATTCTCCTTACAATTCATATCTTTATGTTTATATACAAATCAAATATGATATAAGATGATTATCATATTATCCTATAAATAATCTTATATATCAAACATTATCTTAAAGTAATCCCCATTTCTATTTCATGTCGATATGTGTCCAAACTTAATTACTTGACACTAATTTTTTAAAATCTTTTTGAGTTTTGAAATTTATTTCAAACATAATAATTATATCATATTATTTATTGGGGGTATTTATGACATTTGTAGATTAAAATTTGAAGAATTCTATTTACACCCCCATTTATTATTTTATACATCCAACTTTTAATTATATTTAATTTAAAACTCAATTTTCTATTTTTACTAAATACCCCCCATCCTCACTTTCTATTTTTCATTCTTACCTTGTTTTCAATTGATTTTGGTTGAATTGTAGTTGAAATGCATGTGAATATAGGTTAGGGTTTACGGTAAAATTTAGGTGAAATCAAATTTTTCAGAAATAGATATACAAGAAACCTTAACATGCATGCTAGTCCACTAATCGAGCTTGAACACCCTATAGAAACAATTTAATTAAATTCATAAGAACAATTTAATTATATTTTATTTTTGAAAATAGATTTTCGAGAATTATATTGCATTTTCAAAAATGAAAAATAATTCTCCTGAAAAACTTTGCTAAAAAAAAAAATTAAAGAGCGTTCTAAATACACCATATTGCATTTCTAAGAATTATATTGCACTTTTAGAAATTCATTTTTGTGACTATAATATAATTTTCGAAAATCTATTTCTAAGAATTACGTGATTTGTAGTATTTAACAAAGGTTTCAAAATGTTGGTTTTAATTTTAAAGATTTTGGGTTTAGTATATGTAAAAGAAAGATGAAAGAAGAAACAGAAGAAGAAGAAAAAGGAATAAAATAATAAAGAAGAAGTAGAAGAAAAAAAAAAGAAGGTTTGGGGTGTATAAGCTATTGAGATATTTTTGTCATTTATTAAAGGCTAAAATTGATATTTGCTATGTGGGTATTTTTGAAAGAAAATTTAGGGGGTGTATAAAGAAGATTTTATGGTGTATTTAGAACAACCTTAAATTTTTTTTTGTAACAAAGTTTTTTTAGAGGGTTCTTTTTACTACCATCAAGTGATTCTTTTAATTTTTAGAGAGTATTTGGTTCACGAAATTTTATATTCCGAAAGGGAAAGTGATCCCTAAGAAAGTGTGGATTCTTGGTAAGGGGTGATTCTTCTCAGTATAGGAATGTTAGATTTCTATGTTTAATTTAGGAAAAAGTCAAATTACTTAATAAAATCTTTTTATAATAATTTCCTTCATTACATGTCAAATACATCATTTTTGTTAAATATAACGTAGTGTTAACCAACGAAATATGAATTAAAATATAGTTTATTTTATTAAAAAAAATCATAAAACAAAACGTCATATTTGATATAGAAAAATTTTGAAAACAAATACTACAACATTTTCATGTTGAAAAACACCATATTTGATATAAAAAAATGAAAACAAATACTACAACGTTTCTATGTTGGAAAATGTCATATTTGAGAAAACTCTGCTTGAAGTTATCTCAAGTCCACACCTTCCTACCACTATGTGTGAGCTTTAGATAGGTTGATAGTGTTTACATGAGATCTTTGATACCTTGTGACTTGTATTTAATTTGCTTACTTTTTTTTATATATGTGTGTGTATGTGGTTTAGAATCTAATAGAAAATAGTAAGATTTGACCGCTTGAATGAATGAAAAAAAAATCCTCAAAGCCATTCGTTTTAATTTGGATCTGGACTAAAAAAGCAATCCTTAGAGCCATTTGTTTAAATTCCACAAAATAATAATAAAAATAAAGATGTTTGGTTCACAAAAAACATCATTATTTTATTAAAAATTTCAAAAAAAAAAATTAAACCACAATTACTGCATTTGGTTCCCTAGAAACATCGTATTTGACATTGAAAAAAATTGTAAATGACATTTTGTTCATAAAAAATGTCATCACTGTATTAAAAAAATTAAAAAAAAAATTCACAATTACTGTGTTTGGTTCCCTAAAAACGTCATATTTGATATTGAAAAAAAATAGTACTCAAATATTATGTTAAACTTCCAAGAAATGCAATATTTTTGAAATTTGTTTTCAATACTATGTTTGTAAATAAAAAACTAAAATTAAAATTTTTCCATAGGTCGACTTTTAAAAAGGTAAAATAGAATAAAAAGGTATTTTTTATTCCTGATAAATGTGGGATGAAAATAACTTTCATCCCAAAAATCTTAAAAAATCACAGGGAGATTTAGGTTTTTGATTTTGAAACTTTTGGGTACTGTTGAGAATCTAAGATTACCTTTAAGAATCAGATACCTGTGAATCAGACATGAAAATCATATTCCCACAAGCAAGATTCCCGAGAAAAATCATAGATTTCCTCAAACCAAATGCTCCCTTAAATTTAAAAAAATAAAATGCTAATAAAAGATAAAGATTGAAAAAAATAAATGCTAAAGCTTCTTTCAGAAGCTTATTGAGACAGATGATAGACAAGGATGAAAAAAAATAGAAAAGAAAAAGAAGGGAAAATGAGAAGTAAATAAAAACAAAGATTCTATGGAAAGAAACTTTTGGAGCATATTCTATTTAGAGTACATGTAGAAAGGTGAAGCATATTTGCATACTTGAAAAAGAAAATAGTAGATAAATCCAAAGATAGAGAAATTTGAAAAAAAAAAAAAAAGAGTTGGGCAAAGAGATAGGAAAAAAAAGGATGCAGAAGGTTCGTCTTTTACTCTTACACAATCTTTTCTATTTTTTTCTTCTTATTAATTTTATTTTTCTTTTGTTCTTCAATCATTTTATTTTTTGACTTTCTTGAATTAAGTTTTTATGTGTGTGAGTTATGCTATTTTTAAAAAAATTATTCGCCCAAAATACAATTCAAAGAGTTTCCAAACCATCAAAATCCCTGCTATATAAATACCTTGTGCGTTTTTAAGTAAAATTTTGGATTTTTCCTTCCATATGAATTGTTTTTCATACTAGGGAACAATAAAGGCATAAATAGGCCTGGTTGGTAATCTTCAAATTAGTTTAGAAGTTTTGTGCATTAATGTTTTGCTTTTGGCTTGTTTCTTATTTATCGTAATCATCGAGCAATGGGAATTGGGAAGAAAAGGATTGGAATCAATGGCATGTTTTCATATTTTTATTAAACTTGTGCCTTACTTTTTTTTATAGTTGTATGTTAGCTGCATTATTTCTTTAGGTAACATTTGGTACATTTTCAAGATTATCATGATAATTTAATCATTGTAGTGATCTTATTACTAAAGTAATTTTATCACTTACGATATAAAATCACTTTATTTGGTTAAGAATCACTAATTCGTAATAACTAAATATTACTATATTTAGTATTATTAAAAATCAAACATTATTTCATATGAAAGTACCAAAATAACCAAGCACATTATAATAGCTACACAAGTTAATAAGTTCAATGTTGTTTGAAAGATAATAATTTATAAAATATTAGTAATATTTTATATACTTCAAAATAAAATATAATTAAATTATTAAATTAAAAGTATATTTATTAATTGATAAACTAGTTTTTATAGTGTAAATTATGTAAAAAAAATATTTGAATTAGAAAATAAAACTAATTTATTAATATGAAAACATTATATTATATATAAATTAAAAAATTAAAAGAAGTCACACAAATTATTTTTAAATTTCTTATAATAAATATTAATTTGAAATTATAAAAATTTATAATATAATAAAATTACAATTAATTTGAAAAGAAATGAGTTTTTAATTCACTTATTAAATGGATAACATTGACATTATTAATTTTACATATTACTTGTATGATAAAAGTTTTTCATCCCTTTAAATGGAAATTAAATCACTCTCCAAGGTAGTGATTTAGTTATTTTCAGTGATCTAATATCACCACCACATAAGATTACTAAAAAGTTACCAAACAAATTAATCTAACCACTATACGTAGATCACCATGATTATTTTAGTGATCGTCCATACTAAATACTACTTTAATATCCATAGAAAATTATCAATTTAGTTAAAGTGTGTAGTTGAATTGTTTTCAATATGCTTACAAATTAGCAAAGAACTAGTTACAAGGCTTAGCTCATATCGCAAGCGTGGATGGGGATTTGGGTAGGTATCCTATCTTTAGGCTTTTACCATTTTTTGGGAAAGAAAAGTTTTAAAGAATTGCAGTTCATATATGTTGTAAAAAGGATTCTTTGTTAAGGTGAAAAAGCGTTACTAACAAGTAAACAAGATATGACAAGAGACGATAAAGAGGAATATTAAAGTAGACTCTAAAGTATTAAGTACAGTGACAGATGGTGAAGCAAGGCGAAGTAGAGAAAGATAATAAGGTTGAGAAAATGATTTAGGAAGAGATAATTGAATAGAGAATTGAGTAAATTTGCTAAAGTCTCCAAAGTCCCCCTAAATGAGTTGTGGGAGCTTCTATGTATAGGTCTTCAAAATGAAGTTACATAAAATGAGAATTGAATATCAATAATTATGAATAACGGGAGAATTTATCGTCACCAAAGGTACTAATGTATTTTTTAATAAGAGTTTAATTAACTTTTTAGTGATAGACATAATGAATATAGAAGTTTTCTATCTGTTCTAAAAGAAATGGAGAAGTACTTATATTTCATGGAAACGTTAAGAGAAAACTTCTTAACTATCTCCATATCTGATCCACCAAGCTAAGTTTTTTGGAACATCCCAATAGCGAATTAACCTAAGAACCCTGCCATATTCCGATGTTATTTTCACTTCTTCATTTAATGAAATTATATTTGTTGAAGCGTATTTTATGAAATAAGTCTTAGTGAAGCAACTTTTGGTGAAAGAATTTTTAATAAAAGTGTTGGTGTTTTTTTTGAAGAAGTTGTTTCGACAATAGCTGTTCTATGAAGGTGTTGTTCTGTGAAAGAATTATTCTTTGAATAGTTGTTTTGTGAATAGCTGTTTTATGAAAGAGTTGTTCTTTGAATAATTGTTTTGTAAAATAACCTTCATTGAAACAACCTTATCACATGTTCTGACTTATCATCGATTTTAACAACTTTAAAAAAATTTGTAATAATAAAATATTAGTAACCAAAATCAAGTATCTACATTTTACCTCCTGTATGAGAATTCTTAGTATAAGAAGTTCTCATGCACTAGTATAATGAAAGAGTAAAAGTAAGAAAAAATATATATAATAAGTAAAATACATTTATTCTTGTAATTTAAAGATGAATAATGTATGCGTCATTCAAATATATATATATATATATATTTGATTGTGCATTGTTAAGGTCAGGGTAATTGCCCCTTACATGGAATTTCTTTGATAAAAATCAAGGAATATTCCGTGTATAATGTCATAACGATCTTGAGGACTATTATGAAAATTTTAAAAATATCAAAAACAAGGGGAGTCACCACCAATCTTTGTTGGTTATGTGTGATTGGCCATCTAAAAGGTTTATCTTTTTAATATAATTTTAAAATTAATTAAAATCTATTAAAAAGATAATTTTTAGTATACAAAAATCAAAGTCGGGTTCGAATGTGTAGTTACATGTGGGGAAGGGTTAGCACCCCACAACGCTCATTTTAAAACAGTACAAATTAATCACATGTTATCTTTCACTTTTGACAAAAAAAGTATTAATTTTGATATTTAAGAATAATTTTCGTGATTTTTTCATGTTACAATAAAAAACATCTTTTTGTTTTTTTTTAATCTTTTACTTGAAAGATAAATAAGAACTTTATGTATCTAATGATTCCAAAAAATATTTCAATACTTTAGTAATATTAGAAGAAATTTTTTCACCTAAGAATCTCTTCAAAATCACTACAAAGAGTTATCAAGAATCTCATCATCAGCAGTTTATATTTATCTTTAAAATAAAATAATAAAAATTATGCCTATAATTTAATCCAAATAATATTTTTCTTTTTATAAAATTCTTCTCTTATTTTTTTATTAAATAAAAAGTAACAAAAATCTTCATTAAAAAATTATATTAAATGTTTCAATACGTTGGTGGTGTTTTAGAAAAATTCTTTCACCTAAAAATTCCTAAAGGATAATTACTTTGACTTTTTTAAGATCTCATCCTCGAAAATTTTTATTTTGTTTTCTCCTTCTTTTTCTAAGAAAAATAATAATTAATTATTGTCAATAATATTTATGTATATTTAAATATATTTTTATTACTAAAAATGATTCATTTTTCTTTGATCATTTCCATTATTTTTTATTAATATTCTTTTATTTTTATTTATTATTATTTTACATTAAAAAAAAAAAGTAAACGAAGATCTCACTACAAACAATTTTTCATATACTGACATTTGATTATATTGACTATCAAATTCTGTAAGTAAAAGAGACTTTTACTTATGGATTTTTAATACCGTCAGAATATATATACCAACACTTTGTTTAACCGTCAGTATAAATAAACTTTTTCTAATGGTATATGACTATCTGTCAGTATAAATATATTATATACTAACGGTTATTAACGTAATCGTTAGTATAGGCTCAAAACAAAAAAAAAATTAGCTTACAAAAAATTGAATAGGATTATTGAAAGTAGTTTTGGCCAAAAACACTTTCAATAATCCATTCAAAAAAATTTGGAAAGAGATTTTTAAAGGCATTTCGGCCAAAAATGACTTCAATAATCCAAACAAAAAATTTTGGAAGGGATTATTGAATATGTTTTTGGCCATAAATGTCTTGAACAATCCCTTACAAAAAATTAAATAGGATTATTGAAGCGTTTTTGGCCAAAAACGCCTTGAATAATCTCCTTCAATTTTTATGAGGAAATTATTCAAGGTGTTTTTAGCCAAAAATGCCTTCAATAATCCCTTAACAAAACATTGGAGTAGCTCAATCAGTTAGAGTATAAAACTATTAACCATAAGATCATGGTTCGATCCTTCCTTCTAGTGTTTTGAAGGTTTTCCAAGGGAATATTTAAGGTATTTTTGGACAAAAACACCTTCAATAATCCATACAAAAACACTAAAGGGAGGGATCGAACTTATGACCTTATGATTAATAGGCATATGCTCTAACAAGCTAAAATGCTATAATGTTTTTGTTAAAGGATTATTCAAGGCGTTTTTGGCCAAAAATGCCTTGAATAATCCAAAAAAAATGGTCAAGATTATTCAAGGTATTTTTGGCCAAAAAAGCCTTGAGTAATCCCTTTCAATTTTATGAGACTTTAACAAAAACACTGGAGCAACTCAGTTGGTTAGAACATACGCCTAATAATTATAAGGTCATAGGTGCGATCCCTTCCTCTAGCATTTTAAGGGTTTTTCAAAGGATTATTTAAGGCATTTTTGGCCAAAATGCCTTCAATAATCCTCTTAATTAAATTTGTATGGATTATTAAAGGTGTTTTTTTACCAAAAATGTCTTAAATAATCATTTGAAAAACCCTCAAATTGTTAGAGGAAAAGATCGAACCTACAACCTTTATGTTTAATAAGTGTATGTTTTAACTGATTGAACTACTTCAGTGTTTTTGTTAAAGGATTATTCAAGGCATTTTTTGTCAAAAACTCCTTGAATAATCCTCTTTAATTTTTTGTAAAGGATTATTCAATGCGTTTCTAGCCAAAAACACCTTCAATAATCCCAAAAAAAAAAGGCAGTGGATTATTCAAGGCGTTTTTTACCGTAAATGCCTTGAATAATCCCATTTAATTTTAATGAAGGGATTATTTAAAGCATTTATGGCCAAAAACACCTCAAGTAATCCCATCCAATAAAAATTAAAAGGGATTATTTAAGGTATTTTTAGTTAAAAACATATTGAATAACCCCATTGAATTTTTTAAAGGGATTATTGAAGGAGTTTCTGGCTAAAAACACCTTGAATAATCCAAAAAAAATGGTGGGCTTATTAAATTAAATCATTTTCTTTGCCTCCATCTCTTATCGACTCTACATACTTAATCTCTATCTCCCACCAACTCTTTCCACCCATCAGTACCCATAACCTAATCTCTACCTCCCACCAACTCTCTCCACCTCTCATTAACTTTACAAACTTAAACCCATCAGCACCCATTTTGTTTTAGAGTTGAATTAAAGTTGAAGCATTAAGACTTTCATCATTTCGCAAAAGTATTTTTTATTTTTTGTATTTTAATTTTGTATCATCGAGCATGCCTATTTTTTATATTTTTTATTGTATTGGATGAATCTAGGCTCAGAATATATATAGAGGATTTGAGATTCAGCCATTAGTAATAGCACCAAGAGGATTCTTTGATGCCAATTGGTTCACACAATTTGTACAAAAAACACTCAAATCTCTGCAAGTAATAGCTTAACACATTTACAACCTTGGTGCAGGTATAACAAAATAGTAAGTTGCTTTGTTTGAAAAATATTTCCTGGAATTCAATTATTAAATTACATATTTTCCCTATATGTAGGTAATGATAATCAACTTATGAACAAAATCCTAGATCCATTTTATCTAGATGGTGGGCAATAGCCCTTTGAGACCCTTAAACAATTTTGAAGAATTTAGCAACTTCAGCAATTGTTTGGGTTGGTGAAGCAGAAGGAGTTTATAACAGTGGATAAATCTTGTAAGGAAATCATTTGTTTATAGTTTTTGGTATGCTTGACTTGACCTTGGAAACATATCCTATGTTAATTTACTGGTAAAAGCTTAGTTAGACATGGAATTTTTTATTGGGATTTACTAATAAATAGGTATTCAAACCAACTTGGGATGGTATCATCTTACTTTAGGGAGTTGTTTATTTACTTCGAGCACCTTGTTTGTAGACATTCAATCATAGATATTAATGTTTTTTTTTTTTTGGATTTGGTACAATGATGTTAGTTCTTGACTTATTTTAAATTTGTGGATTATAAAATAATTTGGTTGTTGTTTTTATTTCAAATGTTATTAAATATTTTTACTTTTTTGTTTATTTTTACTTTATATGAAACTATATCATATTATGATTATAAATAAATTAATATTAATAATTAAAAATATAATTAAAAAAGTTTCTACTGATGCCTTAAAATTTATATTGATGCATTTACTATTGAAATATTTCATGCTATACTGACAGTAATCACAGATCGTTGTAAAAGTTAAAACGCATAAGGCTATATTGACAAGCATTGATTGTTGGTAAAAGATATATTGATGGAGATATCATCGGTATAAGTTGAATAATTAAAAATATATGAGTTTATACTGACGAGAATAATCGTCGATAAAAGGTATAGTGTGGAAACACAATAGTTGCTACACCAACAATTATACATATAGTGACAGACTAAAATCATCATTATATTTCTGTTACATATTTCGACAACTTAAAAATCATCAATATAGGTTTATACTGACAAAGGATATACTAACGATTATAAATTCATCAGAATAGATATTTTAACCATTAGTAAATGGTTTATTGTGCTATACTGATGGATTTTTAAGTTTTACTGATAGTTTTTTGAATGTCAGTATAGAACGGTTTTCTTGTAGTGTCTTGTGCATTGAAAATTTTTTCTGAAGACTTTGTTACTTTGATAGTATTTTAAAAAAATATCATCACCTAGAGATTTTAAGGAATGGCTACTCGAACTTCTTTAATATCTCATCTTAAGAGACTTATTATTATTATTATTATTATTATTATTATTATTATTATTATTATTATTCTTATTCTTATTTGTATTTTTTTATTTTTATACATTTTTTACCTATATATTTTTTTAATTTACTAAATTTTTTAAAACCAAATTTTTTATTTCTAAAAAATATTTTTATTCTAGGAATTTAAAACGTAAACATGCATTAATAAATAATTTAAATAACTTGAAAAAAATTAAGAAAATTGTCAAAAATCAACCAATTAATCTCGATCAACGATCTAAGTGCAGTTTGGTTAGTTTGAGGTAGTTTTTCCAACAGTTTGGAGTAAATTTTTTAGTTTTTAACGGTTTTTACCGGTTATTTTTGGGTCAAACTAGTTCACTGGCTTTTTGGTTTGGATTAATCTGGTACAGTTGGTTGACGTAGGTTACAAGTTGGGCGCGTAATTTTTTAAGTCGGATTGGGTCGACGTACAGATCTTCACACCCTAAACGATATCGTTTCGATTTTTCTTCTTTTTTTTATTATAAAACTTAAAAAAATTTTTTACTTCATTTCACAACTTCTCCTAAAAAAAAATTCACTTCTCTCAAATAAACAAAAAATGGTCGGCAACCTTCAAACCCAAAACCCAAAATTTGACAGCCACCACTGTCACTACCTTTTCTTTCGTCGTTAGACGTTGTTTGTCGGCATTGAAATTACCCCAAATTTCACCCAAATATCTTTACTGCTTCCTTTTTTACTATTCTAACCTTAATTTTGCTTGAAAGCCCACTTAACTTCTTAAATCTAAACTGAAAGTTACAACTTCACCCCTTAAAACAACCATTTTGATTACCCCATTTCTTATTGTTTTAGACTATATAGTTTCCCTTTTCTTGCTTGTTCCCACCACAAAAAATCATAGCTTAAAATTCCCTAGAACTTTGAAAAATTGAAATCCTGGTTTTGCATTTAAAAGAAAATTTTCTTGTTTTTCTATGATTCCCTGAAAAGGGGATGTGTGGTTTTTTTTGTGTTGTATTTTTTATGGTTTTTTGTGGACTAGGATGGGTTGCTTTGATTTTTTTTTAATTGTTTTGTTTTGTATAAAGGTTTCGATTAGGAAGGTGCCGAGTTTGATGAATGAATGTTATTGATTTTTTTTTACCGTTAGAAGGGTTTATAGCCTTGGGTCTAAAGTGGTTTTGGTTCAAAAAGGTAGTGGATGGCAAAAAAGCTTTGCTAGGTAAAATTGATAGTGATGGTGATGGGGGGTTATAGGTTCGGCTGGTTTTAGTTTTTGCTAGGTTGATGGTGGCGATGGTATAAAGTGAGGCATAGGTGAGGGTGTGGTGGCTAGCTGCTACTGGTGGTGCAGGCTTACCAGCTACAATTATGGTGGAGGGTAAAGGCTTGCTAAATGGGTGGTTGATAGGGGCTGTGATGGAGATTTAGTTACGGTGGCAAAGAGAAGCTCCTTGGAACCTTTTTTGTCTGTGAATTTTTTTGTTGTGGATTTTCCCTCTGTTATCAGAAGCCTTCAATAGAAATTCTCCAATTCATCTAAAAAGATGATTGAAAATTTTGGAATGTAGTTACAGTGGTAGCAATGGCTTACTGTTGTTTGAGGTTTCAAGCTTTTTTGTTCAAATTATGTTTGAAGTCAGTGGGGTAAAAGAAAGTGAAAACAAAAAGCCAAATATGGGATATGCACCTAGGAAAATGGAAGTTTCTAGTGGGGAAAGATGGCAACCATGGCGGACAAAGCTTTAGGATTTAGGCTTTTTCTTTTTCTTTTTTGATTTTTTTGTAATTTATCAATTAATAAAAATAATTAAATCTAAAAAAAAATAAATAAATAAAATTGGGCCTTAAAATCAAATTAATCCTAAAAACAATAAATTTGGGTCTTAAAAGCAAATTTTGGATTTTGAACTTCTATTGAACCTATAACCTCTTATGACATTAGCCCAAAAACAATTAATCCTAAAACAAAACTCATTTAGGCCCAAAATAAAATAAATCCGATTAAAAAGTCCAAATGGGTTCAAATTAGGACGTGAAATCAAGCACAAAAATTAAGTAAACTCATACAGTCTCAAACAAAATTAGGTGTCTACATATAAAATAAGTAAATTTTAATATAAATGAAAAAATTACTTGTAAGATAGATAGTGTATGAAAGTTTAAGCTATAACGTTAGTGTTTTTTTTTAAATAAAAAAAGCAATGAAAGGGTTTTTCTAAAAAAAAAAAAAGATAATGAGAGTATTTTTTTTAAAAATATGAGAATAAGTAATGAAAGTATTTTCCTAAAAAATAGGTGAGCATTTCCCTAAAAAATAGAAAAATAAGTAATAGGAGTGTTTTCCTAAAAAATAGGAGAACAAGTAATAAGTGTTTTTTTCTAAAAAAAATAGAAACACAAGTACTGAGAGTGTTTTTTTAAAAAATAAGTGAACAATTAATATGAAGATTTCTCTTAAAAATAAAAGAATAAGCAATGAGAATGTTTACTTAAAAAATAGAAGAACAAGTAAAACGAATGCTTTTCTAAAAAATAGTAGAACAAGTAATAGAAATATTTTTCTAAAAAATAGAAGAATAAATAATGACAATACTTCTTTAAAAAAAAATGAAAACAAATAAATCAAGTATTGTTGATTTTAGTAATTTTAATATATGACACAATGAAATAAATTTGAGAACTACGATCAATCAATAAAAGTCTTGTCATTTAAAAAAAAAAGGATCTGTACAAATGCCTTTTGGCATGCAAAGCAAGGTACTATTACTTTAGTTATATCAAACTAACATTTTGTTTTCCTATTAAAAAAATTTTGTAACATAGAAATTGGTGGTGCATAGCTTTGTACAAAGCTATTCACATGTCCTTGTAATTCTTTAACTTAAGTAGTCCAAAAAAATTTTTGTTAGTGGCATAGAATTTGGTGGAATAAATAGCACCTGTGCGTAGTGTATTTCCTTTTTAGAAATGGCTACACTTGTGAATTTTTTTATTTTAAGGTGTGCAAGTGTTTTGAAACAATTTTATAATGAGAAAAAGTTTCTTAGGATAATATATGAGAAACGTTTTTTAGAAAATGGTGAATGAAAATTGGTTCTTGGAAAACATTCTTTTTGGGAGTGTACATAAGAAATATACATTTTTAAAATAATGAATGATAGAAAGTCTTAAAATTAACTTTTAGGTAGTGAAAAAAACAACTACTTGGAACAATACTAAGGAATACTTCCCAAAACAATATGGGGTACATTGTAATTTTAATTTTCAGGATACATTTTGTAGAGTGCATGAGAAATGACCTTTGAAATAACATGTTGAAATCTTTCTTTGTTAAGAAATGCTTATTGTCAATCACTTTTTAAATTGTAAAAGGCATTTTTTTGTAGTGGTGCAAGAGATATACTTCTAAAAAATTATGAACAAAAAAGTTCTTGGAGAATTTTTTTTTAACCCATCATTTAGCATTTTACAGAAGTATGTATGAAATGCACTTAAAAAAAATAGCTAATGAAGTGTTTCATTAGAAAGTAGAAAGATTTTCTAAAAAAAAAATACGCATGAATATTTTAAGAATTATCTTTTGAATAATAAGAAATATCTTTTAGAGTAAACTCATGAAGAGTACTTATTAAGTCATGAAGAGTACTTATTAAGACATCATGAGAGTACATAGAGAGAATTTTTATTTTTAAATGAGAATTGTTTCTTTGAGTAATGCATGAAAATATCTTATAGGATAATTCATGAAAACTTATTACGAAAAGAACTTTTAAAGTTATGCATGAAATTCTTTTCTTAAGAAATACCTATTAAAGTGAAGCACAATTATTGTCTAGGCGTTTCTTAGACAATTAGTGGCAAAAATCATTTTTTATGATGTTGTGTACAAAAGAAGCTGTTAGTCTTGTTGATCCTTATATTGAAATGACAAAACATTAAGCTAAATACTTGTTCTTAAGTTTTACTATTTTTGGTACTAAATAAATAATATATTTTTTAAAGTGTAAACAAACCTTTCTTTGTTTTCATATTTCTCAAATCAAAATTATCTTTAAACATTATTTATTTGAGCTTCAATGAAAGTTCAATTGTTGTTTTTAAAGTGAACTTGTTTATCTTGGATTAAATAAAATTTTGATAATATTGGTTTTGAGAAATAGATTAACTTCAAAAAGTTATTTTGTAAAAACAAAGTTTTCCAACATATAGCTTGTTTTATTTTTTTTTTTGTATTAATTCACAAAGTTTTAATATTTAAATTTTATATGGTTGAAAAGCTCTTTGAGTCTACTTTCTAATGGATAAAAAAAATTAAAATCCAAATTTTTTAAGAAAAGATTTTTAATTTTTATTAAAGACTATGTAGTTGCCTAAAAATTACACAAAAGTTAGATTTGAAAATTCACTATAATTTTTATACATTGAATTAGATGATGATTTTATCGATAGAAAGATCCTTAAGTCTAGTTTCTAAATCTTCAAATAGTTCTTAATTTAGAATTATATAACTCAAATATGATCAAATTAGTGAGTAGACTGCAAAATAAGAGATTACAAATGGCATTGTTCATATAGAATCACTGGGAATACAAAATCTGGCTAACTCAATTGATCGGTTACCAACACCAATTGATCCCTTTAGTTGTAACAGTAAAAAATTGAGTGAAATTCACTAACCAATCAATCCCTTATCAAAACCTATTGATCCATTTGTGTTAAACAAATTCCAACAGCTAATTTCAAAGGAGAAAAACAAGGTTTTTCATTTCCCAAGCATTCCTAATGGCTATTTCTTCATTTTTCTCTCTAAATTGGGCATTCCAACACATCAAAAAGTTAATGAATCAAGAAAGCAAGATCAAACAAGTCATATATTCATTCTCTAAAGAAAATCAAGAGTTTTAAAGCTTTAAAATCTATATCTTTGTATTTATTGTATCCAAATCATATTTGTTATTCATTCATTATTATCTTGTACTTAAACTTAGCAAACACCTAGCCTTAGAGAGGTTGTTCTATTGTTTGCAACAATACCTTTGATATACAAAAGGAAAATAGAGTAAAAGGTAAGGTATCCTTTTGAGAGCTTTGTAGTGAGATTAAGTAAAATACTATAAAAGGCAGAGGTTTCTATCCTAAGCCTAAAGAGAAAAAGATAGAGTTGCATTTTCAATTCAAGATTAGTAGATTGAAGCCTTGGTGTGGACAACCAAGAAGAAATGACATAGGTATCTCATAGAGAAGGATAAAAACTTATATAAATCTTTGTATTTGATTTATCTATCCCCATTTCTTTATTTTTATTATTGATTATATTTACTTCAAGATATATCAATTGTTGTCATTTGCATCATATTTTGATATTGATTTTAATTTTTCATTTAATTATTTTAAAATCATTGTTTGAAAAAAATTTTGAGAGATCCAATTCACTTCCTCTTGCATACCATTTCACTTAAAAAGCTAACAATTGGTATAAGAGTTTTGGTTTATTTTTATAGGTTTAACCAACTTAAGTAAATATCCTATAACTCAATTTAGGTTCCAAGATGGTGAGGAAGTCTTCAAAGCTTCAATGATCAATAAATATGAGTTTTATGAATGGAAAATGAGGATGAAGGTGTTTATAATTGCCCAAGATTTTAGAGCTTCGAATGTGATAGAGAAAGGGCTTAGAATTCCTTCAAATGATGCAAATTACATAAGGCAAGTGATGGATAATGCAAATATTTTAGAAAAAAAAATGAAAAGTTGAAAATAGATTTTGAAACCTCTCAAAATAGAAATTAAGTTTTAGAAATGAAAATTTTGATTTGCAAAAGAAATTTGATGAATTGATGAATGTAAAACAAAACCTTTTCAAGAATTGTTTAAGTACTAAAATGATGAAATGCAATTTTTGTAATTTTAATGATCATACCACACACACTTGTCCTATTAAAAGAAAAGTCCCATTCAAAATTAGGCAAGTATGAGTTCCTAAAAGAACAAAAAATTTAGTCACTAACTCTCAAGGACCCAAAGCAATTTAGATACCAAAAATCAAATGAGAATATCTCTTGTAAGTAATTTAAAGCAAAGAGCTACAATGTCAGTTTGAAGAATGGAACTCTAGACACTCAATAGAGATGGGTAACTTCTAAGCTAAATTAAAGTGAACATGAAATTGGTTGCCTATTCTTATTGAATATTAAAATTGTTATTGAGTATGTATTTAATTTTGCTCTAAAGTATGTTTGAGATGCTTATTGAAATTGATTTTAGTGTTTAATTGTTTGAGAGATGTTTGTACTTATTTTGAGGATCATATGTGTATTGTTGTTGATTAAAATAGTTGATATTGATGTTATATGTTTGGTGTGATTAATTGTGTGCTTGATTATTTTTATATTTATGCACAAACTAAGGGGGAGCATACAAAGTTTAGTGATTTTGAATTTTTAAGTTTTGCTTTGAAAATGATTTTTGCTAGAGTCAAGTTTTAAAATATGAAATTTTGTTTTAACAAGTTTTTAAGTGTAAAATGAATTTGAATATCTTGTATTCAATGTTTTAAACTTGCTCAAATAAAGAAACTTGATAACTTGCATTGGTTTTAATTTTTCATAGTATTACATGCAAGTTTTAAAGGTTTTTGGAGCTTAAAAGATTAAATCTTGTTTATGAATATTTTGGGGTATAAAAACCATTTGAACATTTTTAAATTGTAATATAAAACTTTTTTAAATGGTTTAAAAAGCTTAAAATATATTTTTAATATTTTTGCCCATCTTAGTAGCCATTTTCAAAAAAAAATATGGGGTTTAAGAATCAACTTTTTGATTTCCTTATTTTTAAGGCTAAATGACCGCTTGAACAACTTTGTTTTGACATTTGAAATTTGTTGGAATTATTCAAGTTGGTTAAAAATGACTTTGACAAGTTTTAAAATTTTTTTAAATGTATTTTCTAAGCGAAAATGAGCTTTAAGGTGTCAAAAATCAAAATCTTGAAAATCCTTAGCTTTGAATGGTTTATCCTTCTTTTTTTTTTTGCATAAATAAATTTGTTTAAATAAGTTTAGTGCTATAAAAATAATTTTTATGGTCATAATGCATTTTGTGTAGTATATATTGATGGTTGAATTATATAAGGCCTAATAAGCTTGCTTGAGAAATTTGTTCATATTACACATATTTTATGACTTAAACAAGTTTTTTTATTTATGAAAAAAATGTTTACAAACTTATTGCAAAGTCTTTTGAATGAAATTGACAAAGGTTTAATATTTCAAGGATGTTCTTGGCACTATTCATGGATAAACGAGGTTTGGACCATTAAACATTTAAAATACATGCATTTGTTGAATATTTGTACTTTTATCATATTTATTTGATTATTTCAAACTTGCTTGAAATGGTTTCAACGTATAAATTTTATCCAAACACATTTTCGTACTTGAGTTGCAAAAAAGGGTAAAGTTAGAACATTTACAAAATCATGCCAAAATTTTGCTTTAAAATATTTTTGATCGAAATGCCTTATTTTTACAAGTCTAAAATGATGTTTTTAACATGTTTAAAATTTATTTTTGACTAAAAACATCAAAATCCTGGATTTGGAATCAAAAAGTTATAATTTTTCACTGATTTATTATTTCAAAAGAAAAAAGGGCTCGATCCCTTTTTTAAGGGATTGATTAATTTTCTGACCAAAAAACAAAATGGACTTGAAAATCATAAGAATGGATCAATCACCCTACATGGGGAATCGATCACCCCAATGACAATATCAATCCCTTTATGAAGGCAATCGATCCATTCTATCAAATGCCACTAAATTGAGTTTTGGCTATTCAAATAGGTTGAAATCACAAGTGCCAAACTTATGTTATACCCTTTTGACTTTTGACTTTGACCTTGAATTTTTTCAATAATTTAAAAAAATAAATATTTTTTGAATTAAAAGGGTATGCATTATGAATATTTATTTGATAATATTTTTAAATGCTACATTGGAACAAGTATTTATTCTAAAATTGAGAATTTGCTTTCAAAACTTGAATTTATTATTTTTTATATTTGAAATTCAATTTTATTACTCTCATAAATCTCATGTGCACATATGGATGAAATTAATTTTTGATGCAATGCTCATGTGGTCAAAATGTTTGATTTGAAAATTTTTAAATTGTTTATTTCTTGATTTTTGCTTTTAAATTTAATGCATGATGAATTACTTAATTTTAAATTAAATATATTATTGGTTCATTTATTATTCTTATCAAGTGTATGCTAAATATGATTTAGCTTAACTTGATATTTGAATTTTTATGCCTAGAGTTCATATGATTAGAACATGACTTAAGTGCATGATTTTCTTATAATGCTTATTTTTACCTTAAATCATTGTCCATTATGGCCTATAATTTGTGTAAACAAATTTATACTTTAATGGTGAAATTTTCTTAAATATATTTGGATGATAAATATGTCTTCTTTGAGCTTTTCAATTTTAATATGTCCTTTGACATATTCTTTTGTGATTTCTTGAATAATTTTGAATATTGAATATGTTTTCTTTGTGTACATTATTTTCACAAATTGACTTTTGCATATATAAGTGAACTTTTGCTTTTGTGCCATTCTTGTGATATATGATATTTAATTTGATATATAGCCTCTAGCTTAAGGATACTCCATTGCTTTTGGCAATTTTGTTTAATAATAAAATTTTCTTTTCCTTATTATGACTTAGAATATGAAAATCACTTTCTAACAATTGGTATAATTTTTATCAATTGATATTCTTGATGCTATTAATGAACATTTCTTCATGAAGAATATTTTCTAAGTCTATGCTAGGAGAACTTGAAATGAGAATGAATGAGTTTACATTTTGGGATTTGAAGTTTAGCGAGTAAGCAAAGCATCCTTATCAATCAAGCTCAAGTACCTTAAAGATTTGCTCAAAACATTTGGAATGAAGAACTCAAAGCCAAGTGAGCTTAACAACATAGCTTGACATGGCTGGAGATAAATGTATTGACTTTATGCTATGTGCCTATGATAAATGAGTTTTAGTACATGTTTGCCTTGATATGTGCTTAAAATACTTATTTGTTTTGAATGCTTTGATTGTGTACAAAAATGAGATATTATGCTTGAACATATAAACACATTGCATAAATTAGTCACCAAGCTATTTGATAAAATTTGTCTTAGTGTTTTTGAAAGCTTGGATTGATTAATTCACTTTGATTAATATTCACGGCTAATTCTTGATTACCTTGATGTGATTAATATTTTTTTTGCATGAATATTTATTTAAGATGAATCTTTGAACATGGCTATAAGTTAACTATGTTGATTTCTTGATCTTTAAATTGATTTGACTCATAGATTATGAATTATAAATTTGAAATTTATATACATGTTCATTGATTGAGATAGTATGTATCAAATTATACCTAAATGCTTGCATATATATGTTTTTTGAAATAGGTATATTGCTTATGTATTTTGCATATACTTGTATGATTTTGATTAAAATATATGATTGAATACCTGTATATGTTAGGGTAAGTACATTACTATGCATTGAAATAATTTTGATTACATTTGAATGATTATACTTTCATTATTTATTTGCTATAGCATATGTGTTCATCATGTTAGGGACATTATGCTTTTATAATTCTTTACTATAACATGATGATTGAATATTTGTTTTGGATAGGATATGCTTATGAAAGAATGCTATTATGCATGTATTGATTGAACTTTTCATATGCTTGAAATATATTGTGATCATTGAAAGTTTGTGAACAAAATAGCTAACAATTGTTAACAATTGGTATCAAACTTGTTAAAGAATTTTTTAACTTTCATGGATACTTGCATATGTGCTCATCCTTGATTTAGCTTTTACGTTTCATGCAAAATTGTATGTGTTTTAAATTGATTAATCCTTATTTTGAAAAGAATGGGAAATCTTAGAATACAATTTTGCTTGATTTATTTTGTGATAATAATTGGTATGCTTAATGATAACATATCTTTAACAATTGGTATTCTTAATAATTGGTATGAGCTTATATGCATATGGTTGAATTTATGCTTAATTGCTATTGATGTTTTAGGTTCTAAACACATCTTAAGATAACATGATTTATGAGTAGGTTGCATATCATTGATTATCCTTTTGCTCATAAATTTCATGTGGCTAGGTTGAATGAATGATTTTGTGCTATAACATTTAAATTGGATACATTAGAATACTTTTATGCTCTTGTAATTGAATACATGCATGTGAACTTCATTATGCATATTACACTTGATTACATGCATTTAAAAATACTCTTGATATTATTGGTATCATGCATTTTGTCCTTTACCTTGAATTGATCTTTCTTTCTTTTGTTATGACAAAAAGGGAAAGAGTTTATAGATATTTCTTTTTGTATGCTTATAGCTATTACTATAAGAGTTTCAACATTTGGTATAAAGAGCTTAAACAAAAAGGGGAGAAATGTCTCATGAATATATTTATTAATGCCTCTTTGTATTTATTTGCTCATACATTTTTGCTTTGACAAAAAAGGGAAAAAATATCTATAGACAAATTTGATTGTGTCTTGCTTGTTTAAGTTCTTGAGTGTGCTTATTTGATATATTTGAGTAACATTTTTTTGTTGAGTTGTGTTGGATTAGAATGCATAAATTAACGGAGAGTTTTGCCATGTATTGTTTAAGGGAGAGTTTTTCAAAATATTTTTCAAAAATCTTAAATATTTTAAAGAAAGTTTTTCATTAAGCAAATTTATCTTTAAGTTTTGTCATATCAAAAAAGGAGAGTTTGTTAGCTTTTAATTGATCCTTATTTTGAAATGACAAAATATTAAGCTAAATAAGTTTGATTGAGATTTTGAAAAAGGTTTATTTAATACATGTTTTTAAGTTTTATTATTTTTTATACTAAATGAATAATATGTTTTTTAAAGTGTAAACAAACCTTTCTTTATTTTCAGACTTCTCAAATCAAAACTATCTTTAAATATTATTTATTTTACCTTAAATGAAAGTTCAATTGTTATTTTTAAAGTGAACTTATTTATCTTGGATTCAATAAAATTTTGATAATATTGACTTTAAAAAATAAATTAACTTAAAAAAGTTGTTTTGTAAGAACAAAGTTTTCTCACATTGAATTTGTTTTATTTTTCTATATTAATTCACAAAGTTTTAACATTTAAATTTTATATGGTTGAAAAGATCTTTGAATCTACTTTTTAATGGATCAAACAAAATCAAAATTCAAATTTGTTAAGAAAAAAATTTAATTTTTACTAGAAACTATGAAGTTGTCTAAAAACTGCACAAGGGGTAATTTTGAAAATTCACTATAATTTTTATACATTGAATTAGATGATGAATTTTATATGGATAGAAAGCCCACTAAGTTTAGTTTCTAAATCTTCAAACGGTTCTTGAGTTGGAATTGTATAACTCAAGATATGATCAAATTAGATCATTAGTGAGTAAAGTGCAAAACATGAGACTACTAACGACACTTTTCATTCAGAATCGTTGGGAATACAAAACCTGACTAATCCAATCAATCGGGTACCAAAACCAATCATTCCCCTTAGCTGTAATCGCTAAAAATTGAGTGGAATTCAAGAACCAATCAATCCTTACGTGCCAAACAAGCTCTAACAGTTAGTTTCAAAGGAGGAAAACATGGTTTTTCATTTTCTAAGAAATCCTAACGGCTATTTCTTCATTTTTCTCTATAAATTGGGCATTCCAACATATCAAGAAGTTGTTGAATCAAGAGAGAAAGATCAAACAAGATATATATTTATTCTCTTAAAGAAATCAAGAGTTTAAGAGCTTTAAAGTTTATATCTTTGTATTTATTGTATCCAAATCATATTTATTATTCATTCATCATTTCGTTGTACTTAAACTTAGTAAACACCTAGCCTTAGAAAGGTTGTTTTATTGTTTACAAAATTACCTTTGATATATAAAAAGAGAAGAGAGTAAGATGTGAGGTATTCTCTTGAGAGCTTTGTAGTGAGATTTGGTAAAAAACTATAAAGGGTAGAGATTTTTATCTTAAGCCTTAAAAAAACACAGGCAGGGTTGCATTTTCAATTAAAAATTATTAGATTGAAACCTTGGTGTGGATAACCAAAACTAGGGGATATAGGTGCTTTGTAGAAAAGGATCGAACCTCTATAAATCTTTATGTTTGATTTCTCTATTCCTATCTCTTTATTTTCATTGTTGATTATATTTACTTCAATATATATCAATTATTGTCATTTGCATCATAGTTTGATATTGATTTTAATTTTTCATTCAATTATTTTGAAATCATTTTTTAAGAGGAACTTAGAGAGATCTAATTCGCACCCCTCTTGAATCACCATTTCACCTAAAAAGCTAACAAAAGTAATTTTTAAAAATGACACATAGAAGCCATATTACGATATTAAACAAGAAGCATTTTTTTAAAAGCGTTTCTTGGAATAATGCAAGAAATACACCTTTTCTAAAAAAAAATTTGAAGTGACATGCAAGTATGAGTGAAATATTTTTTAAAATGATGATGTTGTTTCTTGAGATGTTGCACAAGAAGTTTTTCACAATAAAAAGTATGCAAGAGATTTCAATTGTCAATTGATTTCTTTTGAAAGAATTTTTAATAAAAGAGTAAAGTAGTAGCAATAAGAATATAATACAGAAGACTTCAATGGTCAATTTTTCTTTTTTTTCTTTTGAAGTACTTGTATATAAGGTAATGTAGTAGTAGAAAATACTGTAACAATAAACTTCATTTCAAGAAAAACTTGTATATGAGAGTTACATGGAACTCTCTTTTTAAAAGAGTGACAGAAGAAAGTAAAGAGATCACAACATCAAACTTTTGTTTATTGGGAAGAACTTACAAACAAGAGTAATGCAATGCTATGAAATTTTCTCTTTGAGATATTTGATATGTGGTAGTGACTAAAATAGTACAAGACCATAAGGCTTTTTATTAGAAAAACTCATATGTAAACTGAATGAAATAGTAAAATTTAAGATGTTTAGCTTCTTTTAGGATTTTTTTTATGAAAATTTTTAAATTTGGAATTAACCATTCTTTCAAATTTGTATCATCATATATATACACTATGCATTTTTGCTTTATTATATTCCAAACAGTTTTAAGTGTTTCATAAGCAAATTACTTTTGTCGTAAGGTGAACTTCTTATCATATAAAAAATATATGATATAATAATATATATATATATATATGATGTAGTACTCATGAGATTTTTCAACTTTGATGTTTAAAAAGTCTTAATAACATTAGCATTTCATTGTAATTGTAATTGTAATATCTCCACTTATGAGGTAGGTAAGGTGAATAATAATAACACTAATATAATTGTGTGCATGGCCAAAGAGAACTCTCGACTTCATATTAGGGAAGTTCTCAACCCAATACAAAGGAGATGCTCAATCCAAATAAAAGTGATGAAGCAACCAAAAGCATCAAGAGAAATGATTTACATCACAGTGCTTAAAAAATTAAAGCCAATAAATAAGCGATAAAGTTGTAGCCAATAATTGTATTCTTAATTTATAAGAAAGAGATAATTCTCAACTTTATATTAAAGGAACTCACTTGATAGCAAGTATAAACCATAAAGTTATGGCCAAATAACAATTTTTGATTTAGAGATAATTCTTAACTTGGTACTAAAAAGGTTCACTTGATAGCAAGTATCAACAATAGAGTAGTGACCAAAGAATGAGCGATAAAGCTGTGACCAATGAGTGATTCTCAATTTTATACTAGGGAGGTAAATTCTTAACCCAAAAAGAAAAAATTAAAGTTCACTATGTATTAAGGAGATAATTTTTTTCTTGACTTAGTTCCAAGGAGATTAATTTGATTTCAAAGCATGAATTATTAAATTATAGCCAATAAAGGTGGATTCAACATAGTGGCCATATCAACTTAGTATCTCAATTTGATTTTAAACATTAATCTCATATACAATTAAAGAAAACTCTTAACACAATTTAGGGTAATAACTTTTTTCTTAAAGTTATAGAAAAGTAAACGTTTTCATCACTTTTACAATATTTGATAAAGAAGCGTACATTAGAATAGGCATTTATTAGCTTTTTATTTTTTTCACATTTAGCCTTTTATCAATTAATTGAAATTCTTAAACGTGTATGCACTAAATAATAATACTAAAGAAATGTTTAGATGGTTGAAAAATAGTAAAAGTGAAGATTAAAATATTTATAACTAATTAAACTTCTAATATAAAAGAAAAAATGTTCTAACCAGATTATTGCTCCACTATTGAGTATTCTTATGGTACTAAGATTTTTCATATCTAGCAGAGTTGCTCATATCCTGTCTTTGGTGGAGTTTTACCCCATGCAATCACTCTTCCCCAACAGAGTCACCAAAATATAAAAGGGTTCTTTGTTGAGATGAGAAAACATTGCAAACAAGTAGAACATGATATGCTAAGAGATGGCAAAGAAGAAGATGGAGCAGATTCTGAAGTATTGAATGCAGCGGTAGGTGATGAAGTAAGGTTAAGTAAGAAAAAAGAATAAGGATGAGAAATGGGTTTAGGAAGAGAAAATTGAGTAAATTTGCCGCAGTCTCCAAAAGTAGCCACAAAAGAGTTGTGGGAGCTTCTATTATAGGTCTTCAAAATGGGAGTTACATAACATGAGTATTAAATATGAATAATGATGAATAATGGGAGAATTGGCTATTACAAAAGGTATTAATGTATTGTTTAATGGAGTTTAATTAATTTTTTAGTGATAGGCATAGTGAATATAGAAGTTCACTATCTGTTCTAAAAAAAATGGATAAGCACTTATATTTCAAGAAAAGGTTAAGAGGAAACCTCTTAACTAACTCTATATCTGATATACCAAGTCAAGCTCTCTGAAACATTTTAATAGTAAAATTAACCCAATAATCCTACCATATTCCAGAGTTATTTTCACATATTCATTCAGTGAAGTAATATTTGATTAAGCGTATTTTGTGGCATAACTCTTAGTGAAGCAACTTTTGGTTAAAGAGTTTTCGATAAAGGTGTTAATGTTGTTTCTTGAGAAAGTTGTTTCGACAATAACTGTTCTATGAAAATGTTGTTTCGTAAGAGAGTTGTTCCTTGAATAGTTATTTTGTGAAGGAGTTGTTCTTTGAATAATTTTTTCACGAATAACTATTATATGAAAGAGTTATTCCCTGAATAATTTTTCCATAAAATAATCTTTACTGAAAAACCTTATCACTTGTTCTAACTTAATCTCAACTTTAAAAACTTTAGAGAAATTTATAAGAATAAAATATTAGTAACTAAAATCAAAATCAAGTATCTACATATATTATTACAGCTTTTTGCATAATATTTTATCATGTTTTTCTTTTGTAGAATAAATATTTTTAGTAATATAAAAGAATTCCTTCATCCTTTCATTATGGTTCTTTTTATCATTGATCTCACAATATAATTTAGACTTTATGTTTTGCAGTTAAGGCTACGAATAATACTTAAAGGTATGCTCAAGCGATTTAATCTTTCATAGTTTTACTCTATTTTACACTTATTTTTCTTTTATGGATTCTTATTTTTTTTATTCTATTGTATTGTCATGATAAGGTAGTGGAACATGGTCTATATGAAGGCAATTTAAATATTACTAATAAACTTTTTTGTTTTCCTTTTAACACTCATTTAACTTATTGCAAGATTATTAGCTAAAAAATTATGCTTGATTATATTTTAAAAGGTAGACAAATCTATTTTTATTCAGCCCTTTTAAAAAATATTGTCTATTCAAATTAAGTACTTTTTGAAAGAAAGAATATATTACTTCAATGTATTTTGACACCCAAGTAATATTAATTTCTAAAATCAATGCATTTGTTACTTACAAAATATTGAGTACACAAATCTTAAACATTCAAGAGTTGCTGAAATGAGGCGTTGCTGCTAAGGTGTGTAATTCTATTATTTTCATGCTCTTTGTAACATTAAATGATTTACATTTTGCTTTCACTTTTTCGATAGACCATTTTTATTTGTTTATGATTGTGGGTTTTCCTTATGCATTCTTTTCTATGATTTCTTTTTTATCCTATGGAAAAATTCATTAATAGCTAGAAGGAAATCATAACTACTAATGTTAAGGAACTTCACGAATTCTTACTTACCTTAAAGAAAGATATAAATCTGTTCTAATTTTTTATTAGTTTGTATTTGTATAGTTTAAGCTTATCACTTGAAGATGTTGTCTACTTTCATAACTCTGTTCATTAGTCAAAAAACTTGCTTTTATTTATTAAAATCATAAAGACTAAATATTTGTTTTATCCATTTTTTTTGCAATTTTTTCAATTTTATTAATAAGATTGAATTGTTTACAAGTACTACTACTACTACTATTATTAAATTTGGTATAACTTCTATATAAGATGTATTTTTCAATACTACATTAATCTACCTTTTATTTAAGATGTTTTGCATTACATTTACTTACATTAAAAGAATATGTCTTATTTTCCCTCCATATGCTATAAAATGCTTTTTTTTTTTTTTTGTATTTCGCATCTTATTGTGAAGTTTGAAAATATGGGCTGTTAATTAATGAAATTGTTGCTTGGTGTTTGGTATAATAAGCATAATTCTAAAATTAGCTAGATAGGACATAAAACACATTTCATGAAGCTATTTATGTTACTGTCGCTTTGAAACTTATTTTATTATAAAGTTAGATTTGTTAATACCATAAGTAACTTGATTGAAAGGTTATCATTATGTATTAACTGGTTAGTGGTACATATGTGTTTTTTTACCAAAAAAGAGCATGTGATTGTAAGTTTTAGGGGGTTAGTATAAGTGACTTGGCTTTATGAATTACTCGGGCATTTTATCTTATAGTAATATAATTATGGTAGGATTTTAATGATGCCATGTTATAAAATATTGATAATTTGTGTTATGTTCTTTGTTTTGAGTTGAAATTGGCATTTTGGTTTTGAAAATATGATGTAGGAATATCCATATGGTGACATGTCACATAAAAAATATTTCAATAATGTTAATGAGGATGTTTATAGATCGAACAAGAATTTTTCTAAAGATAATAATGTTGTTAATGGAAATAATTCTGTTAAGCCTCCTACATTCCAAAGAGGTGTGTTTAGGACCAACTGTATAAATTGTCTAGATCGCACAAATGTTTGGTGGCATGCATATGAATTGGCTACTCTTGGGAACTAGCTTCATGCTTTAGGTATTAAATATACCTAAAATAGACCTCAATGATCTTTTGGCAAATGAATTAATAGGTTTCCATGAGAGGATGGGTGACACACTTGTGCACCACTATGGTGGCTCTACAGCTCACAATAAGGTATTTCACACTTTCGTGATCTTACTTGTATCCATATGCAATTTGCAAAGTTGGAATGGAATAAGCTTCTTTGGACTTTGTATCTTTTGATTTTTCTTTTTTAATGAAACTACTATTAATTAATTAGTTTTCCAACACTAAATAATCTTTGTGCATCTTTGGTTTTTTTGCTTTTTAATGCATGGCTTCTTAATTGAATGCAAAGAAATTTATCAATAATGTAATTTTTATTAATTCTAAATTGGACAAGAATGTAGCTTGGATATAGACACAATTTGGTGGTTTTCTTCACAAACATGCTTGAAAAAGGAATTACTTAATATAGCTTTTAATTTATACATATCTGTTAGAAACATAAAGGGATGAACTCTCACAATGCTCAATTTTTCACTCAATTTTTTTTTACATATTTAAATTTTATGATCAAAGAAGTAGATTTTTACTATATCTATTTCTCAAAATTTTAATTACTTTATTTTAAATTAAGATAAAATTATTAAGTATCATGTGTCCATTTATGTCTTAAAAAATAAAAACCAACACATGTTATTTTTGGTTATATCATAGATGTAAAAGAGTTTCTTGAATGATAAAAGAGTCAAATGTATTGTATACCTAAGTAATTAGGTTTTTTTTTAAGGAAAAATGTTAATAACTACTTAAACAACACAAGTTCTTGGCCCTACAATATCCATATCCATAATATCTTATTGCAATTAGACTTGAGAATTCGTGTATTGTGTCGTGAAAAATATTAATAATTCATATATTTGTGTCATATTTTATATGAAAATTACTTATCACAATTCATGTTATGAAATATATATTTATTTTGTTAAACATATTTATTAGTTTTGTTAAAATTTTAAACCGTGTTACCTTCGTGTCTCTTATTCGTATCATTTTAATATCATGTTATAGTATCGTGTATTAAATTGCTAGGTCTACTTGTAATTATCTAAATAGTGAAATTTTACATTTATATGCTGATTGAGTTTTAGATCAATTGGCATGTCATTGCAATTGACATTTAGAGGTTAAGTTCAAAAGAATTTGTGATTAAAATCCTTTTCAGTCAGATAATTAGTAAGGTAAGGAGGTTTGAAAGTAGACTAGGAACTTCAAAAAAAAGTTTTACATTTATATTTTTTAATTATTTTTATTTTAAAATATCCATTTTTTATATTATTTGTTTTTTAGCCTTGAAAGCAATTTTTTCCACCGTTAGCCTTATTTATTTACATGAAATATAATTAATTTAAATTTTACATTGTCAACTTAATTATTTATATTAAAATAATATCTTCTATCATTTATTTTTATTTTTTGGTTAAAATTTTGATAACTCGTTTTTAGGGTATTATGTAATTTTTAACTCATTTTATGTTAATTAATATAAAAAATTTTTCCTCTCATCTTACGTTAATAATTTTTTGAATTTTTTTTATTAAAATATCAATTCTTTTATGCTGTTTTTTCTCTTGAAAGTATTTTTTATGTAATATTTTGTTAATTTGTGTAGAATTATACTTTTTATTTAATAATATTTTTTATTTTAAGAGATATAAGTTACTTTAAAAATTTTTTAGAAATAGGAACATTTTAATTTATTGTTTTTCATTTTTATGTAATTCGATAAACAAGTAAGAAAGTGAAAAATTAAAGACTAGATTTTTTAGTGCATAAAGTGAAAAACCACCTAAAGATTGCATAAAAATATTTAAAATTTGTTTTGCAATCTCATTACTAGATAAATAAGTTTTACTATTCTTTACTTTAACATTTGATCAATGATTGAGATTCAACTAATCGAATTGAATGGCTAATATTTGTTTACCTTATTGTAAGGTTAAAAAAATTTTGCCTGACCAACTCGAACTCATATCAATGAATTTTATTTGACTAAAAAGTCAACAATCAAAATCGAATCTAATTTTAACTTAAATTGATTTGAACCCAAATTTATTCAAATTTGACTGAATTTGAATATGAATTAATATGAATACAAATTAATTTGAATTCGAAATGACCAAACCTTAAATTTAAGGTTGATATTAAATTGAATGGATTTTTTTTTTTTTTTGGTTTCTGTTGAAATTTTATATTTTCAATTTTGAAAGAAAGAAAATTTAAATGGTCAAAATATGATCAATTGATTAATTTAACTTTATATATATATATATATATATCAAATTTATTATTTATTAATAAGTAATAAATATAAAAATTAATTATTAACTTTAAAAAATATATATTTTAGAGGTAAAATAATAATATTATATTTATTCATTTTAATTATTAAGTATAATAGTCTTATAAAATATAAGTAATTAATATTAAGATTAATTGTACTAAACAATAATTTTTTAAGTTTTTATATACAAATAAATAAATTCAAATCCTTTTATTTATTTACAAAAATGTGATGATACAAATAATTTTATCAAGAATATTGAGCAATCATGCAATAAATATTAAATCATACCATGCAAAAATTATCTTACAAATATATTATAAATCATATCATATATCATGTAATAATATCATGCCTAGATCATACTAAAATATTCATGCAAATATATTAATTATCATACAATAATAACAATCATGTAAATATATAATATCATGCAATAATATAAAGATGATGCAAATATATAATCATTAAATCAAATATAATCACACAAATATATTATGTAATTAAATATAATCATGCTATTATGCATACAATAAATATAGAAACATGCAATCAAATATCATTTAAATATAATATTAATCGTACAATATCATATCATGTAATAAATATAAAATCATGCAATAATGCTAAATAAATAAATAACCACACAAATAAATATATTAATAATCATACAATCATACAAATAAATAAATTAATAATTATGCAAATAGATATGCAATTAAATATATAATCACACAAATAAACATGCAATTAAATATATAATCATGCAAATAATAATACATAAATCATGCAATCATGTAAATAATAATATATAAACTATGCAAAATATGTAATTAAATATATAGTCATGCAAATAAACTTGCAATTAAATATAAAATCATGTAAATAAATGTATTAATAATCAAGCAATTAAATATATTAATAATCATGCAATCAAACTAAGTGTAATCATACAAATAAATATATTAATAATCATGCAAATATATTAATAAATCACACAAATAAATATATTAATCATGTAAACAAGTATATTAGGCAAATAATTTATCATGCTAATACAATATTAGTCATGCAAATTCATGCAAAAATAAATACTATGCAATAAATATAAGAATAAGAGTAAGTAATTAAATATTATAAAAGTTATACAAAAATCACAAAAAATAAAAAATAAAAGCAAACATTACCTTTACAGGTTCCAACAATTTTTTACCTTTTAAAAATTGATGCTTTCTACTATAAATTTTAGCTTTCTTTCCAAAAACTCCAAATGAATTTTCTTGCAAATTTTTTTTGCTTGATTGTTTCTTCCTTGTTGATTAAAAATTTTGCCTAAATTTTCTCTTTTTTTCATTGACTTCTACTTGATCTTGAAGTGAATTACTCTAAGACCCCTCTTTTGATATTAGATTCAAGGTCCTTATATAGGATTGAATCACTTTCAATTTCAAAAAAATTAATTCAATTGAATCTAAGATTTCTCTTCAAATTTTATTCCTTATGTAATCTTTCTTTTTCTAATAGATTGAGCGTTAAGTCTTTCCAAAATTTTTCAACCATTTAAGCTAAAATCTAAGATAGAATCCAAAAGTTAAATTGAATCTGAGATTTTTCATGCAAAATCCCATATTTTTTTATTTTTACCCTTTTTTTGTTTTTTGTCTTTTTACCAATTGACTTTGACTCTTTTGACCAAAAAAAAAAAAATTAAACCAAAAATTAAACTAAAAAATTAGAATAAAAATAAAATTTAGGGCTTCATATTTGGGCCCAAAATTCATTTTTCCAATTAAGGCTCAATTGCACAATTAAAATTAAAATTCAAAGCCCAATGTATTTCGAAAAATCTCTAAACAAAATAGGGTGTCTATAGTTGCCCCTCTTTATGCACTTTTCTATGAAATAGGAATTGTATAAAGACAAAAGATATCCATTTTGTCTGAATCAAGAGAAATCGAAAAAGAAAATTGCAAAGGCTCTCTTCAGAGGTTTGAAACTTCTTTTTTTGGAAAAATGATCCCCTGCAATTAAGGCTTTGAAACTTTTTAAAATAAAATGCTCCTCATAAATGAAACTTTGAAACTTTGGAAAATAAAATGCTCTCCTATAACTGAGGCTTTGAAACTTTTGAAAAATAAAATGCTCCCTTACAACTAAGGTTTTGAAACTTTTGAAAAATAAAATACTCCCCTACAACTGAGGCTTTGAAACTTTGAAAATATAAACTGCTCCCCACAAATAAGCTTTGAAACTTTGAAAATAAAATGTTTGCCCATAATTGAGGCTTTGGAACTTTTGAAAAATAAAATGCTCTCCCACAATTGAGGATATGTAACTTTGAAAAATAAAATGCTCCCCCACACTTGAGGCTTTGAAACTTTTGAAAAATGAAATATCATCATTTTTATCTTGAAAAGCTTCTCCTTGATAAAGGTATTGAAACTTTAAAAAATTTTACCTTAAATTAAGTTTCTGCATCTTATCTGAATTATCATTGATTGCCTTCCAATGTCTCTTCTTAAAATTATTTCCTTTTCTAGTTTTTCCTTATGTTTTTCAAACATATGCAATGAATGCATGCAATGAATGAAAAGATTCTTCATAATTCTCAAATTCAATTTCAAGATTCAAACTTTAATTTTTCTTCTTTTCAAACATGCACGATGCATGTTATGAATATGATGAACACAATGTATGCATACAATGAATGCATGAGCTAAAGATTTTTTAAAATTTTATCCTAATTTCACAACTTAAACTTTGATCTTTCTTTTTCAAACATGAAGTGCATGAGTGCAATAAATGCGATGATATATGCAACATGTAATAAATGCTGTGAATACAATGCATGAATGCAAAATTCCTACTCAGTTTCAAACTTTAAATTTTCTTTTCTTTTTCAAATAGCATGATGAATGCCATGAATGAGTGCAATATTCTCAATATGATACATGCATGTAATACATGTGGTGAATGCAATGTTTGCTATGCAATTCATTTATCTTTTCAATTGTGGTAAATCAGAGGATTCTTAAGGCTCTTAATTTATCTTCTTAGTTTCTTTAACGCTTCAATACTTGTGATTTTTAACATGAGCTATCACGCATCATCAAGTAGGCTTATCCATTATATCATCTAAATCTAAAGTTTTCTTTTTTCAATGGGATCTCAAGGCTTTTCTTCATGTATTCTTTTTAGCTTCACATAATGTTTTGCTTCAACTTCTTTGAAACTGGCCAACAAATGTATCAACTGATTTGTGACCAAAAACTCTTCTTCATTAGCTTCATCATTTGATCTCGACATTTGAACTATTTCTTTTCATTTGTAAGCCACAAGGATCAACATAATTTTAAACTTTTTTTCATCTTTCACATTTCATTTTCAATATGCCCCAATCACTTTCATTTTTTCTAAAATAATGCAAGGATCTTTCATAAAAATCATTTATTCATTCATCATCATTTTATTTAATATCGAATGTAATCCATCACATTTCTTTAATTCATCACGAGAAAAAATAAATGGTGAAGAACAAGTAAAATCAAATAAAGGGTAATTATTATAAAAACAAGTCTGTTAAAGAATAAATTGACAAAGAAATCATTTCAGGATGAATCAAGTTAAATGTTGGGAAAGGTATGCAACATCTAAGAAAATGAATATTCAGATGATTCTAGACAAATTAATTTTGAATTCTTCAAAAGCTCATTCCATTGATATTCTTGATCTTTTATCAATTCAAACATTATACCTATTTCTTGAGGATCTTTATCAAGGTTGTTTCTTCAAGTTTTCTTTTTGTTACTTAAACTACCCTTTTGGGTTTTTAATTTAAGTTTTCCTTTTTTCTCATTTTTTTAATTTTTTGTTTTATATTTTTTTTTATTTTTTTTGCTTTTCTTTGGCACATCTTTCTCACATCATTTCCTTCTCATTTTCCCTTTTCTCTTAATCCATTAATGATATTTCGATAAAAAAATTTAACATTTCCATTACAAGTTTGTCTTAGTTTAGTTTATGAGTCTCTACTTCAAGCATTCACATTTGATTAAAATAGACTTTTAAAAGACATAATGTAGGTTAGGGTAAGAGGTTATGAAAAAAATAGACAAAGTAGGCTCAAAGTTAATTTGAAGGGTTATAAACTAAATGATCATTTATTATTATATGGAGTAACTTGGTTTTTTGCCCCATTCTTCATCAATTCTCTCTTTTTTTTTCTTTCTTTTCTTCATATTTTTTCGATTTGCACTTTCCATCTTTTTTCAAGAAAGATCTGAGCACCAAAGAGTTTTTTCCCCCATACAGTCATTAAGAACCTTCACTTCTCATTTTTCTTTATTTTTTTCTTTGCGATCAAGCCTTTTTCAAACTTTACCCCCAGTGTGGAGGATGATCCTTGATTTAGGTTTTTTTTAAAGAAAATTCAATAGCTTAAATAGTATCATAAATGGATAATTTTACTCCTTATGTGAAGGGTAGAAGAAAGATGATCATTTCTCATTTCAAATATGAATACTCTCAATGAATAACATTTTATTGACTAAAAGCAAACTTGTGAGCAAACCATCATAAAAAAAACCACACATTACATCACTTTTATCTATGAATGAGCGAAATTACAAGCTAGTTTCATTTCACAAAATCTATCATCTTTTACTTCATTGATCCCAACAGATTAAGAGTTTGAACTTATTAATTTGATCAATATGAATAATGATTTCAAAATCGAATCTTAAATTATTATCATGATTGTCTAAAAATTCATTATTTAGAGTATGAGAACTGGTGAAATATAAAAGACATGTATATAGAAACAATGAAACTGAGGAAAAGTAATGAAAATACATCTATCACTTTATTGAAATTATGAAAGATAAATAAAAGACTGACATAAAAGACTCTCAAATGGTCCTGACTTGCATTATTTTTTAAAATTCCTAATGTGCCAAACATTTATAAAAACTATTTCAAAATTATGCCCTAATGTGGTTAAGCAAATGGTTATTGATAACATATATCCCAACTTTTTGATCAAAATTCACCAACCATTTTTGACCAAAATTTGCACTTTATACTTCAATACTGTATAATTTTCTATAAAATGGCCAGCAATCTTAAGATGATAATCATAAGTAGTATTAGCATCATACCACTTGGGTAGGGAAGCTTTATAAGTTCTAAATAAATAGGTATGACTAAATAGTTCTCAATGAGTTAAGAAAGTAGCTCAGTGTATGTCATAAGAATTGGATTTATAGGAGCTCTTTCTTTTTCCATCTGATTCTTATGTTGAGCAACTGACTAAAAGTTGGGTGACTGTATGACTGGTTGATGAGCATAAGGACTTGGGAAAACATTATTGGTGGTTGAATAGTAAGGTTGGTACATCAAGTAAGGAGAATATAAGGTGAAACCTTCAACCTATTGCCCCTCATGAATTATAACTTGAGCATCTCCTTCTTTCTTTTTTAGCACAGCCCCTTTCTTTGCATTACAACCTTCAAGCTTTCCATTCTTGATAGCATTTTCAATGATCTCTCCAAAAATGACCATATTATTAAAATTTTTAGTGACATTTTTAATCATCTGTTCATAATAAGGAGCCTTAAAAGTATTGACAAACAGGATTGTGGTCTCCTATTCAGTGAGTGATAGTTGAACTTAGGTAGCAATATCCTTCCATTTCTGGGCATATTCTTTGAAACTTTTAGTATCTTTCTTTTTCATGCTTAGTAGAGACATGTGATTTGGTACCAGATCTATAATGTGTTTGTATTGTATAATGAAAACCTAGCAAGTTCTTTTTATCCATAAATGCGAGATCAATCCAGTTACACATACTACCTAGCAACTGAACCAATAAAATTGTCTTGAAAAACATGGTGTCAGAATATATAGATCTGTAAATCTATAGCTAGACTTCAAAAATGAATGAAGTTGCCACCAATCTTTTTTAACCAGGTGTGATTGGCCACATAAGGAATCTATCCATTTAAGGAGTTTCTAAGCTTGACTAAGGGTCCCTAAAAGAATAGGTTCAGGTCTTCAAATTAGAATAGGGTTCAGGAGTTTGGTTACATGTGAGAAAGGTTATAGCACCCCTATATGCCCATCTGAAAGATGGTACCATATTATTTTAAATTTATTTTAGGGTCTTGATTCTAATGGTTTCAAATTTTATGTTTGAATATTGAAAATAATTCTTAAAATTTCTCCATCAATCTGGTAAAATTCTTAAAAATATTTCTTCACCTCAAGAGTATTCAAGAATCCCATTTGATTTCTTAAAGAGGCTTTATCATCAAAAAGATTTTTTTATTAGGTTTTTATTGAAAATATAACTAATTATTCCACCATTAGGGTCAAATTAGAAATATTTTCTCTTTTTGAATCTTTAAAATTTTCACAATTTAGGTCTATTTAGAAATTATCTTTATTTATTATTACTTTTTGGATTTATAAATTTTTCACCATTGGGTCAATTTAGAAATTCTTTTTCTTTTTTCTTTTTTTTTTTAAATTTTTGCAAAGAAAATAATATGACAATTATTTTTATTGAAATATCATTTAAATTATTCCACAATTTGGGACAAATTTAAAGAAATTTCTCACCTAGAGATTTCTTAAAAAATTTTTCATTTGAAATTTCTAAGAATCTCATCCTTGAATAATTGTCAAATACTTTCAACCAAAATTTTTTTATTTTTTTGGATTGAAAATAAATTTTAATTATTGTTATTGAAATTTTATCTAAATTATTCCACCATTTGGGACAAATTTAGAAAAAAATTTCTAACCTAAGAAATTTATGAAAATTTACCATTTGAAATTTCTATAAATTCCATCATTGGATAATTAATATTTATTCCTAAAATTTATTATTTATTATTTTTTTCTAAATTTAATCATGCAAAAAAATACTAAGAAAAAACAAACACATAAATAAAAAAAATAAAAAATACCAAAAGAATGAAGCGGCTCAAAGGCGCGGCTCAAGGGATGTGGCTCGACTCGACTTGGCTGAAGGGTTAGCTGGAATGCGGGTTGGCCAAAAGTGGGTTGCGCTCAGGACGGGTTGGTCCAAATAGAAACATGCGGATCCTAAGGAGTTTCTTAACGCTAAAACGATGTCTTTTTGCAATTGTATAAAAAACTAATTTTCGCTTTTTTCACCAAAGTTCCCTTCTTCCCTCTCTCTTTTTCCCCCTTTTTTCTTTTTCTCTCTCTAGGATTCAAGAACACCGATTGAATCCTTCACCAAAATCTAAAATTATTCCCAAAATCTGGGTAAGGTCATTGAAATTTGGCTGGAAGCTCACCGACTTTTTGGAAAATGGATGCTGAAAACTAGGAACTTCGTCGAATCTGAAGAAGTCGCTGGAAAATCATTAAAAAATTCAAATTTTGTCAAAAAATTTTGCTGAAATTTGGAAAATTTTTAAAAATTTTCCAGGAAAAAAACTGTCAAAAATTTGAAAAAATTTCTAAAAATTCTAAGATTCCCGTAGCCATTCTAAACACTTTTTCCCCACTTTTGCTTTCTGTTTTCTCTATTTTTTTATTTTTTATGTCTTTTGATCTGTGTGTCCAAGGCTATATTTATAGGGTTTTCAAATCAAAAAATCCTAAGCCAGATGGGATTTCAATCCTTTTTGAGTTCTAACTCCAAACCTTTAATTCGACTTAAACTCCTCAACCACGTTTTTTTCTAGTTTTTCCATTTCCCCATTTGTTTTATTTTTTAATCTTTTATTAACAAAATCCATATCTTGTAGACCCCCAGACAGATTAAGGTGTCACAACTACCCTTTTTTGCACATTTTTTGTGAAACAAGAATTTTGCAAAGACGTAGATAATCCAATCAACTCAACACAAACTCCTTGTATAACATAAAAACTCCTTTAAACATAGGTTTAACGACTTTAAAAAAAAAAAAAGCTCCTCTAAACAGAGGCTCAACAACTTTGAAAAATAAAAGGCTCCTCCAATCAGAGGTTTAATAACTTTGAAAAATAAAAGGCTCATTGACAATCACATCTAGAGGAGTCATAGATCAAGTGATGAAATAGAAACTTAAAGATTCATAATTTGTGTTCAAAATTCAAAGGTTTAGATTCACAAGAACCTTTCAGCTTTGCAAGAGTTCACTGAAACTTGATTCTCAAAACTTTAGTCTCACAAGAATTTGATTCATAAATTACAGATATACATGAATTCAGATTTGCAAGATTTCAAGATTAGCATTTGCAAATTGCAAGACTCACATCAAAGATTCTTATTTGAATTTTGGAGATTCACATTCAAAAGTTCAAAGCTTCTCATTCGAGTTCAAAGGTTCATATCTGACAAATTTCAGAGTTTCACATCTTAAAGATTTCCATTTGAAAACTAAAAAATTATCAAAGATTCTAATTTAAAACTCAAAGGTTCTCATTTGAAAATGTCTTAAAGATTTTCATTTAAGACTCAAAGATTCTCATTTGAAAATATCTTAAAAATTATCATTTAAGACTCAAAACTTCTCATTTGAAAACATCTTAAAGATTTTCATTTAAGACTTAAAGCTTCTCATTTGAAATCGTCTTAAAAGTTCTCATTTAAGACTAAAAGATTCTCATTTGAATTTTAGATTCCTTAAAGATTCTTATTTAAGACTCAAAGATTCTCATTTGAGGACTTCTTAAAGATTTTCATTTAAGACTCAAAGATTCTCATTTGAAAACATCTTAAAGATTCTCATTTAAGACTCAAAATGTCTTAAAGATTTTCATTTAAAAACATCTTAAAGATTTTCATTTAAGATTCAAAGCTTCTCATTTGAAAATGTCTTAAAGATTCTCATTTAAGACTCAAAGATTCTCATTTAAAAATATCTTAAAGATTTTCATTTAAGACTCAAAGCTTCTCATTTGAAAATGTCTTAAAGATTTTCATTTAAGACTCAAAGATTCTTATTCGAAGATTAATAATTTTATCTTAAAAGACTTCATCCAAAGATTTAAAATTTTTTTTCCATATGATTTTCAAACTTTTACCAAAGTCAAAATTTTGTATATAATGAATGTCATGATCAATGATGCAAATGCTTTCTTAATGATGCAAATGCAATAATCTAGATCCTCACAATACTACAAATGTCATGTTCTCAATCATGATTTCAAAGTTTCAAATATTCTCCAAACAATAATGCCTAATACATGTAATGCGGATGTCCATGTCATGAAATTTTAATTAATTATGGTAATATGGTTCTCAAGCTTCACCATCCCTCATCTTTCTTTTCCAACTTCTCAGCACTAACCATTTAGAACAAGTTTCGTTAATTAATACTTGATCACAATTCACAGGCTTTTCAACACTAACAATTTTAGAATAAATTTTATCTATTGATCCATACTATTTTCACCACAATTCACAGGCTTATCAGCATTAGCCATTTCAGAATAAATTCTGTTCTTTTATCCACATTATTTTCACTTGATCACCATTCATAGGCTTCTTAGCACTATCCATTCTAGAATGAATTTCGTCCACTGATCCTCATCATTTGATCACAATTCATAAGCTTCTCAGCTCTAGCAATTTCACCATAGATTTCATCCATTAATCCATACTATTTTCACCATAATTTACAGGCTTCTTAGTACTAGCCATTTCAAAATAAATTTCTTCCTTTGATCCATATTATTTCCACCATTTGACCTCAACTCACAAGTTATGTCGATCAATTCATCATCATATTTATTTCTTGATCTTTTTTTAAAAATTTTTAACCTCTCTTCATTTGTTGACCAATCCATCACCATATTCATCATTTGATCATACCATGTATTCTTTCAAATCATCTTTTCAAGTTTTTGCACTTTTCATTTTTTGCTCCCTATTATCCTAGATTTTTTTTAAAGGAATGCAAGAATCTTTTATGCATTTTGTCATTCATTCATCATCATTTCAAATCATGACAAATATAATGAATTCACACGCTTTCTTGATTCACTCTAGGGATGTAAGAATAGAAGAGCATAAGGTGAATTGAGAGAAAGGTAATTAATAAAGAGTGAGTCTGGTATAAAATAAATAGGCAAACGAACAAATTCAGAGTATGTCCTTGAAAATGGTATTGAATGGTGTGACAATGTCCAATCAATGAATACTTAGATAATTTTTAACTTTAATCTAGAATTCTTTTTCATTTCATTGACTTTAGAAGTCATTTTGAGCTCATTGAACTTTGCCCCAGCTTTGAAAAATTTTCAAATGTCTTTGACCTTCTATCCATGTGAACTATTTATCCAACTCTCAACTTAGAGATTTTTCTACCCAAATCGCTATTTCAGATTTTCAATTTGAGTTTTCCTTTTCTCTCTTTTTCATTTTTTTCTTTTTTCTCTTTTCTTTTTATCTTTCTTTCATTTTTTCACACATTATTGATATCTCTTCCACATCAATTTATAAAACAATACAGCATGATTCCATTATTCCATCACAAGCATGCTTTAGCCCAACATATGATCATTCAATTTGAGTACTCACCTTTGATCCAAATGGACTTTTAAAGGTTGTAACGTGGGCTATGGTGATGGGTCATGAAAGAAATGGATGAAATGGGCTCAAAACATGTGTTTAGAGGGTTCAAAACCAAATGATCATTTCTTATCATTAGATACAACTTGACATTTTGCCTCATCATTTCACTACTTTTTCGTTTTCATCCATCTCATGCCCTAAATCATGTGTGGCATTCATTTCTCTTTTCTCTATTTCATTTTGCTTTTCTTTCTTTTTTTTTTTCTCTTTTTTTTTTTAACTTTTAGACCTTTTGTGACCTTTTGCCTTTTTTTTTTTTTAAATTACCTTCAGTATAGAAGGTGATCCTTGGTCAGGGTTTTTTTAGAAAAAAAAATCATAATAAGCTCAAAGGGATAGCAATGAATGGTTTTTCGAATGGTAAAAGAAAGATGGCTATTTTTTATCTTAAATGTTAATGCTTTCCTTGAACATCATTTATTGAACAAAAATAAGCTTATGGATCTTTATAAATGATTGCACATCTTCAAGATATATCTATTTCACATCTGCCAGCAGCTGGCTTCTTTTACTCAAATAGTCTCCTCAGATCAATGTAAATGAGTTCTTAAAATTAATCCAAGAATTATTGTTATCATTGTCTAAATATTCACCACCTAAAATTTAAGAATGAGAATGAAAAGTTATGAAAGGTAACAAAGCATGGAATAATGGTTTAATGAAAGAGAAAATGTAATGAAATGTATTATCCTTGCCTTTTATTAAAATGATAACAAATGAAATCCTATTGCAAAAAAGAAATCCTAACATTACTCTAAAAGAAATCCTACAATGACAAGCAACTCTCAACCATTCTTAACATCATTCTCAAAATTATACCCATGTGTAATCAAGTGAAGGACTTTTATTGACATCTTGTCCCCCTAATTCGTCAAAGCTCACTAAGCTTTTGCAGATCAAATTTTGCACTTTATATTTGAAAGTAGGGCAGGTTTCAATAGAATGACCCAAGTTTCCACTATGATAATCACACATCACATTAGCATCGTACCACTTAGATAGGGTGGCTTTAATGGTTCTAGAATAATTGAAGATACCAAGTTGTTCTTAACCAGTTTTAGGAATAACTGAATGTAAGTCATAGGGATAGGATCAATATGTGCCCTTTCTTGGTTATCCCGAGATCTCTTTAAATCACTCACTTAGTTGTTAGGCTTTGAAGCTGATGTAATGATATGACTAGAACCATATGTAGGTACTTGAAAGGCTGATTGGTAAGTTAGTGAGTAAGCTGGTTATGGATATGGTTGGTAAGGGTAAGGCGAGATATTGTTCACAACAGGATAATATGAAAAGTAACCTTGTGATGGATAGGGTTGATATCCCCTGAATTGTCTATCAAGACTCATAGCTTAAGCTTCAGTCTCTTTCTTCTTTGGCACTTTTGTGGTTTCCCCTCCTTTCAACTTGCCATCTTTAATGACATTCTCAATAATTTCTCCTAAGATCACCATATTAACAAAATTTTTTATGACATTTCCTTTCATTTTTTCATAATAGAGAGATTTCAAAGTGCTGACAAACAACATTGTAGTCTCCTTTCAGTTAAAAGATGTTGTACTTGAGAAGCTATATCCTTTCACATTTGCAAATATTTCTTAAATGATTTAGTCACCTTCTTTTCCATATTCTGTAAAGAAAGGTGATCAAAGACCAAATCTATAATATGTTGGTACTGATTAATGAAAGCATAGGCCATATCATTCCAAGAATGAATACGGGTCCAATCCAACTGGACATACCACCTAGTAGTAGAGCCCGTGAAGCTATCTTAAAAAACATGCATCAATAGCTTCTCATTATTAGCATGGGTAGCCATTTTTTGACAGTACATGATAATGTGGGTCTTTGGGTATTTTGTACCATCATACTTTTCAAACTCTGAAACCTTGAATTTTAGAGGAATAACCATATCTAAGACTAAACAAAGCCTAGCAGCATCCATTGAACCATAAAAACTAACTCTTTTCATTACTCGCAGCCTTTCCTCTAACAAGTTTATCTTCTGTTCAGCTTTTAAGACTTCTAAAGTCTCTTTCTCCTTAGGCCTTAGTTTTTCTTTCTCTTTTGGATCATTTAAATTAGAGACTAGTATTGGTTATACTGCTTTTTCAGTAAAGATAGAATTTATATAACTCTGGTACTCCCTGGGTTTGAAGTTAATGTCATTCAAGGGTATGTATACCTTATAGGGTATGTAAATTACTGAGGTGGTGCATCCTGAGTGGACTGGGCTTGATAAGGCCCAAAGTCAGGAGGGTATAAAAGGTTAGTCACCTCTTGTGATAGATTGTCTTGTTGGCTAGTACCTTTTTTATACCATTTCCCTTGTTTAAAGCTTATAAAATCCTATTCAACTCTTCTTCTAGCTTCTTTTGGGCTTTCTCTATCCTCTCGAGATGATTAGAAATTTTTTATTCCATTTGTTTGGCTCGAGCTCTTGTGTTGTATTGGTGAGTTGATTGTATGTGATTCTTGGTTGGTAGAGCTATCCTTGAACCTTGAGTATCATAATTATGATAAAAAATGTTATGCTTTATGCATGATATGTTGATGCATGAAATGTACCTTTTCATGGATGAAATCTAATATGATGTAAATGCACAATATTACATATGGCAATGAAAATGTTACATGACATACAAATACACAAAGTCAAACAATCAAAATGGTTAGATAAACACAAATTCCTTATTGTGTCCTAGTTTTGGGGTATATCTATCTTGGGTAGGAAGGGCTTTATCTTAGGGTTGGCCTTTTAAGTGTACAATATATACAAGGTTAGGTGATTTTGACCACTAAAGGTTCTAAAATTATTCCTTATATCATCATCCATCACAGACTAGTAAGACAGTCAAATCCTCACCCATCACAGGCTACCAACGAAAAAGATTCAATTTAAGTGAGAATAGTTTGCTAGCCATTGCGAAGATTATCATCTCACGAGAGTGTAAGTACTTTACTCCTTTTTAAGAAGGACATAGCCTAGGTATAAAGCTCATGTAATGCAAATGCATGTGATAGAGTGTGTGAAGGAACATATAGGTTTCATGCCCTAAAAATAAAAGGAAAAAAAAAAAACAAAAGCATTAGTAAATAAATAACACAAATCATTACAATTTAAAATCATTAGACCAAAGAATAGGATAAATTTAAAAGTTTATGGCTTGGCTCTCTATGGCTATCCTCAATGGAGTCGCCAAACTATCATAACATATAGATCCATAAATTTATAGCTAGATTTAACAAATGAATGGAATCGCCACCAATCTTTTTTAACCATATGTGATTGGCCACCTAAGGAATATATCATTTTAAGGAGTTCCTAAGCTTGACTAAAGGTCCCTAAAATAATAGGTTCGGGTCTGTCATAACATATAAATCCGTAAATCTATAGCTAGACTTAACAAATGGATGGAGTCGCCACCAATCTTTTTTAACTAGGTGTGATTGGCACCTAATGAATCTATCCCTTTAAGGAGTTTCTAAGCTTGACTAAGGGTCCTTAAAAGAATAAGTTCGGGTCTACTAACCAAAACAGGATTCAAGAGTCGGTTACGTGTAGGGAAGCTTATAGCACCCCCACATGTCCATCCAAAGAATGGTACCATATTATTTCAAATTTATGCTAAGGTCTTGAGTCTAATGGTTTCAAATTTTATGTTAAATATTGGAAATAATTTTTAAGATTCTCATCAATTTGGTAGAATTCTTAAAAAATACTTCCTCACCTCAAAAGTATTCAAGAATCCCATTTGATATTTTAAAGAGGCTTCGTCCTTAAAAAATTTTTTTTTAGTTTTATTTTTTTGTTGAAAATATATCTAATTATTCCACCATTTGGGACAAATTAGAAATATTTTCTTGTTTTGAATTTTAAAATTTTTCCACCATTTAGGCCTATTTAGAAATTCTTTTTAATTTTTTTTGGAAAGAAAATAATATGACAATTATTTTTGTTGAAATTTCATCTAAATTATTCCACCATTTGGGCCAAATTTAGAGAAAATTTCTCACCTAGAGATTTCTTGGGAATTTACCATTTGAAATTCCTAATAATCTCATCATTAGGTAATTATCACATATTTTCAAGCAAAATTTTTTATTTGGAAAAAAAATACAATTACTTGTATTGAAATTTCATTTAAATCATTTCACCATTTGGGCCAAATTTAGAGAAAATTTCTCACCTAGAGATTTCTTATAAAATTTACCATTTGAAATTTTTAATAATCTTATCCTTGGGTAATTTGCATTTAAACAATTTTTTTTATATTTTTATGGTTTTTTATTTTATACTTTTTTGTTTGAAAATAAATATTAATTATTGTTATTGAAACTTTATCTAAATTATTCTACTATTTGGGACAAATTTCGACAAAATTTTTTACCTTAGGAATTTTATAGAAATTTATCATTTGAAATTTCTATAAATTCCATCATTGGATAATTTATATTTATTCCCAAAATTTTATTTTTATTATTTTTTATTTAATTTAATAAAAGAGAAAAAAATACTAAAGGAAAAAAAATACAAAAATAAAATACTTAAATAAAATAAATAAGAAAATATCAAAAAAAAAAATTGAAAATGGCTTGGCTTGGAATTTGGAATGGCTCAGCTGTAGAAACAAAAAGCGGCTCATGGGCTTGATTGGGAAGATGCGACTCGTCTTGGCTCTAAGGATCAGCTGGCAAGCGGGTTAGCGAATCGGATCACGATCGGGTCGAGTTAGCCCAAGCAGAAACACGCGAATCCTGGGGACTTATTAATGCTAAAACAACGTCATTTTGCAGGGGTATAAAAAGGTTGAAACCCGATCTTCCTTTAGATTTTCCTTTCCCTTCTTTTTCTCTTCTTTTTCTTTTAAAAAAACCCAGATTCCGATTGAATGTTCTATCAAAATCTGGAAAAACACGTCGAAAACTGGAAAATCTCACCGAAAAATTGAAAGTTGGTCAAAAAATTCACAGGAAAATTGATTGGATTCTGGAAATTTTTCAAAAATTTTCTAGAAAAAAAAACCCAAAATTTTGAAAAATTCCTAAAAAATATAAAACTATTTTTTTTCTCTAGAACCCTTTTTTTTGCTTATGTTTTCTTCTGTTTCGTGTGTTATTTGTTCTGTGTTCTAGCGTTTATTTATAGGGATTGATCAAAAGAGTTTCTGATCAATCCCAATTTCTTATAGGATTGGGATTCAATCTTTGAATCCAATTCAAACTCTACCAACCCCCAAATTCACGGCAAAAATGTTTCTTCTAAAAAAAAAATCATATATAAAAAAAACAATAATAATTAAAACAAAATTCAGAACAAATAAATCAAATAATAATAATAATAATAATAATTAAAATTTGAAAATAAAAATTAAAAAATAAAAAAAATAAAAATAAAAATAAAAATAGGCTTATCTTGCCCTATTTGGACCAGGCCCAATTATCCGGGCCTGGACCAAATTAGGTGTCTACAAGGTTTACAAACTAAAATAGGGTTCGAAAGTTTGATTATATATAGGAAATGTTATAGCACCTCCACATACCCATCCGAAGAATGGTACCATATTATTTTAAATTTATCCTAGGGTCTTGATTCTAATGGTTTCAACTTTTATGCTTGAATATTGAAAATAATTCTTAAGATTTCTCTATTAATTTGGTAAAATTTTTAAACATATTTTCTCACCTCAAGAGTATTCAAGAATCCCATTTGATTTCTTGAAGAGGCTCCATCGTTGGAAAGATTTTTATTGAAAATATAACTAATTATTCCACCATTTGGCCCATATTAAAAATATTTTCTCTTTTTGAATTACTAAATTTTTCACCATTTAGGTCAATTTAGAAATTTTTTTTCTTTTTTCTTTTTTTTTTTCCTTTCAGAAAGAAAATAATATGACAATTATTTTTGTTGAAATCTCATTTAAATTCTTCCACCATTTGGACAAATTTAAAGAAATTTCTCACCTAAAGATTTCTTAGAAAATTTACCATTTGAAATTTCTAAGAATCTCATCCTTGGATAATTGTAAAAAACTTTCAACCAAAATTTTTTTTATTTTTTTTGGATTGAAAATAAATATTAATTATTGTTATTAAAACTTTATCTAAATTATTCCATCATTTGGGACAAATTTAGACAAAATTTCTCACCTAAGAATTTTATGAAAATTTACCATTTGAAATTTCTATAAATTCCATCATTGGATAATTAATATTTATTCCCAAAATTTATTATGTTTTTATTTTTTATTTTTTTCTAAATTTAATCATGCAAAAAAAAAAAACCAAGAAAAAACAAACACATAAAAAAATAAATAAAAAATATAAAAAAATGAAGTGGCTTGGCTTGAGGCACAAAAAATGACTTGAAGGCGCAACTTAAGAGACGTGACTTGGCTCGGCTTAGCTCAGCTGAAGAGTTGGCTGAAATGCGGGTCGGCCAAAAGGGGGTTGCACTCAGGTTGGGTTGGTCCGAATAAAAATGTGCGGATCTTGGGAGTTTTCTTAACACCAAAACGATGTTGTTTAGCAATGGTATAAAAGGCTAATTTCAGCCTTTTTCACCGAAGTTCCCTTTTTTCCTTTTTTTCTTCTCCATCTTTTCTCTCTTTCTCTCCCTATGATTCAAGAACACCGGTTGAATCCTTCATTAGATTCTGGAATTGTTATCGAAATCTGGGTAAGGTCACCGGAATCTGGCCAAAAGCTCATTAGAAGCTTCGTCGAAATCTTGGGTAGTCACCTGAAAATTGCCAAAAAAAATTCAAACTTCGCCAAAATCCAAAAATTTTCCAGGGAAAAAAACTGTCAAAAATTTGAAAAAATTTCTAAAACTTCTAGGATTCCCGTAGCCCTTTTAAACATTTTTCCCACTTCTGTTTTTTATTTTTTTTTATTTTTTTATTTTCTATGTCTTTTGATCTATGTGTCCAAGGCTATATTTATAAGGTTTTCAAATCTGAAAATCTAAGCCATATGGTATTTCAATCCCTTTTAAGTTCTAACTTCAAACCTTTAATCCGACTTAGACTCTTCAACCATATTTTTTTTTTGGTTTTTCCATTTTTCCCTTTTTTTATTTTTTAATCTTTTTATTAACAAAATCCATATCTTGTAGACCCCCAGATAGATTAGGGTGTCTATACATGGATGAGTAATTTTTTATTATAAGCATATGTAACCATCTTACAATAATACATCATAATATGTGTGATAGAGCATTTAGTCCCATCATACTTTTCAAACTCAAGTATTTTAAACTTTGGTAGAATCACAACATAAAAAATTAGGCATAATCTAGTAGCACCCATTGATCAATAAAAGTTTGTTCCTTTAATGGTTTTAAGCCTTTCTTTTATGGGATCTATCTTTTAAGAACCAAAGCTTTTTTTAGTTTTAACAAGGCCTATCTTTGGCTTTTCTTATTTCTTGAGGTCATAAAGATTTGGAACTTATGTAGGATGAAATGTTTTGATGTCAAGAACAGGGAAAATGAAAGCATGAGCAGCAGTTGTTAGCATGTCAGTCTGCACAAAAGGATAACTTGTAATGAATGGCATTTTATGCTAGGCTTTTGGGATGCACGTGCTAAATATGGGTTAAAGCCAAGAAGGAATAATGGATCAATCTCATTCTGTATCACTACTTCTTTCACCACTTTCTTTTCTTTGTTTATGCTTTTCAACAATTCGGTAGTAGTTTTCAATTGTCTATTCAGTTCTTTTTGTTTTCTTTCTAGCTTTTTAAGGTGAATATTGTTTTTTTCTTCCATGTTCCTTGCTTGACATCTAGTGTTGTAGTCTCTCAAATTGTTTAAAGATTGAGTTATCATTAAATCTTGATTTTTCATAATTTTTAATAATTAGGGTGACTTATTATCATGCACTTTGAAGAGATGTTTATGTATGAATGCATGAATGCAATAAGTAGGAATTGCCACATAACAATTGTTAACAAAGAAAATCTTTATTGAATTGAAAGTTATTTTTAACCAAATCCAATATTATATCCATGAAAAGTCTAAAATTTATTATGAAAAAAAATCCCTAATTTGTTAATATTGCCCTTACACTTCATTAAAGAAAGCTAGTAGCTTTTGGCTATGTGCTCTTACTGGTGGTACTTTTGTTTTTTATTTTTCAACCTTTTTTACCATGTCCTTGGCTTTATAAGTAGCCATAGTGATTCGGTCAAGAAGGCATTCTAATTGGTTATGCTTTCTCACATATGCTTATTTGGTTTGTTCATATTTTTCATTCACAACACCCATTTGTGTTCCAATTTTAACCACTACCTCATTAAGCATTTGGATGTGCTTTTGTGCTTCGGTGAGTGAGTGCTTCATCTTTTTCTTGCATTTTTGCTTACAATTGTTTATTTTTTTTCAAAAGTTGGGCTAACTCATGATTAATGGATGAATGTGTGATGTTGAGATTAGAAAAAAAAATTCTTCCATTCATCCATTTCTTGTCTGAGTGCTTGAACCTTTTTGTTTCCCTCTAACTCTATTTTTAGCCTTTTGTTTACAAACTCCAATTTATTTTTTTCAACTAAGAGCATTCTTTTAATGATTTCCATTGCCAATAGGGGATCAAGAGGTAGTGATTTCATTGGGTCATTTGGAGTTGTTTCTTCAAGGATTTTAATATCTTTACCTCACCTAATGTGCCACACAAAGTACTCAAAGGTAACCTCATTTGACTGTCTTCTCTTATCTTCCCTTTAAGGCAATTCCAAGCTTGCAGGGCTTTGGCTATCTTTATGGAGGCATCAATTTTAGCATATGAGAACTTCATTTTGCTAAGTCAAAAAGTGACTGGGATAAACTATTCATAGTGATATTATCTTTGCACCATGATGGAAGAATAACTCATTGCACCCCAAAGGCCTAAATGTGGAACCCAAAGCTTATCTTTACAACTATATAATATTGGTCCATAAGGCATCCAAAGAGCTCTCCATATCACATTTTAACTAGTGAGCTTGCGCAAAAATATGATCCATGTTTTCTTGGATTTTTGTGTAGGCCATTCATTTTCATAGAATTCCTTGATGGGAGTGCTTGTAGTGAAATATGGCTTGTGAAAATTACCACCATTATTTTTATATGACTTTTCATCCAAATGGTTAACAATTGAGCACATCCAATAAAAGGGTCCTTTTTATTTTAGCTACAATGATTTAAAAATCTAATAGTCTCAGCCAAAATTGCAAGAATAGGTTTGATTTTGTAACCAAGTTGATAAAAGAAATCCACCACTACAACATCAATATAGCCAATTACTTTTAAAAATACCATCATCCTATAGAAAGCCAATGCCATCAAATTCATTCCTCTTTTAGTGCCAAATATTTATATATAAAGTCACGAACAATGGACTAAGGAATACCAAAACTTTCACCTTTTTCTTTTACCTAAGTATCAATAGTTTGGACATCTACGACCATAATTTGAGCAAGCTTTTTTTGGCAATCAATCTTTTTATTTTTCCAATATACCTTATCAGGATTAACGAGATCCAAGCAAAGAAAAGTTGAATATTCTTTAATAGTTGGCACCACATCAACCTCATTAAACACAAAGTAGTGATATGATGGGTCCTAAAACTGAACCATGGCCTTAATAAGTTGATCATTAATCAACAAAAACTAAAAGAAGTAATGCAAAGTCCCTAAACTTCTTTTGGAAAGTCTCATTGGTAGTGACACTCCATTGGCTCCAAATATTAACCAAATCACTAAGATCATTTCATTTGAGATTGAGATGGATTTTGGTAAGCAGAGTAGTTACATAATTAGCTGATAAACAATTACCTCATTTAAGCTAAGCTTCATTAGACTTCATTCTCAGGCACATAAGAAACTTTGATAGGCTCTCAATGGATGTAATTAAGATTCTTTTTGTTAAGATTATTTTATGGCAATCACTTTTTATGTAAATCTCAATGATACATGCATACACAATAAAGTAAAGAAAAAAAAGGTTAGTTAACATAATATAATATATACAAGAAATAACAACATATAAAAGGTTAATATGCAAAAATATATACAAGAAATAACATAAATTAACAAGAATAATAACTATCTCATCATGTGTCCTATTTAGGTTTTTTCTAATTTAAGAAAGGGTAGGGCTTTAGCTTAGTTTTGGATCCTTAAGGTTCATGTACATACTAGGTTCAAATGCTTGACAATCTAAAGGCTCTTAAACTATTCCCTACATCATTGTCCATTATAGACTAGTAGGGCATCACAATCATTGTCCATCGTTATAGACTCAAATGGAAATGATTTAATTTGAGTGGAAGTTTTTGCTAACTCACATGGAGGTTATCACCTTATAAGAGTGTAGGTACTTGCTCGCTCCTAATAAAGGATAAATCCTAGGTATAGAGCTTATGCATAAATGCAAGTATGATGTGTGTAAAGGGACATGTCAAATAATCAAATAAATAGGTGTGAATAAAAACTAATATCTATAAAACAAATAAATTACTGTTGGATTATGGGGTCTAGTGGTCTCCCTTAGGGACTCGATATGTCGATTCATCTGGGTGGGGTATCTTATGGTGGATCAGATTTCGATGTATGGGGTATCTTATGGTGGCCCAATGGGTGAGGTATCCCACGAAGGCTTTACGAAGCCCTTTATGTCTACCTGTCACTACGAAGCCCCTTATGTCTACCTGTCACTTAGTACGGGGCTCTGCGCTACCAAAAAAGAATGAAGAAATAGAGTTGCACCTTCACTATCAACTATAGCTTTTTGTGTAATGGTAAGCGCTTGATCCTAAAAATTGATATCAGAGCGAGGTTGCAGGTTTGAGTCCCCAAGGTGCCATTGAAGGGAAGATTGTTAGATTATGGGATCCAGTAGTCTTTTTTAGGGACTCGATATGTCAATTCATCTTGGTGGGATATCCCATGGTGGATCAGACTCTGGTGTATGGTAACTCAACCTGTCGAGGCCCAATGGGTGAGGTATCCCATGAAGGCTTTGTGAAGCCCCTTATGTTCACCTGTCGCTTAATATGGAGCTTTACACTACTAAAAAAGAATAAAAAAATAGAGTTACGCCTTCACTATCAACTATAGCTTTTAGTGTAATGGTAAGCGCTTGATCCTGAATTAATCAAGAATTTTGATTTGACAAAACAAAATTTTACCTAATTTGAATCAACCTTGTCTAAGCTTGAAATGAACATTTTTTCACCCTTTTATCTTGTCAGAATCAATTTGAAAACCAAAATATGCCAAATTCTCAGAACAAAACATGTTTAGTGCAAGCTGTGATGGAAGAGATCGATCCCCTAAGGGAAGTGATCGATCCTCTCCTTACCAGATCGATCCCTTAGCAAAAGGGATCGATCCTGTTTCCTTCAGAACCAAAAATCCTTCAAGGTTTGGCAAAATCCAATCAATCGCCTCCCAGTAGGGATCGATTGGTTAAGGTTGCAAGATGACCAGATCGATCCCCTCAATCAAGGGATCGATCACTTTTTCATACAGAATGCTGTCTTCATGAAATTTTTTAGAAAAGGGATCGATCCCCTATATAAGGGATCGATCACCTAAGGTAAGGGATCGATCCCCTCTTAGAGGGATCGATTGATTGTTCAAACAGAATGCTCCTCAAGTGTTGAAACCCAGAAAACCAATCGATCCCCCTACATAAGGGATCGATCACCTAAAGAAAGGGATCGATCGGGTAAGGCAAAATAGGCACAAAATCAAGCCTTTTCAAACATGAACCAATCGATCCTTTAAGGGAAAGGATCGATCCCCTGAAGGTCAGAAACTCCAAATGGCTATTTTTTTGCTAAAATTTCTACAGGTTTGAAGCATTAAATGCATTCCAATGGGTCACAACTTCTTCCTAACTATAAATCAAGCATTCCACTGCAGATCAAGAGCAATAAGAGCCAAAAAAACTAATTGCTATTCACCTACCAATCTACTCGAGCATTCAAATTTTAAAAAGAGAAAAAATACAGAATTCATATTAATTTTTCTCTACTTCTTATCTATACCTCTGTGTACTTCAACTTAGCAAACACCTAACCTTTGTGAGGTTCTTAAAGTTTGCCAAACATTTCTAAATTTTTGTATTGTGAGTGTGTAAGCTTAAGGGGGAGGATAACTCTTAAGAGAGTTTGTAAAGCTTTGTGAAAGCTTAGTTGTAATCCTCATCTAATAGTGGATTGAACTCCTTAGCAAGAGAGGCTAAGAAAGAGGATGTAGGTGCCTAAGAAATGATCGAACCTCTATAAATCTTAGAGTTAAATTCTCTAACCCTATCTCTTGTTTATATTTATCTATTATGCTTATCTATTTTGATAATTTGTGGTTATTGAATATTATCTTTGAAAATTTTATTAAAACCAGTTCACCCCCTCTTGGTTTATTCCAAGTCTTTAAGCTAACAATTGGTATCAAAGCTAGTACTCTTTTTTGTAGGTTTAACAACCTAAGAGTGATCTTAAAAATGGCTCAAAGAAATATGGTAATCAATGTGGAAGAACCATCCTCAAGCTACAATAACTATACCGACCAATAAGAGGTGTGTCTCATGGCAAATGAAACAATTACAACATCTCTTGGAAGTGAAGGGCATTCAATTATTAGAAGACTACTCTCTTTGCTGGTGACAACTACTCTATTGGAAGACTAGGATGAGGTTGTTCATTTAAGCTAATGATTATGAAGTCTGGAGGGTCATGTAAATAGTCTTCAAATTCCAATAAAGATGGTGGATGCTAAAGAGGTGATAAAGCTAGAGAGTGAATAGGATATCAATGGCATGAAGATGGCTTAACTCAATGCCAAAGCAATGCACACACTCTTTTTGCGCATTGGGACCAAGTGAGTATAATAGAGTTTCCTTGTGTGAAAATACAAAGAAAATTTAGGATAAGCTGACTGTCACCATAAAGGTACAAACCAAGTAAATGAGACAAAAATAGGTATGCTTACTCATAATTATAAGCTGTTCAAGATGAAACCCGATGAAACCATTAGTGAGATGTCAAATCGCTTCACCGACATCATTAATGGTTTAAAGGCTTTTGGGAAGACATATTCAAATATGGAGATGGTGAAGAAAATTCTTAATAGTCTACTAAAGAGTTGGGAAGCCAAAGTGATAGCCATTGAAAAGTCTAAAGATCCTCACACACTTTTTTTGATGAACTAATGGGCTCTCTCTTCACTTATGAAATAAAGATCAAAAGGGGATAAGAACCAATCAAGAAAGGTGACATTACTCTCAAATTTACCTTTCAAGAGGATGAAGAAAATTTTGCTCAAAAAGAGGATGATGAAGATGAAGAGATGGCCATGTTTACAAAAAAATTCAAGAAGTTCATAAGAATGAACAAGTTCCCAAGTAGGAGAAGACCACAAAGGGAGATGACTAAAGAGGAATCAAGTAGAAGAGAAAGGGATCAAATTATTTGCTATGAATGCAATAAACTAGGTCACATTAAACTTGATTGTCCTTTGTGGAAAAAGTAAAACATGACTAAGCCAAAGAAGAAAGTTATGGTAGCAACATGGAGTGATAGCGACTTTTTCGATGATGAATCAAATGAGGGGGAAATAGCCAACCTATGTCTCATGGCTCTTGATGAGCCAAAGGTGGATGAGCATTGCTACAAAGCCAATTCAAGCAAGAACAATTAATGATACCTTAATAGTGGATGCTCAAAACACATGACTGGAGACAAAACTCTCTTTAAAGACTTGAAAACGAAAAGTGAAGGAGATGTTACATTTGGTGACAACTCAAAAAGCCAAATTAAAGGGATTGGCTCCATTGGTAACAATTCCTCTACATCTATTGAAAATATTTTACTTATAAAAGGTCTCAAGAATAATTTACTTAGCATTAGTCAATTATGTGATAAAGGATTTAGGGTTGTGTTTGAATCCATGTGCTGTCAAGTAATTAATGTCAAAACTAACAAGCTTGTTTTTGTTGGACACCATCAAGAAAACATTTATGTAGTGTATCTAGATGACCTATCCTCTAAAAATGTTTGTTTTATGGCTCAAAAAGAAAATGAGAGTTGGATTTGGCATAGAAGGCTTGGACGTGCAAGTAAGCATGTAATTTCAAAACTTTCTCAAAATAATTTAGTTGTTGGTTTGCTAAAGTTGAAATATGAAAATGACAAAATTTGTGATGCATGTGCTCAAGAAAAACATAGAAGAATTTCTTTCAAACCTAAGAATTACATTTCAACTACTAGACCTCTTTAACTATTGCATATTGATCTCTTTGGCCCTACTAGAATAATGAGTCTTGGTGGACAACAATATGGGTTTGTTATTGTTGATGATTTTACTAGATTCTCATGGGTTCTCTTTTTGCATTCAAAGAATGATGCCTTGGAAAAATTCATCACTTTTAGCAAACAAATACAAAATAAAAAAGGTTATTCAATTACTAGTATTAGAAGTGATCATGGAAAGGAATTTGAAAATCTAGGCTTTAATGTATCTTGTAGTGAAAATGGTATTAGCCATAATTTTTCTGCTCCTAGAACTCCTCAACAAAATGGGGTAGTAGAAAGGAGAAATGGAACTTTAGAAGAAATGGCTAGAACCATGCTTTGTGAAAATAATTTACCTAGATATTTTTGGGCGGAAGCCATAAATACTTCTTGTTATATTATAAATAGAGCTATGATTAGGCCAATTTTGAAGAAAATCCCCTATGAACTTTTTAAAGGAAAAAGGCCTAACATAAGTTATTTTCATCATTTTGGTTGCAAATATTTTATTTTGAACAATGGCAAAGATGATCTTGGTAAATTTGATGCAAAAAGTGATGAAAGAATTTTCCTAGGATATTCTTTGAACTCAAAAGCTTATAAAGTTTTCAATAAAAGAACATTAGTGATTGAAGAATCTATACATGTTATTTTTAATGAGTCTAACCCATCTCCGAGAAAGGTGCTTCTTGATGATGATGATGTAGGTATATTTCAAGAATGGATCAATGATGCACCTCATAACATTGAAGAGAAAAATTGAAAGGAAGAAGATGAGTTTTTAGAGGATAGAGAGCCAAGTCATCCTAGAAAAAAGAGATATGTCAAAGATAGTGAAATAAGAATGGATCAATGATGCACCTCATAACATTGAAGAGAAAAATTGAAAGGAAGAAGATGAGTTTTTAGAGGATAGAGAGCCAAGTCATCCTAGAAAAAAGAGATATGTAAAAGATAGTGAAATCATTGGTGATCCAACTCAAGGGGTAAGAACTAAATTTTCTTTTAATGTGTGTAATTATGTTACTTTCTTATCCCATATTGAACCCAAAAATATAGATGAAGCATTAGGAGATGATCATTGGATTTTAGCCATGCAAGAAGAATTGAACAAATTTGAAAGAAGCCATGTATGGAATCTTGTACCTAGGCCTAGTGATCATCCCACCATAGGCACCAAATGGGTCTTTAGGAATAAAATGGATGAGAATGGGAATATCATTAGAAATAAAGCTAGATTGGTAGCTCAAGGGTATAGCCAAGAGGAACGAATAGATTATGATGAAACCTATGCCTTGGTAGCAAGGTTAGAAGCCATAAGGATGTGCTTGCATTTACATGTTTTAAAATTTTTAAGCTTTTTCAAATAGATGTCAAGAGTGCATTTCTTAATGGTTTTATAAATAAAAAAGTGTATGTAGAGCAACCTCCCGATTTTGAAAATCCAAAATTTCCAAATCATGTTTATAAATTGACAAAAGCATTATATGGTTTAAAACAAACTCCTAGAGCTTGGTATGAAAGATTGCCAATTTTTTTGATTGAAAATGGTTTTAATAGAGGGAAGGTTGACACTACACTTTTTATTAAAACAAAAGGTAAGAACATTCTCATAGTGTAAATTTATGTTGATGATATTATATTTAGTGCTACTAATGAAATTCTTTGTTAAGAATTTGCTAAGATTATGCAAGGTGAATTTGAAATGAGCATGATAGGAGAATTCACATTCTTCTTGGGACTACAAGTAAAGCAAACAAAAGATGGCACCTTCATTAATCAAGCTAAATACATTAAGGATTTGCTCATAAGGTTTGGATTGGGAGAATCAAAGCCTTGCTTGACACCAACAAGCACTTCAACAAAGCTTGACAATGATGAAAGAGGTAAATGTGTTGACTCTAAACTATATAGGTCTATGATTGGTTCATTGCTATATTTTATTGCTAGTAGACCTGATATTATGTTTAGTGTATGTCTATGTGCTAGATTTCAATAATCTCCGAAAGAAACACATTTATCTACTATCAAAAGAATTTTTAGATACCTCAAGGAGAACCCAAATTTAGGATTATGGTACCCAAAAGGCTCTTATTTTGCTTTACATGCCTATTTCGATGCAAATTTTGGTGGGTGCAAAATTGTAGAAAAAGTACTTCTGGTACTTGTCAATTGTTTGGAAATATGCTCATATCATGATTTTCCAAGAAACAAAATAGTGTTGCTCAATCTATAACCGAAGTTGAATATGTAACGGTCGAAAGTTGATGTGCTTAGGTTTTGTAGATTGAACAACAATTGAAGGATTTTGGAATAACCATGGATCATATTCCCCTTAAATGTGACAATACTAGTGCCATCAATCTCACCAAAAATTCAATTCAATAATCTAGAACCAAACATATTGAAATTAGGCATCATTTTATTAGAGATCATGTTCAAAAAGGTGATATTGTGCTTGAATATGTGGATACCTTGCATCAACTAGCTGATATCTTCATAAAACCTCTTGATAAAGATAAATTTTATGCAATTAGAGGTGAACTTGACATGATGAATGTTTCTTAAAGTGAATTTCTTGATGTTATGATGAATTGTGCACTCTTGATTGTTCTAATGTGTGTTTATCTAAATTTTTTTGTTATTTGTGCATGATTGTCTACTTAAATGATCATATTGCATGTTTTTCAAATCTTTTTAATTATTTAAAAAATAAAAAAATGCTACAGCTCAAACCAATCGATCTCTTTTGGGAATGGATTGATTGGTTATTCACTCAGTAGCTAGATTAAAGGGAAAACATAAGGAACCGATCGATCCCCTTGGAAAGGGATCGATCGGATGAGTAGGCAGTAGCCAATTTTCATTCAACTCATGAACCGATCGATTCCCCTTAGGATAGGATCGATCGGGTATTTAACTAGTAGCTATAAGAAGGTTGGAATGAGCAAAATCGATCGATCCCCTTCAAAACAGATTGATCGGTTCCATGTAAAGACCCATAACTGATCGATCCCCTACTTCAATCGATCGATCGGGTCGTGTTTTTTGGGCGTAATAAAGTCAAGTCTTCTCATTTTCACCAATCATTTTAGATTTTCTCTCTCATCTTTTCCAAACCCTAAACACTTTTCACCCAAAATTGCTCCTTCCTAGCTCCATTTTGTGCAAATTCCTTCACTCCAACTTGGCCTCTTGCCAAAATTCCTCTTTGAAACCCATTAATTTTGCCTCAAAATGGTCCCAAGAACCAAAGTTACTGCCAGACGAAGGAACCCCCCAAGAAAGGCATCAAGCATTATGATGAAGCCCTCATTTAATCAGAACTTCAACAATTCAAAGGCAAAGGACCAATACGAGATGAACTTTGCCCATCGAGAAGTCAAACACGATAAGGTAATTTCCCTATATTTTCTTCGCTCCATAAACTTCCCTTATCTGCATATCTTTAAGGCATTTGGTTGGCTACATTACTTGTGTATGGAAGGCCTGTTATTTGAGAACTTAGTAAGAGTTTTCTATATTAATGCAAGTTGTATTCAGATTGAAGGAAGAAATAGGCATTATCTTGATAAGTTTAGAACTTATGTGATGAGAAGGGAAATTTTAGTCACCAAGTAAATGTTAGTTGAAACCTTCAAGCTAGATGATGTGGGAGAAACAGACACTAGATGTGATATGGTGCAACTTGCACAATATATCTTTAGTAATCCAAATCTCTTAGTTGCTCCAACTCAAGCCTTTCGATTACCCATGCATGATAGATTGCTCCATCTCATAGTTACCCATGTTCTAGCACCTTTTGGGACACAGTACTCCACCATTAGAAAGCAAGATTATTGGTGGATGTATAAGATCAAGAATGAGTAGAAACCAAATTTGGTGCATTTCATTTTTCATGATATGATGAGGGTAGTCCAGAACAAAGATATTACTTTAGTCTATGGGTATACAATTAGTAATCTGTTGAGGTATTTGGAGATAACTACTAGAGGAGATAAGCAAATGACCTTCAATGACCCTTTTAGTGTTCTTGAAGCTCCTACATTACATAGCATGGGGTACATTCAAAATACAGTTGGATTGTGGGTCAAAAAGGGTGACATTAGAGCTGCACAGGAAGAGGGGGAAAAGCAAGACCCTATGGATATGCCTGAACAACCAGATGAACCCCCTACCCAACCATCCCATCTTCAAGGAACCTTAGAGATGCTCTTACTTCAGATGAATAGCTTGTATTTAATGGTTTGCAGTATAAATACTTGATTGGAGACTATAGAGGAAACTCAACATGAGCTGGTAACACAAGTTCGTCATCTTTGAGTTGATGTTGAGAACATAAGGTCTACATCCTCACCCATGGGGCAGCCATCTTTTCATTCTCCTCATCCTCATCAGTCGTCCCATTCTCCACCTCCACCACAATGAGCTTCATTAGTGTCATCCATTGTGTTTTCCCACATATTTTATATTTTGTAAATATAACTTTGCATTATCGTTTGTAGACTTTGATCTTTATATTAATACAACTTATCTTTTATTCTCTTGTGGCTTGTAACTTTGTGGCTTGTGGCATTGTTGTGTGGTTTGATGTTTGAAGTGCACTTGGGTGGCCTTGAATTGCTTATTCCCTTATTTTGATTTGCTTCATTCTTTTTGTTATGACAAAAAGGGAGAGAAATATTGATATGAAAATTTGATGATGCTTTGATATTGATGGTTATGGTGATATTACTCTTACCTAGTTGCCTTAAATCTTATGCCTAAATTCAGGGGGAGTTTGCCTTTCATAAGTTTAGGGGGAACTTGTTTTCAAAAGGAAAAATGTTTTTCATGCAAATTTTTCATTTGGTTTTGTCATATCAAAAATGGAGAGATTGTTGGCCTTGAATTAATCAAGAATTTTGATTTGACAAAACAAAAATTTGCCTAATTTGAATCAACCTTGTCTAAGTTTGAAATGAACATTTTTCCACCATTCTATCTTGCCAAAATCAATTTGAAAATCAAAATATGTCAAATTATCGAAACAAAACATGTTTAGTGCAAGATGTGATGGAAGGGATCGATTCCCTCCTTACCAGATCAATCCCCTAGCAAAAAAGATTGATCCTGTTTTCTTCTAGAACAAAAAATCCTTCAAGTTTTGGCAAAAACCAATCGATCCCTCCCTGTAGGGATTGATTGGTTGAGGTTGAAAGATGACCAGATCGATCCCCTCAATCAAAGGATCAATCACTTTTTCATACAGAATGCTTTCTTCGTGAAATTTTTTAGAAAAAGGATCGATCCCCTACATAAGAGATCGATCACCTAAGGTAAGGGATCGATCCCCTCTTAAAGGGATCGATCGGTTGTTCAAACAGAATGCTCTCCAAGTGTTGAAACTAAAAAAACCAATCGATCCTCCTACATAAGGGATCGATCACCTAAAGAACAGATCGATCCCCTAAAGAAAGGGATAGATCGGGTAAGGCAAAATAGGCACAAAATCGAGCCTTCTCAAACATGAACCAATCGATCCCCTAAGGGAAGGGATCGATCCCCTGAAGGTCAGAAACTCTCAATAGCTATTTTTTTTGCTAAAATTTCTGTAGGTAAGAAGCATTAAATGCATTCCAACGGGTCTCAACTTCTTCCTAACCATAAATCAAGCATTCCACTGCAGACCAAGAGCAACAAGAGCCAAAGAAACTTATTGCTATTCACCTACCAATCTGCTTAAGCATTCAAAGCTTAAAAAGAGAAAAAGTGCAGAATTCATATCAGTTTTTCTCTACTTTCTTATCTATACCTCTGTGTACTTCAACTTAGCAAGCACCTAACCTTTGTGAGGTTCTTAAAGTTTGCCAAATACTTATAAATTTCTGTATTGTGAGTGTGTAAGCTTAAGGGGGAGGATAACCCTTAAGAGTGTATGTTGTTGAGTTTGTAAAGCTTTGTGAAAGCTTAGTTGTAATCCTCATCTAATAGTGGATTGAACTCATTAGCAAAAGAGGCTAAGAGAGAGAACATAGGTGCCTAAGAAAGGACCGAATCTCTATAAATCTTGGTGTTAAATTCTCTAACCCTATCTCTTGTTTATATTCATTTATTGTGCTTATCTGTTTTGATAATTTGTGATTATTGAATATTATCTTTGAAAATTTTATTAAAACCAATTACCCCCTCTTGGTTTATTCCAAGTCATTGAGCTAATAATGAGAAATCACAAACAAATAGGTTAGTCCACATTAAATCATAAATAATTACATAATAAAAACTATCAAAGTAAGGCTTAAGATAACATATAACTAACTAATGGCTTAACTTTCTAATCAATCCCCAATGGAGTCGTCAAACTGTCATAACGTCTAGATTGGGAGAACTTACCCATTAGACACAAAAATCATGAGTCACCACCAATCTTTTTTACCTAGTTGTGATTGGCCACCTATATGAATCTATTCTTTTTAAGGTTGTCCTAAGTGTAAATTAAGGGTCTCTAAAAACCATAGGTTTTGGTCTACATCAACAGAATTAAGATTCAAGAGTTGATTACGTGTAGGAAAAGTATTAGCACCCCTTTACGCCCAAAATTGGTACCAAATTGATTATGTGTAATCTAAATTAAGCCTTATCAAAGATAGTTTTATCATGCAAATAAATTAATTCCAATCCTTTTATTTATTTACAAAACATGGTGATACAAACAATTCTATCAAGAATATCAAGCAATCATGCAATAAATATTAAATCATACCATGCAAAAATTATCATGCAAATATATTATAAATCATACCAAATGTCATGTAATAATATCATGCCTAGATCATACTAAATATTCATGCAAATATATTAATTATCATGCAATAATATAAAATACCATACAAATATATAATCATGAAATCAAATATAATCACACAAATATATTATGAAATTAAATATAATCATGCAATTATGCACACAATAAATATAGAAATATGCAATCAAATGTCATTCAAATATAATATTAATTATACAATATCATATAATGCAATAAATATAAAATCATGCAATAATAATAAATAAATAAATAACTATGCAAATAAATATATTAATAATCATACAAACAAATGAATTTATAATCATATAAATAGACATGCAATTAAATATATAATCATGCAAATAAACATGTTATTAAATATATAATCATGTAAATAAATATATTAATAATCAAGTAATTAAATATATTAATAATCATGCAATCAAATTAAACATAATCATACAAATAAATATATTAATAATCATGCAAATATATTAATAAATCACACAAATAAATATATTAATCATGCAAACAAATATATTAGGCAAATAAGTTATCATGCAAATACAATATTAGTCATGCAAATTCATGCAAAAATAAATACCATGCAATAAATATAAAAATAAGAGTAAGTAATTAAATATTATAAAAATTGTGCAAAAATCACAAAAAAAAAAAAAAAAACTACCTCAATAGATTCCAACAATTTTTCACCTTTTAAAATTGATGCTTCCTACTATAAATGTTAGCTTTCTTTCTAAAAACTCCAACTGGATCTTCTTGCAATATTTTTTGCTAGATTGCTTCTTCCTTATTGATTAAAAATTTTGCCCAAAATTTCTCTTTTTTCAATGATCTCTATTTGATTTTGAAGTGAATTGCTCTGAGGCCCCCTTTTAATCTTAGATTCAATGTCCTTATACAGAGAGTGAATCCCTTTCGATTTGGAAAAAATTAATTCAACCGAATCTAGAATTTCTCTCCAAATTTTATTATCTATATAATCTTTCTTTTTTCAATAAATTAAGCCTTAAGTCTTTCCAAAATTATTCAACTATTAAAGTTAAAATCTAAGATAGAATCCAAAAGTTGAATTGAATCCAAGATTTTTCATGCAAAATCTCACATTTTTTTTTATTTTTACCCTTTTTTTGTTTTTTTACTAATTAGCTTTGATTCTTTTGACTAAAAATACAAAAATTAAACCAAAACTTAAACAAAAAAAATTAAAATACAAATAACATTTAAGACTTAATCTTCAGGTCTAAAATTCATTTTTACAATTAAGGTCCAATTACATAATCAAAATTAAAATTCAAAACTCAATGAATTTCAAAAAATTCTAGAATAAGATAGATTATCTACAGTATTTATTTTAAAAGTTAATAAAATTTTATATTTTGTTATTAATAAAGTGACATCATATAATTCACATCAATACTGACACAAGTGATGGAGCAAAATAATTTATCCAATGGGAACTTAATTCAAATTATTAAATTATAAGAATCAACAATAATAATAAGGTGTCACGTATTAGAATCTCCTTAGGGTTTTAGCACTGTGGGAGGAATGAGTTCTAGTAGGATACAAAGTTTGCCTCAAGAGCTCTTCATTGAAGCAAACTTGGGGCTAGAAAGTTAGTAGTTAGCAGTTAGTGGCAAAAAGAGATACAGAAGACGATGGCAGTGGGGTGTGTATCATGGCAGATGGCTTGGAAGGGGTTTGGAAAAGCTTGAAGTTGACCGAGGAAGAGAATGAACATATAAAGATCGAAGCGAGACAATAAGAAGATAGTGACGCCCAAGCCGCTTGCTGGTTGGTGGGGAAACTCTTAACCACAAGACCTTTTAACTAAAAGGCAATGATAAGCACTCTTAAGGTAATATAGAAGTTGGTACAAGAAGTTTAGATCTGTGTTCTGGACAACAATCTTTTTCTTTTCAAGTTTGGATCAAAAAAAGACAAGACAAGGGTGTTATAAGGGGCGCCTTGGTCCTTCAAAAAAATGCTTCTTCTGTTTCATGACTACAATGAAGATCTAAAGTCATCTGATTACAATTCTGATAGAGATTTATTCTTGGTCAAAGTGTATGACATCCCGTTTAAATGGATCAACTAAGAGATGGCAGTAAGAGTGGGCCAGGAAATTGGAGTAGTTAAATGAATAGATGATAACATGGATTGTATGGGGTGGGAAAGGTTCCTTGAAATACGAGTAGAGATTGATGTGACCAAACCTCTTAAGAAGGTTCATAACTTAATAACAACATATGGGGCAAACTCAAGTACGGAAGGCTACCAAAGTTTTGTTGCGCTTGTGGGATGCTAGACCATACCAAATGAATGTCCAAGCGTAGATGAAATGGAACAGGAATGGAACATGAGAAGCAATATCGACTACCCCAAAATGATGCTAGAAGGGTGGCAAAACAAAAGAAGACTGGATCGACTGGGATAATGTGAGTACAACACACACAGAGGGTGGTGGTGAGACAAAGGACGATCCTCGATAGGGGAACGAGCGGCGAGAGCATTCAATAGGGATCCAAACACGTAGAGGGAATCACGACAAGATTTTTAAGAACAGTTAGTAGGGGATCATGACTTATTGAGATAACAGCCGAGATTGAGGGCAAAACTAATGCAAAGGATATTATTACTAAGAAGATGGATTCTACGTGGGGAAAATCTTCAAATCAAGGAATCCCAGAGAATGGAAAAAGGAAATATGCAAAACAGATGGGTTCTGACGTGGAAAAAAATAATGGTATAACCCACCTACATGGAACCATTTATGACAACACACTAGATGGGGTAGTCTGATGGAACAGGCAGTCACTAGATAGGAAACAAAGAGAATGCAGTCAGAGAAAAGACAATTTGAAAGAGCAAAGCTAGGAATCAAACAGCAGGGTCAAGCATGCTGGAAACAAACTTGGGGAAGAGAAGGGCAACTAAAATGGAAGGGGAATTTGACTGTGAATTAGCGACAGATGTCATCCAAGGTAAGAAAACCAGAATTAAAGCAAACCAAAAAGAAGGAAAGTCATTTGAAAAGGCGGAGGCTGGTGGCCAGCCCCGCCAAAAGCCATGAAGTGCTTATCATAGAACTTCCGTGGGCTCGGGAACCTACATGCTGTTTGAGCCTTTCGACAACTACTGAAAACAGAAGCTTCCCGTGTGATTTTTCTTATTGAAATGAAGTTACATGTTAAGAAGATGGATCAAATAAGAAGGAAATGTGGTATGCAGTCATACATTAGCATTGATGCTAATGGTACCAGTGAGGGTTTGGCAATGTTATAGAATGATGGGATTAAGCTACATCTGCTAAGCTATTCGAAACATGGAGGTGTAGGACAGTAGTAGCATACAAAAATGATGACTTACTGGTTTTTATGGGAAACCTGACACGAGATGGAGATGGCAATCGTGGGGTGTTTCAAAAAGGCTGGTAGAGCAATTCACAACATTGTGGATATGTATAAGAGACTTTAATGAGGTCATCTGGTCACACAAGAAGTCCGAAAAATGTCTTAGGCATGAAAGGCAGATAGAGGAATTTCTGTTTGTGTTGCATGAGGTAGGCCTTGATGATCTAGAGTATAAGGGTCAGTGGTACATGTAGGAACAAGGGAACAACCTAACAAATAATGTAAGGGTAAGGCTAGATAAAGGCGTGGCCAACCAAGCATGGGGTTTGCTATTCCCATAATATACGATCACTCATCTAATATCAACAGTGTCCAACCATAACCCAATAGTAATCAATACCAAAAATGGTCAAAGCTTCAAAGAGAGAGAAGCGAAGAAGTCTACGTACAGATTCAAAAGCTCCTGGGCGAAAGAAAGAGAGTGTGAAGACATGATCAAGGACGCTTGGAAAGAAAGTAGTAAGGTACAGTTGAATGGGAAACTGGCTTGTACGAGTACTCGATTCTCTAAAAGGCACCAAAAACACTTTCGAGGATTGCATGAAAAAGTCAGAAAGCTTACGAAAGACCTCCAACAGCTAAAGGAAGATAGGTCGAATCAAGCAAACTTGGAACAGATGAGAGTGGTTCGGGAGGAGCTGAATTTGGCCATTAAAAGGGAAGAGTTATTCTGGTCACAAAGATCACGGATTAATTAACTCAGGAAGGGGGACCGCAACACGACTTTTTTCATGCAAAAGCTAACCAACATAGAAGATGCAATAATATATAAGGATTGAGGATAATAGGGGCGAATGGTGCGAAGAGGATGAACGGATCACAAAAATTGCCACTAACTACTTTCAAAGCTTATTCCAAATCAAAGGGCGTGGAAACATGGAAGAGATCCCAGAAGCAGTGGAAAGCCGAGTATTCGACGAGATGAACGATCTTCTGCTAATGGAGTTCATTACTAAAGAGATCCAGATGGCCATAAAACAAATGCATCCATTAAAATCCCCAGGACCAGACTGTGTGTTTGCGTTATTTTATAAAAAATTTTGGCATTTAGTAGGTATTGATGTAACCCAGTTCTGTCTTTCCTTTTTAATGAGAAGGGTAATTTGAGGGAAGTCAATCACACCAAAATAGTCTTAATCCCCAAAATAAGTGACCCTAGGAACATCATGCAATTTAGACCCATTAGTTTATATAATGTGCTGTATAAAATTATTACTAAAGTGCTAGCAAACAGGCTAAAATGTGTCTTTCCACATTGCATTAGTGAGTCTCAAAGTGCTTTTGTCCCAGGGCGACTAATCACTGATAATATTTTGGCTGCATATGAACTTCTCCATTCCTTTTAAAAAAAAAAAAAAAAGATGGACAGAAAGGATACTTGCTTTAAAGCTCGAAATGAGTAAAGCCTATAATAAGGTTGAATGGGATTTCCCGAAAGAAATGATGGGCAGAATGGGTTTCAAGCCTAGATGGACATCTCTTATAATGCAATATGTCACAACCGTTTCTTATTCGATTATTATAAATGGAAGCATCATTGACAAATTTTGGCCAGGAAGGGGTCTTAGGCAAGAAGACCTTCTATCTTCGTATTTGTTTTTATTATGCAGTCAAGGATTGTCATCTTTGTTAGCCAAGCTCAGAGAGGGCTCCATCGAAGGAGTCCAAGGTAGCCGAGATGGCCCCAGAACGACTCACCTATTCTTTGCAGATGACAACTTATTGTTCGCTAAGGTAACATCAAGTAAAGGCGAGAGGGTGAAGAGCATGCTACAAAAGTACGAAAAAGGCTCCAAGCAGCAGATCAACTTCGATAAATCAACACTGTATTTTAGCACAAATACGGGACAAGAGCAGAAAGGGATCGTTAAAGAAATGTTTGGAGTGCAAGCCACAGAAAGTCCTGAAAAGTATCTTAGGCTGCCATCAATGGTGGGGAGGAATAAAACAAGAGCTTTCAGAGAGATCAAAGAGAGGATCAAAAAAAAAAATAGAAGGGTGGAACAACAGATGCTCACCACAAGGTGGGAAAGAAGTTTTCATTAAGTCAGTTTTACAAGCTGTCCCAACCTATGCTATGAATTGTTTTATGCTACCAAAAAGCTTGTGTAAAGAAATTAATAGCATAATCGAGAGATATTGGTAGAGGCAAGGGACAAATGTGAAAGGCATTCATTGGTTTAAGTGGAAAGAGCTGTGCCTACCCAAATCGAAGGTTGGATTGGAATTTAGAGAAATGGATACTTTTAACAAGGCTTTGCTGGGAAAAAAGGGCGGAGGCTCATATCCAAACAAACACATTAGTGAACCAAGTCCTTAAGGCTGGGTATTTCCTGAATACATCCTTCATGGGGTCAAGGTTGGGCCATAACCCCTCACTCACGTGGAGGAGCATACGGGGGTTAAGGAGATATTAGTTAAAGGGTTAAGATAGCGGGACGGCAATGGGCAAAACATTCACATATGGGAGGACAACTGGCTCCTAACGGCATGGCCTTTCAAAGTGAAAACACAACGAGGAAAGCAGTAGGAAAATACCATGGTGGCACATCTCATAGATCATCAAGGCAGGTATTGGAACAAAGAGATTATCAATGGAATTTTCACACCGTGGAAAGCAAACATAATCTGTACGATACCAATCAGCTTTCTAAGCAGCCCTGATATTCTAATGTGGCATCATGATAACAAAGGGGAATACACAGTGAGAAGCACCTACAAAATCCTAACGGAAGAGGGGCAACAAGTAGGGGTTGAATAAATGCAACGTAACCCAGAGATGGCATGGAGGAAATTATGGAATGCAAGTATCCACCCTAAAGTCCAGATATTGGTATGGCATTTGAGCCGTGAGGCATTACCAACCATGTTAAACCTTAACCGGAGAGGTTTGACTGTAAACACAGCATGCCCAAGGTGTGGTGAAGTGGAAGAATCGGTACTGCATGCAAGCCTTCAATGCCCGCACGCTTTAAGGGTATGGAGTCACCTAAAGCTACATTAAAATGATTGGAACAACCTTACTGATACTGCAGCGTGGATAAAACATGCATGTAACAACTTAAAAGATGGGCAACTGGAGCCTTTATGACAGCAATATAAGGGATATGGGGAGAATATAACAAGGAAAAGCATGGTGAACAGAGGAAATCACCACAAGCAACAGCATGCTTTCTTCAACAATATAATGCAGAATAAGGTACGTATCAGGTTGGGAAAGAAAGTCAATAGCTCTTAACACAGCAATGGACCCAGCTGGTACAAGGGCTAGTTAAAGTCAATTTCGATGGATCCTTTTGTCGACAGGAACGGAAAGAAGGCATAGGAATTATTATTAGAGACCATCAGGGCGCAGTTCTTGGAGCCGCAGCAATTCAAATAAGTGGTGTTAGCAACCCATTTCAAGCTAAAGCAAGAGCAGCGGTGATTGCTATAAAGTTTGAAAACGTATTGTTGAAGGGTTAGCAATGATCAGAAAACTGAAGATGACAGAGTTTGATCTATCACCTATAGGCACGATCATAGAGGAGGCAAGATGGAGGTTGGCCAGTTTTCAACTATGCCAAATCATGCATGTATTACGAATAGGAAATAGGGTAGCACACCAACTTGCATGCCATAGCTTACGCATAGAAAGTGATGAATATTAGGTAGAAGACTACCCTGATGTAATAGTTGAAGCATTGCATGGTGATTGTAACCAAGCTTGAGTAATAAAGTTCATTTCCTTTCCTTTCAAAAAACAATAATAATAATAAACATATTTTTCTATGACTAAAGTATGGAGCCAAATATTGAACTCAAATCATATAATATTGCCTTCATATGATCAGAAATTGCAGACATATATATAAGAACCTAACTAAGAAAATTTGCTACCAATAACAACAAAATCTTGAAACAATTTAACTTCTAATTAAATTTAAGATATTTTTACTGAAGTGAATTAGGACATTTCACATACACACATGGAAGATAAAAGAAAAGTAAAATAATTGTTAAAACCTCTGATTTTCCTTCAACGGTTTATGTGTTGTATATAGAGTAAGACGTATATGTATTGCTTGAAAAGAATTGAAAATACTACCAAAGTTCATTTTTTTAAAAAAATACGACTAAAGTTTGCATAAATCATTCAAGCAGATAAATTTGCACAAACCACTTTTTGATTCAAGCAGGTGATATCTAAATAGAAGACCACCGAGAGCTAGTTAAAACATATTTGTGTCACATATTCTAAAAATACTCCTTTGAGTTTTACATGAGTCACGTATGATTTCAGAATTTTAGGCTCCACTCGTTCTTATATAGATCCCTTTGATTGACATTTTATAAAATTTATAAAGTCAATTATGAAATATAATTTGTATAAAATTTCTTATTTAAGCTTTGTTAGAAAATAAAAAAAAAAAAATTTACTTAGATAAACTATTTACAAATATTTATTTATTGACTTTAATGCTTTAAAATTCACTTTAATAATAAAGGTCAACTTATTACTCACTAAGTATTTATTGACAGTGTACAAGGTTACTAACAATCCATTGACAGTATACAAGTTGTATGATGAGACAAATTTATACGAAAAATTTTAAGTAAAATTTATAATTTTTTTAAAAAATGATTTTATATAAACTTTAATAAAAATCAAAGCCGATTGATTGATTAAATTCGTTAATTAAATTTCACTTGAAATTTAAAATTTTTCATTAATTATTTCTACAAAACTTCATAAAATTTACTTAAAAATTTTCATCAAATTGAAAGGAACTTCACTTAAAAAAACTTTTATGTAATTAAATCATTAATAATAATTTATGGTAAGAAACTTCAAAACTGACTGCACCGCAGTTATTTTATTACTGTCATGAAAATGCATACAAACTTACAAGAAACAGATACAGAAACAGAACATACAAGTGAAAGAAAGCAACATGGATCCATGACCAAATTAAGTAGCTAGGTGCACCCACAAGCACAAGAAATGACACAAGCGACTAGTAATCTTCAGGGGCCAAGGGCTGGTGCGTGTGGTGGGGAGGCTCTGCTGGTATCACCATGTACTCGTATATGAGACCGGCTAGACCTCCTCCAATCAGTGGACCCACCCAGTAGATCCAGTGATTGTTCCAACGCCATCCTACCAAGGCAGGACCAAATGCCCCGGCTGGATTCATGGCTCCTCCATCAAATGGCCCGCCCACTAAGATGTTAGCACTGAAAATTAACCCAATAGCCAGTGGTGCTATTGTCCCCAGGCTTCCTCTTTTCGGATCAATCGCTGTTGCATAAACAGTATACACCAATCCATATGTCAGCACTATTTCCAGTAAAAGACCGCGCAACTCCCCAACTCCGGACGCCACATAGAACCCGGCCGGTCGCTGAAACCAAAAGCCCATACTCATCAAACAGCAAGACAAAATTATACTGTATATATATATATATATATATATATAGTTAGTTAGTTGTATCCTGATGCATGAATGATATATATACATATATATATATATATATATATATATATAAAACTACCATTCCAGCGGCAACCAGAAGCAAGAGACAAGCCACGATAGAGCCTAAGAGTTGAGCAACCCAGTAGTAAACGGCACGAATAAGCGTGATCCTTCCTCCGACCAGGGCACCAAAGGTGACTGCTGGATTCAGATGGCCACCAGAGACGTTAATACTGGATGCCACAGCTGAAAACAGTGACAAGCCATGCGCAAGTGCTATCATCACCAGTCTTGCAGGCGTTGTACTGGTATCCTTGTGCATCTTGTCTGCAACAAATTACAAATGAAGTAAGATGTCACTCCAAGTAATAAAGATGAAAAGTTTAAGACTTCAGTGTTAAGACACTACCAAGAGCAAGAACTGAGCCTTCGCCGGCAAAGACGAAAATGCAAGTGGAGAAGAATTCAGCCAAGGTGGCTCGCATGGAGTCTGGATGAGTGGCCTCATCAGCCCTCCCAAAAGCGTATCTGCGAGGCGGCATGTTTTCCCTCCTCTACCTTAACTTCTTATCTTGTCTGTCTTTACAGTTTCAGAAAAAAATCAGCTAAAACTATAGATGGTGAAAAATTGCACTGCGGCTTTAGCTTTTGCTCCTTCACTTTGAAAATGATGGTGCAAGCGCAGAGAACAAGAGAAGAAATAGATAAAGAGAAACAAAGAAGCAGGGGAAAGGGAAACTCAAAAAACAGAAAATTGATTACCGAGGCCGGAGTGTGGTGCATGCATGAGAAGTGGAAGTGGATTCGCTTAAATTAGCCAAAGAGGGGTTGGACTTATGTGGGACACTTGGGGGATGTTAATGCATCAAGCTTAACACGTACATATCTATGTGTAGCCTTCTCATTCCTATTCTTATCTCTTAATTACCAACTGGAACACCCTCTCGTCTCCTTCTTTTCTCTTTACCTCATGATTTTGTGGTCCACAGATATAGAGTTCTTTTTTTGTTTTTTTCCTTTTCAAGAAAAAAGAAAAAAGAAATTAAGAACAATAGTTTATTACGAAATTGATCTTGTTGCGCCATCATCAGAGAAAGAAACAATATTAACTAAGAGGCACCCTCGCTTCGCGTCGGGTCATTGAACAACAACTTAGCAACAATGGTTCCATAGCAATCCAATAATCATTTTAATTAACAATATTAAATTCTAGTTTCATTGCCTTTCTTCCCATAATTAAATTAGCAAGGCATAATAAACAAAGCAAACCAAAAAAATTACATTGAACAAAAACTATTCAACAAACTTAACTTCAAATGCAATGTAGATTGCAAAGATACTTCATGTATCACTAATTTTTTAAAAATTAAATACCTTATAATTATAATTATCTCAATTTTGATGTTCTTTTGTATGAGACACTGGATCTGCCCTCTCAAACTCAACATCTGCTTTCAATTATTTCATAGCCTCGCATCCTGTGCTAACTTGAGAACTGAGTTAAGAGTAACTGGTGAAAATCCATAGACTTGGGAGCCTAGATTGCCTGCAAAAGATATCTGACGTAGCTTGCTTTTGATTTTCTGCAAACTGAATGCAAAGCTGATAAATCATGGGCGGCTAATATTTGATTGGCAGTAAGTTCAATATTCCATACACAGGTTACCCAGGATTTATGCAAAGCATATGCCACACAAGCAAACCTATTTATTAGTATTTTTCAGAATAAATATTATTTCATTAGAAAAATTGAACATACCTGGACTGTTTTTATTCAAAGCTGCAGTTGGAATTTTGATGGGACTTTGGATCAGTCAAGTGGACATCAAAAGAACAAATTTTTTTGAGTAAGATTATTAATTAAACAATGCATATTTCAAAGCTATAATGTTTAAATAATGTATTGCGAAGAAAAATTGTATTTCATAATGACAATATAGCAGGAAGAGTAAGTATCGGTAGCTAAAAACAAAGAAACATTTGTACCAACAACCAAAATTTTAAAAAATTTCGTGATACGCAACAAAAAAGTTGTGTTATTGTTTGTGTTTCTGTTGATTTGAAGGCTTTAGTTTCAAAATCAAGCACAAACATTTCAAACAACAATAAAGAAAGTCAGAATCCAACGAAATTTTCAATGCAATTTTACAAAAACAATTAAACAGGATTTGGGTAACAGGAAAGCCAAATTCAAATTCATTTTCAAAGTGAAGCATAAACATTTAAACAACAATAAAAGGAAAATTTTAATTCTCACATGAGCAATTGGAGATGTTAATTTGCAAATGGTAGAACTTTCCTGCATTAAATTAAAAGACAGACACATAAACAAAAGATGTTTGAATATTTGTTTTGAGTGAGACATTTTTTTGCTAAAATTACTGAAACACTAAGAAAGGGGAAATTTTAGACAAATAACTGACATGTTTTATTTTTAAACTTTAAAGATAATAAAAAATAATAATTCAATTACCAAACTAAACCAAGAAAATGTGGTCTAGGTATTTTAATAGAACTGTGAAATTGTGAGTGTTCTAATGTTTTTACCTTTGTTTGAATGCCTTTTGAACACGATTGCTTCTAAGCAATTGCAGAGAAGGAAACTTTCACTCTTCTCGAAATTGAAAATTTTAAAAAGGTTGTTTTTGAACGTACCAATTCTTCAATAAAAATTAGACAGAATAGATGAGTGTGATAAAAAAATAATTCAATTATCAAACTAAAAAAGAAAAAGATGTTATGGGTATTCCAATAGAAATATGAAATTGTTAGTTTTCAAAGATTTTTACCTTTGTTTGAACTTCTAACGAACATTATTGTTTTAACACAATTACATAAGCAGCAACTTCCAAGCTTCACGAAATTGAGAAATTTTAAAAAAGTTGTTGTCAAACTTATCAATTCTTGAAGAAAAATTTAAACATGAGGGCAGAAGCGGAGTTGAATTGATTTTTCGATTTATTTTCGAAAAAATTTAAGTATGGAAGGTGAATCATTTTCCTGAATAAAGAAAAAGAGAAAAATTGAAAGGGATGGAATAATGATAAAGGAATTGAAAAGAATGAAACAATGAAGAAAATTAATTAAATGAACTCCCCCTAGTAACAACCCTCTTCAAGTTCAACGAATAGAGTTTTTCTCTTGAAAAATATAAGTCAAACGATATTAACTCAGGGTGGAAGAGTTTGAAAAGAAAAACCCGAGACACATAAAGGAAGGTTAAAGAATTGGAAGGCCCAAAGTCACGACATCTCTAATCTTTTCCCCCTTGTACAAATTTCGGTAACCATTGCTTGGTTTATTGTTTTTCTTTTCCCCAAAAACCATTCACATGGCACAAAATAAATGGGCATGAAATGAAAAGTCATGAGAAGGCCAGAGTCTATATTGTGTCAAGATCATATAATTGGCCACGTGTCATCATTTTAACTATTGTAGACAAAAATAATTTAACAATAGATAGATAGATAAATTAATATTGTTTAATATTTGTAAAGGTTATATAGGAGTAGATGCGACAGGCTGAGGTTGGGTCGGGTTTGAATTGATTTCATTTAGGTTATTTTAAATTCGGGTTATTTTAATTTGATATTTAAATTATTTAAATTTGAATTATTGAAATTGAGTCGAATTTAAATTATTGAGTTTTAAAATCAAATTAATATAATTTTTTATCATCATAGATTAGTCTTTTGACCGTAAGTTTAAATAATTTCATATTTAAATTTAGATTATTTTAAATTTGAGTTGGATAAATTTAAATTGTTTACTTTTTAAAATTAAATCAGAATGCATAAGATCAAGTTCGAATAAAATATAGGGTTAACTTTAACCGAGTGTAATTGTATTATCGTAATCATTTGCGAAATTAAATACTTTTCAAATAACTAATATAATTGATTAACCGAATAAACAAACATTTTAGATTTCCAATCAATTTTGAAATTATCCAACAAGTACATATTTGTAGACAATATATATATATATATATAGAGAGAGAGGCTAGAACTAAGTGCATCATGTTAGTGTGTGCCTTATGAGCAATCGAATTGGTATTATGATGCATGCATGTTATATTAAACATAATTTTATTAATTAAGGCATTATTTACCAACAAAATTTTTATATTTAACAGTACTTACCTATTAGATAAAGTCCATGGAACAAGTTAAGCTTTACGTAAAAAATTACAAAAAAATTGTAATTATGACATTTCTATCGCATAAAAGCATTATTCTTAAAATGTTCTTAGTCGATACTTTATCAAAAAATGGATATTGATAGAAGTTGTTAAGACTGATATATGTTCATGCTTTTACTTACAAAGTAAGCAATTGATTTTATAAGTTGAAATATGAATATACTTGAATTAAACATGTAGTTGTTTGTTACAAAGATAAGTACATTGCAAATGATTCGAAATGAGAATGTCATTTGGTAATCATTTATGTGTTTATGGTAAAATTCTCATGTAATGATCCTATAAGTGATCTTTTGACTTGAGGTCCTTACCTAGCTTCTATAATAATTGTTATGCTTTGATATCATTCTTATATGATCCTAACCAAAGATGCTTAGTAGGGGATATTAGGTATAACATAAATTATCATATGAAGATAGGAACATGATCAAGATAGGATATATCACCCTAAGTGAATGAGCGAATATCTCATTATTATTTAGAAGGATTAACTCTTGTAATTTATAACTAAAATGGAATGAAGTTTTGAATATGTTCAAAGTTCAATTAAAAATGATAATAATTTTGAGAATCACTATAGGAAAATGAAGATTTGGTGGTTTTTATTTTATTTTTTTATAGTGTTTTCTAATAAACACCGTTAAGTGATATACCTTTATAAACTTTGCATCATTTTTTATACAAACGTTGCTAAATTTTTTATTTAATGGCGTTTATAGCAAAAATGCCATTAATCTCAAATATCTAGCGGCGTTTTAGTTATAAATGCCACTAAAATTTAAAATTTAGCGGTATTTATGTTTAAAACACCATAAAATGACTTTTGTTTTTAAATTTATTAAAATTTAAAAAGTAAAATTTTCTTAAAGTTTAACCTATACGGACCGTTTGGACTATTAGCAGCGTTTTTTTAAAAAGAAACACCTCAATTTTGCAAAAATTAATGGTGTTTATTTTCACAAACGTCGCTAATAAGGCCTAAAATCTGAAATACACCTAACCCTTCCATTTTTGCCCAAAAAATATGAGTTTTCCCCCTTCCATTCATTTCCATTTTCCTTTTACTAGATTTTTTCTATAATAATGTAAGTCCATTCATTTCCATTTTCCTTCTACTAGATTTCTTCTATAATAATGTAAGTTAGTTTGTTATCAAATTTTATAGTTTTTATTTTTTGTATTAATACTGTTGCTGGATTAAACGACCATTGATTCTTCTCTCTCTCTATTCCTACAATTTAAACAACCATAAATTTTGAAGTTTAAATCTCCTTCTCCCTTCCCATGCTTTAAATATCCTTTTCTTCAATCTCTCCATTCCACCAATTTAAATGGAATATAAGGGAAAAAAAAAGAGAAAAGATTTTGTTCTGTTTAAATTAAAAACCCTAGAATTTGAGAGATTTTTCTTTTTGGATTTTGATGGTGAACTTGATAATTTTATCGCCAAAAGGTTGAAAAATGTGCTATTGAGCTAAGCTGACATTAACATATTTTATTTCGCTTTGTCTTGTTTTTTTATAAATGATACCAGAAGCTAAAAGAAGCTAAATCATACCAAAAGCTGAAAAAAGTTGTTTCATACAAGGTTTTATCTTTCTTGTTTTCTTATAAATGATTGCCTATTATGTAGTGTAAGATGAATACATTATATTGGTTTGGGATTTCTAGAATCATTTTTTAATCAGCTTCTTCGAACCTGAACTGGTTGAACTAGGTGTTTGAGTTGTATTATTATACTGTTATAATTTTTTTAATAAGATAATGTTGTTATGATTCATTACTTTTAATTCAGAATGAACAGTATCTATAAGATGTATGTGCTATTTTAAGTTTTTATCATATATTTTTTTTTACATTGACAAGTTAGAAACTGCACTTATTTTTCAAATAGGTTAAGCAAAAACCAAATCAATCACCTTTCTTCAGTATAGGAATTGGATTTTTTTAGCACTAGTTGATCAGCCATAACTTGGTTTTCTGATTTCATTGACTCTACAATACTGCCACTGAAATACTCATTCTCTTCAGCTTGTAAATTACTAAACCTTGGATTCTTAGACAAGCAACTTATCGTTTGATCATCTTCAACAACTTTTATTGCACTTTTATAAAGAGCCCTTCTATGCAAATTTTCACCCTTCTTCACCATAGTGTTTGATGTTACCGATTGCTTTAAAGCATGCATGTTCTTTGCTTTGTTAACAGCTAAGTTCCCATACGCAATAAGTTGAAGCAAAACCAACTTATGACTTGGTGTTGACCTAGTGGCAACTGGGCCACTATCTTCAAACCACTTACTCTTTGCTCTTTGCTCTTGACAAATCCTTTATTTCATTCACTGCACAACTAGGACAAAAAGGTCTTTAAAAGGTGCAAAAAATAGTTTTCACTTTAGATGCTTCCACTAGATCAATGATTTTAATTTGGGGTTTATGTATCATTTTATGAACTTTGAAACTATTTGATTATTATGATTGGAACTTCTCCAACTCATGCTTACAGGGTTCTTATTGTCCTTTATACTATAAAGGGGAGTATAAAATTTATTCATCAAATTCAGAAGGTGGTGGAAAGGTGTCAATATTTTTTAGAAAGCATATGTACTTATTTTAATTAACGAAGAGTAAGTTTTCCTGCTATAGATATTTACAAACAAGCATTTAAAATGTTGCATTTATAGATATATTGTTGATGTCTACTATTATATAAATTGCCAGAGTACTTTATTTGCATGATAGGACACAGATATGGTTTTGAAAATGGGTTAAAAATGGCTAAGCTATTGCCATGATACGCCAAAATGGTGGTTTTCACAGTTAGAAAATGCATTGTGTTAATTATGAGAAAAAAATTAGTGCAGTAGAAACAAAATGGGAAAAAGAAAAAGGAAAAAGAATTTAATTTGAAAAAGAAATTTAATGTTTTAGATTCATTTGAGACTTCTAGATTCCATTTGATCTTATATATATTAAGACATCAACTCATAGACCTAGATTATAGTTATTTGATAATCATAATGTTTATGAAACACATATATACTCAAAGACACTAAGACAAAAAAAAAAGGATCAGATGATATTTTTAACAAAATATTATGTATGTGACTATTGTTATTTAGCTACCCATCACCCGTTTTTGCTTGTCATTTCTTTTATTATATATTCCTTCATACAAGCTTGATTCTAATTATATTAATGGAATTTATGATTATACTTGGTTCATTATAATTGGGTTTGGAATTGTTTTATTAGTAAACTTAAGTATGAAATATTTGCAGTAAAAAAGCAAATGATTACCCTGTATATTGCATTCCTTTTTGTTTATGTTAGTAATTAAGGCAAAAAAATTAATGGTGAGAAAAAAAGAGATGTAGACATTGATAAAAGGAGTCTAGCTTGGTAATCACATCAGATGTTAACTCTAGAATGTCAAATAGAATATTTTATCATCGTTCAATTGTCTGTTCATCTTACATGTGTTTGTATATATTTATGTTACTCTTTTCATACATTAATCTTGCAAGTGTTTATATATATAATTATGAATTTTTTTTGCTTGTTCTTTTTTTATAAGGGGAAAGAGTGATAAGGTAATGCTTTTACAAAAGTTTGTGTTAAATCTAATGTAAAACAAAAGTATGAGTATTATTATTTTGTTCATCAACTTTTTCATAGTCACAAACATTATCTTTTTGTCTTAGATAAGTGATTGGTACGAGTTCCCTTTACCACTTAATCTAGATTTGGAGAATTGCAAGTATTTATCACTTAAGGCAGATATAAGTGTGCGTAACCTTTATACTCTTTACAAGTATTTGCTTAATTTTTCAAATTTCAAATTCCATACTCGGTTGGTTTAAATATATACTTTCTTTCAAAGATTTAGGAATAATCTTTTTGTTTTCATTTCATATTTTACCATGTTACATGCTTGATATAGATGTGCAAACTCATTTTTTTAAACATGCAAAATTTACAAAAAATTTTAATATATTATTTGGTGATATCAACTTGTTATTATTTTTGGTTTTAGGGTTAGTTTAATTAATTATGTTAGAGTTTGTTTTCATAATTAATTATATAACTTTAGTTTGATAATGTAACAAGTACTAAATGGATAAGGTTGGATGCAAAAGTCAAAATTAAGTTAAGAATACCGAGGTGAAGTGAAAATTTTTCTTAATTTTGCATTTAAGAATGCAAATTAAGATAATATGATATTATGCCCACGTTTTAGGTGTGCTAATATCAATTGGTAAATTCATGAAGTTATTTTGAAATATTTAGTTTGTATTGGATTTCTTTCGGGATATGTTACTTGATACTTTCATGGAAAATCTGTACCGTCAAGGCCATCAACTAGAGTTTCTTCAACTTCAAAGGCTCTCAAATAACAATATGATCATATTAGATAAGATGATATGGCAGGTATGTTGCAAGATGCTTTCAACATTCATAACCAACATTTTCATAATCCATCTTCTTAAAACGATGGATTTAATGAGTCAAATATTGAAATGAATGAATTTGGTGAAGATGGATAAGTGCTGGTGACCAACAACCTAGTGGAGAAGCATAAAAAATTTATAGGTTGCTTAAAGATATGAATGAAAAACTTTATGAGGGATCTAAGCATTTAAGGTTATCTTTTTGTATGTCTTTTTCACTTAAAATACTTATAGGGATGGATAAAAAACTCTTTGACTTTATTATTGGAGTTTATAAAAGAAATGTTTCCTTTTGCAAAAATTTCTAAATCTTATAAAGATTAAAAAAAAAATGATTAAAGACTTAGGTCTTGGATATGAGAAAATTCATAGTTGTCCCAATGATTGTGTGTTGTATTGGGGTAATAGAAAAAATCAGCAATCTTATCATATGTATGGCAATTCTCATTGGGTGCACATAAATATCAAAAAAAGGTTGAATGAAGATAATGATGAAATCCATGTAAAAAAAAAGCATGTAAAGGTTTTACGATATTTTTCATTAATACCGAGACTTCAAACAACTTTCATGTCTTCCAAAACTATGGATTCTATAAAGGGGCGTCATGACAAAATGACAGATAATGGATCATTAAGGCCTCTTGTGATTATTTGGCATGAAAATCATTTTACTATAAATTTCTAGACTTTGCTTCTGATTTTCAAAATGTTATGCTTGGACTAACATTTGATGAAATCAATCTGTTTAAAATGATGAGTACTTCTTATAATACTTAACCAGTTATATTGATTCCTTAAAATTTACCACCTTGGATTACCATGAAGTAACAGTCATATATCTTATCTATGATAATTCTATGGGAAAAAAGTCCAAAAAATGATATAGACATCTATTTGTAACCTCTGATTAAAGAGTTAAAATAGTTATGAAAAAAAGTTGAGACTTATGATACTTCAAAAAGAAAGAACTTCAATATGCGTGCTACCTTATTATAGATTATCAATGATTTTTCTATATTTTGTCAAAGTTAAAAAATATCAATTTCACTTATGAAAAAATAACTTAATAAAAAAAAAGTAAAGAAAATTTTTGAAGGTGTCCAACCTCCTATTCTTTAAATTGGTGATGCTGATAATCAAGTTGATGATGTTGATGTTTAAAATGATAAAGAAAAAGATGAAGAAGATGACCCAAATGAGTCTGAGTTACGAAAAAAAAGTATCTTTTTAAATTGCCATATTGGAAATATAATTTATTACCTCATAATCTTGATATGATGCACATAGAAAAGAATGTTTGCTAAAATTTTATTAAGACAATTCTTAATGTGAATAAAAGATCAAAGAATGACTTAAAGAGTCGGCTTGACCTAGTTAATGTGGGGATTTACCCTGACTTTCATCTGAAATTACTTCCTAATGGTAAATCTCGATTGCCTCCTACTTGTTTTAGGTTGTCTAAATGTGAGAAAGAGGTATTTTGCAAGGTTTTAAAAAATGTAAAAGTCTCGAATAACTATGCATCAAATATATCGAGATGTGTGAATCTAAAAGAGTAAAAACTTTCTTCATTGAAGTCACATGATTAGCACATCTTGATGCAGGACTTACTTTTTGTTACTTTATGTTCATCAATGTCAAAGTAAGTCACTTCAGTAATAATTGAATTGAGTAACATATTTAACTCTCCATATGGGAAAGTTTTAAATATGAAAGAGCTTGACAAACTTCAAGATCAGGTCACGATTATTTTATGCCACTTAATGAAGATTTTCCCTTTAAACTTCTTCACTATTATGATGCATTTGGTTATCCACCTTCCATATGAAGCAAAAATTAGTGGATCAGTTTATTATCAATAAATGTATCCTATCGAAAGGTATTATTTATTAATGGCTTGATTATATTGTTAGTGTTTGTGATACCATTCTAGTTAAAAACGTATATGACAAATGTTTTATGCCTTAAGTTTTTAGGGAGGTTAAAGTCTTATTGTCGCGACAAACGCTATCCGAAAAGTTTTATTGTTAAAGGATTTTTAGCAGAGGAGTGTATGACATTTTGTTCTCAATACTTGAAAGATGTTGAAATGAAATTCAATAGACCATTGAGAAATCTTGGTATATAGCATATTGACTTTATCTACACTTATCTTTTGAAAGTTTTGGACAAGCAATAGGCAAAGTTGAATAGGTGGAGTTAGATGATAAATATTGAGCACAAGCACATTGATATGTTCTTTTCTATCATGATTCAATTGAATCATTTCACACATAAGTTTTCGTACAAGGAAATCATTCATTCTATTAAACATATTTTATAGACTTTGCTTTTTATTGTTAATATGTTATTTTGATGCATGTAGTGAGTATAGAAACAAATTAAGAGCTTGTGTTCATTATCGATAATCAAACCCTCGAAAGCTTGATAAGTTATTCATTGAAAATTTTCATGAGTGGTTAAAAGACAATGTAAGTAGTGCCATATTTTCCATTTTGAGAATTATACATAAAATGCTTAGGGTATAAATAAAATTAATAACATAGAATTTATTCCACATTTATAGGTTTGGAGTGGAAGGCTTGTTAGTAAAGATGTGAAATGTCTTTAACAATACCCAAATATGATTGTAGAATGATACAAAGATTTCATCATTAATGGATTTAGATTTCATACAAAATCTCATGAGAGATTTAGAAGAATACAAAATTCAAGAGTTGTTATTACTTCTTCAACTACTAGCTATGCTAGTGCTAGAGGCACAAACCCTTTAGAAGCAGATGTTGACTATTATGGCATGATTAATGAAATCATTAAGTTAGATTATTATGGCAAGTGAAAAGTTGTCTTATTTTGATGTGATTGGGTGGATGTGAATAATGCAAGGGGTATTAAGATAGATCAATTTGGATTTACAATCGTAAATTTTTCTTGATTAATTCACATCGGACAGTAACTTATCGATGAACCTTATGTTTTTTCCTCTAAAGTCAAATAAGTTTTTTATTCTGAAGATCTTAAAGAATCGAGTTGGTTTATTATTCTTTGTAACACACTTAGAGACTTATTTAATATGGGATCAGATACCAAAGATGATGTTGAACATGAAACTGAATGTTTTCCTTTTGCTAAACAAAACTCGGATAGAAATATCTTCGTACCTATACTTAATGGATTCGCAAAGATGTTGATGAAGATATTTATTAACCATGATGAATCATCTATATTTTGTAATTAGAATATTCAAAACATAATGTAATAAATGTTTTTATGTAATTTTTGTGGCATTCATTTATGTAAATTTATTGTGTTGTAATGATTAATTTAATTGAATCTGTATGTTCTTTATATATTGTTCGTTATGATTTCTTAACTTCTCAATGTCTTTATATATGTTATTTAGATATGTTCTTTATAGATAGTTAGCTATATTTATAATGTCTTAACTTGTCAACTTTTAACTGATTGTCTTTTATGATGTAACTAAATTAAAATGTTGAGGAATAGATTGAAGGGAGTACATATAAGAGATATTAGTTCAAAACCATCTACTACACCTGTTGATCTTAACCACAGACTGAATCCTTTGAGAGGGAATGTGCCTACTATTGGTTCTAACTCAATCATTTCTAATGCTTCAACTGATATTGGATCTAGCAATACAAGAGGTCCAGGCTTAGATAGTATCTCGTCAATTGATTTTACTTCTAATTTGAATGCAAGTATTATAAACCCCATATTTAGATTTTGATTATAATCATTAAAATATTGGTAATTTACTAATTGACTTTATTTTTTTCAATTAATAACAATGGTTAACAAAGGATCAAAGGTTAGACAACTTTAAGGGAATTGTGGACATTATCTCTAAACAAGCGTATTATAATGTCTGGAAACTCTGATAGGCAACCAATTGGTGAATAGTGTCAAATGTTAACTAGATTTCTAAGAATGGTTGCCTATAATGGAATGAAATTACCTATTCATTACGAAACATGGCATAAAGTTCTAGCAGAAGTTAAGAATGATGCTTTAAATTTTATTTAGGTATTAGTATAATTAATTACATATTAGAAATATTAATTATCTTAAAGTTCGTTTATTGATTGTAACTTTTTCTTTTTGTTTTGTTACAGTCAAGATTTTTACTTAAAATACCTACTTTATTTGTGCTTAAGTCATTAGGAAAAAATGGAAAGATTATAAGTATAATTTGAAGAAAAAGTATTTTAATTTAAATAGTACATTAGAGGCCACAGTTGAAAAGCTACCTCGTGGTGTGATTAGGTGGCAATATGAACAATTGGTTAGATTTTGGTTTTCAAGGAAATGAGATATACTAATTTATAACTTTTAATACTATTTTTAATAATAAAGATGTTTTCTATTTTTAGTTGGTAATATTTGTATTTTTTGCTTATACGCTCGTTTTTTATGATAAGAAAAAAAAAGATTGGGATTGCTAGCAGAAAGCAATAGAAATATAGCCATACGAGTGGATCAAAAAGCTTTGCAAGAAAGCAAAAAGAAAAAGTAAGTTAAGTGCTAAATGAGAAACTTGCACTTTATGTTTGTTTAGAATTTTTTTATGTCATTAAAATGCAAAAATTCAAATTTACTGTTATTGTTTTGTTTTAATAGTTTAAATAGCTTCAATTTATGATAGTAAACTTGCTTGAATGATTGAACTTAGTTTCCAGGGTTTATATGTGTGAAAAAGTTATGGTTTATATTTGTTTAGAACTTTTTATGCCGTTGAAAGGCAAAAATGCAAGTTTGCAATTATTGTTCTATTTTAACAGTTTAGATAGCTTCAATACATGATATTAAACTTGTTCGAATGATTGAACTTAGTTTTCACGATTGATATGTGTGAAAAAGTTACCATTTATGTCTATTTAGAACTTTTTATGTCATTAAAAGGTAAAAATGCAAGTTTCCAGTTATTGTTCTATTTTAACAATTTTGATAGCTTCAATACATTATATTAAACTTGTTTGAATTATTAAACTTGGTTTCAATGATTGATTTGTGATAATGGTTTATGTCTATTTCAGACTTTTTATGCCATTAAAGATCAAAATTGTAATTATGTTGTTATTGTTCTATTTTAAGAGTTTAGATAGCTTAAATACATGATATTAAACTTATTTGAATGATTGAACTTGGTTTTCATGGTTTATATATGTGAAAAAAAGTTATGGTTTATGTTTGTTTAGGACTTTTTGTGCCATTAAAAGACAAAAATGCAAGTTTGTAGTTATTATTTTGTTTTAACAATTTATATAGCTTTAATACATGATATTAAACTTGTTCAAATAATTGAACTTAGTTTCACAGTTGATATGTATGAAATAGTTACTATTTATGTCTATTTAGAACCTTTTATATCGTTAAAAGGCAAAAATGCAAGTTTCCAGTTATTATTTTATTTAATAATTTTGATAGCTTCGATACATTATATTAAAATTGTTTGAATGATTAAACTTGGTTTCCATGATTGATGTGTGAAAAAGTTACAATTTATGTCTGTTTCAGACTTTTTATGCATTAAAGATCAAAATTGTAATTAAGTAGTTATTGTTTTGTTTTAACAGTTTAAATAACTTAAATACATGATATTAAACTTCTCTGAATGATTTAACTTGGTTTTCATGGTTTATATGTATGAATAAAGTTGTGATTTATGTTCGTTTAGGACTTTTTGTGCTATTGAAAGGCAAAAATGCAAGTTTTGTAGTTATTATTTTGTTTTAACAATTTATATGGCTTCAATACATGATATTAAACTTGCCCAAATGATTGAACTTGGTTTACATGGTTTATATGTGTGAAAAAATTACCGTTTATGTTTGCTTATGACTTTTTATGCCATTGGAAGGCAAAAATGCAAGTTTACAATTATTGTTCTATTTTAATAGTTTAGATAGCCTCAATATATGATATTAAACTTATTCGAATGATTGAACTTAATTTTCACAGTTGATATGTGTGAAAAAGTTACCCTTTATATCTATTTAAAACTTTTTATGTGTTAAAAGACAAAAATGCAACTTTTCAATTATTGTTCTATTTTAACAATTTTGATAGCTTTAATACATTATATTAAATTTGTTTGAATGATTAAACTTGGTTTTCATAATTGATGCATGAAAAAGTTACGGTTTATGTCTGTTTCAAATTTTTTGTGCCTTTAAAGATCAAAATTGTAATTATGTAGTTATTGTTCTATTTTAAAAGTTTAGATAGCTTAAATATATGATATTAAACTTATCCGAATGATTGAACTTGGTTTTCATTGTTTATATGTGTGAAAAAAGTTGTGGTTTATGTTTGTTTAGAACTTTTTGTGCCATTGAAAGGTAAAAATGCAAGTTTACAATTATTATTTTGTTTTAACAGTTTATATAGCTTCAATACATGGTATTAAACTTGTCCAAATGATTGAACATGGTTTTCACGGTTTATATGAATGAAAAAGTTATCATTTATGTTTGTTTATGACTTTTTATCCCGTTGAAAAGGCAAAAATGCAAGTTTGTAGTTATTGTTTTATTTTAACAGTTTAGATAACTTCAATACATGATATTACATTTGTCTGAATGATTAAACTTGGTTTTCACGATTGATATGTATGAAAAAATAACCGTTTATGTCTGTTTAAAACTTTTTGTGTCATTAAAAGGCAAAAATGCAAATTTGTAATTACTGTTCTATTTTAAGAGTTTGGATAAGTTTAATACATGATATTAAACTTGTCCAAATGATTGATGTTTTTTTCCATGGTTGATATATGTGAAAAAATTATCGTTTATATCTATTTAGGATATTTTGTGTTGTTAAAAGGCAAAAAAATAATTTTACAGTTATATTTCTGTTTTAATAGTTTAGATAGCTTAAATACATGATATTAAACTTGTCCGAATGATTTAATTTGGTTTCCAATATTGATATGTGTTAAAAAGTTGTTGTTTATGTTTGTTTAATACTTTTTGCGCCATTAAAGGGTAAAAATATAATTTTGCAGTTATATTTTATATTTTAACAGTTTAGATAGCTTCGATATATTATATTAAACTTGTCTAAATGTTTGAACTTATTTGCCATGTTTGGTATGCATGAATAAGTTACGGTTTATGTTTGTTTATGACTTTTTGTAATGTCAAAAGGCAAAAAAGCAAATTTGTAGTTATTATTATATTTTAACAATTTAGATAACTCTAGTATATAATATTAAACTGTTTCGAATGTTGGAACTTAATTGCTACGCTTAATATGCATGGATAAGTTATGGTTGATGTATATTTAACAATAATATATGTTTTTATATAGAAGATTGAGGTTAAAAAATTGGAAGTGTAGAGCTTTTTTGATTAACGCACTCGAAAAATGATGGATCTTGCTTAAATGTTGAAACATAAGAAATTGTGGTAATTTAATGGATCGGTTTATATAAAAAGTAAATATTTATTATTTCAAATATATTATGAATTAATTATTAAACTTGATAACTTTATTTGATTAATTTACAAGAGAAAGCAAAAAAAATAGTTATTGAGATTGAAACATCATCCAGTTGTTCTGTTAACATGCAATAACTAGAAGATCGAATTTTTACAAAAGTAGTTGGAAAATAAAGACATGGACGGGTCCAATGCTTTGGTTAGGTCCAACACCATTTAGTTACTATGGACATAGCTCTCTGCAGTTTATATTCTCAACAAATCAATTTTTACGAGATATCTTCATACTAAGAGAATGGTTACAAACTATGAAACAACGTGTCCAACAAATGAAAACAAAAAGAGAAGAGGAACGTGCTAGAATGGATCGAAGCGTGCAATATTTCAACAGTTGCATGATCGATTCGACACTGTTATAAATTGTGTACAACAACAATTTCCAAAAACCAATTTAAGTGGTCCACCAACTAGAGTATTATATTTAGTAAATATTTATATTTTTTAATATTAGAAATAACTAATTATTAAGTGCAAAAACTTGTTTTACTTTATTCAGTAGGTTTTTAAGTACATTAGTGATCGTGATGGAAAAAATCCTTCATCAAATGGTAGTACCCTAATTCTAAGCAGTCATCAATTTTATGCATTTTAAATTTCTAGTGCATTTACTAAAACAACTTGAATGTTATTGTATTAAACTTTGTATTACATGTATATTGGAACAAATTATGTATTTAGATATTTAAATATTTATAATATTTAGTTTACAAATTTAAATTCATTTTTATGAATTTAAAAAATATTTATTTTTTATTTAATTATAGTAATAAATATTGAAAGAAAAAAAAAGTAAATTTCCAAACATAGTGACATTTTAAAATACAAACACCACTAAATTTAGTGGCATTTTTGCTTACAAATACTGCTAAATTTCGTAACGTTTTTGCTTACAAACGCTGCTACGTTATGAAATTAGTAACGTTTTAGGGCACATTTAGTGTCATTTTTTCCTAAAACGCCATTATTGTTCCCAATGCACGTATAGCCGATGCTCTTAACAGCGGTTTTAACAAACACCTCTAATAGTTTAACAGCACTTATAAATGTCGCTAAATATGAAAAAAAAAGCTGCTAAAAAACTATTTTCTTGTAGTGAATCAAGAACTATAATGGTTGGAAACATAAAAGTAGATATTAATCCAAGCTATAACTCCACCGACATATAGTGATGAAATGAATGGATTATACTAGAAGAAACTAGGCACAAATACATTAATTAAACTCTTTTATTTGGAGAATCGTGGCGCATTGCTAGATTTCAATTTTAATCTATAAATTTGTGTTGGTTGATTAGAGAACTAATGATTAATGTAAATAAGATTGATTCATCTAATCATGACTAAAATAGTATTATAATATTCTTATTTATTGCCAACATATTAACATGCAATAAGAATAATTAAATTGAGATTAAAAGGGAAAATGAAGTTAGATTTAATTCAAATAAAGTTTAAGATTTTATGAACTTAATTAAATAAATTCGATAGTCCAAAAGCTCAATTTATAATGTAGCAAAATAAATTTTTGTTTACAATAGGATTAGGATTAAGGACTGTCCATCCTCCTTTCAATTTACCAAGCCTTAGCCTTCCAAATTCAATATTTATGAGTTATTTATTTTTGTTTTATGAAAAATTGGGTTTCAGAAAAAAAATTTTGAAAAATATTTATATTATTTAAAAGAGTAGAGATTTTTATTATTTGGATTAGTCATGAAAAATATTTTTTATTATTTGATTATTTTTGAAAAAAAAAAAATTTTCAAATAATATTGACATAACTATTTGAAAATTATTTATTATTAAAATATACTAAAATTATTTATTATTGAAATTATTAGTATTAAAAAGTAATTATTTTTTAATAATAATATTTAATATTTAAATATTATATTAATATTAAACTTTTAAAACAAAACTATTTATTTTTTATATATTAATATATGAAAATATTAAAAATAGCATTATTATTCTCAAAATATTATTTCATCAATATAATAATATTAAAAATAGTAATATTTATTATTAAAATATTAAAAATGTTTATGCTATGAAATAGTTATATTTTATATTGAAAGAATCTATTTTTGAAACATAAGAAAATATTATTTATTGATATTCATTATAAAATAGTAATATAAATACATTAGTCAATAAAATATAAAAATAATATATTTTTAATTTAAAAATATAAAAAAATGATTAAAAATATTATTATAAAACAATAATATTATTATCTTTAATAATTTTAATTATTAAAATAATGAAAATATTATGCATTATATTAATATTTATTATTAAAAAATAACATAATACTATTTATTATTGAAATGTTAAAAATATTTATATTTAATAATATACAAAATAAAAATATTTAAAAATAAAATATCAAAAGATTTTAATATTAATATCTTAAAATTTTATTTTTAATTAAATTAAATTAAATATTTTTGTAATTATAATAATATTGTGGATCAAATCATATCAAGTTCAAATTTAAAATATCATATCCAAAGTTTGTCTTGGATAGAACTATAAATATATTTAAAATTAAAAAGTTAGAAGAATTTTAATATTAATTTTTAAAACTTTAAAGTAAAATTATATAGAAATATTTTTTACTAATAAATAATATTTTCGTCAAATCAAATTAAGCTTAAACTTTAAAAAAAATCATATTTAACATTCGATTTGAATAAAACTATGCTTACAAGTTTAGTAAGTGGTCTTACCCATACATAACTTTAAAAAAATGATTTCATTTTTCATTAATCAGTAAGATATTTTTATTAATCAATCAATTTTTTGTCAAACAAACATAAGAAAATATAGAAATCGTTTTATAAAAATTCTACTCCATAAAACAAATGTAAACTTAAGAGGCAAAACCTTAACTAACACTAAGTTTTTTTATTTTGGGTATCTTTCTCTCATATTTAATTATTTGTATTGGTATCATTATAGACTAGACAATTGGATAGCTAAAAGTTTGCTACAATGTAGCTAAAAAGTTCTTTGTAATTCTTCGTGTTGGTTGAATACTTATACAACAATTAGTTATGATTCTTAACTTCTATAAGTGCTAGTTTCTTGTGAATAACAATATAATTGTTTGATCAATCCTATCTATTTGAAATTAAAATTTTAAATTTCTACTAGACAAACTCATGATCTTGCATGGTCAAGTCATAACACATCTTTAATATAATTAAATTTATATCATCTTTTATATTTAAAAAATAGTTCAACATTTTGATGGATTTCAATTGTGAAATTTCATAACAATAAATATTTGTTTGAAATATTAAAGCTTTGCCTATTAGGATAGAAAGATGAGAAAATGAAGGAGTGACTTGAAAAGTGAAAAGAAAATGAAGATTATTGTAATGCTAGGAAAAAGAGAAAAGTGAAAGGAAATAAAATTTTTTTCCTTTCTTTCTTTTTTTTTATTTCAATTAAATATATATATATAAATTATTTTTGTAAGCATTTGGGAGGATTTTTAATATTCATTGGATTAACAGTGATTAGTTTCATGGAGGAGTTTAAAGGTGGAAGTTTGATGTCTAGTTTTTTTGGGTAAGGTCGTGGTTGTCATTTTAAAGTTTGTGTTTGAATTTTACACGAGTAAAAAAAAGTAAATTTTTTTCATGGTGGTATTTCCAGAGCTTAACTACAAGACTGTTGATGATGAAAAAGAAATGGAGGTTTTAGAGAGAGTACAAAAGAAGGTCATAGAGGAAAAAGATGAGGTGTTAGGGTTAAGCTTGACGATGCATAAAGTGATAGCGACTAAACAATCACTATTAGAAAATAAGCTTTATCGACAAAATTTTTCATTGATAAAAGCTTAAAATTCATATGTAATACTATTAATGATGGTTTTATTGACGAAAAAATTCCGTTAATGCTAGCTATGTTGGTAATGCTATTCCATTGGTAATTACCTATGGATTTATTAGCGATAGATTTTCTTATGAAAATTTTCATCCGTAATTGTTACGAAATTTTCTGTCGGTAAAATTGTTGGTAAATATGCTGGTATTGGGTTTTTTTCATTGGTAAATCTGTCGATAATAATATTTTTAAATCATATTTAACTTTTATTTTATAATTTTTATAATTTTATTATATTTTTAAATTTATTTTAAAGTAATTATATGAATACTAAAATATAGATAAATAAAAGAAATAAACAAATAAATAAAACATTCCATTTCATTTATAAAAAAATATAATAATATTTTACAAAATTATTTATAAATTCTAATTACAAAATTTTTTATATTTAACAGTACTTACCTATTAGATAAAATCCATGGGACAAGATATGCTTTATGCAAAAAATTACAAAAAAAAGTTGTAATTATGACATTTTTATTGCATAAAAGCATTATTCCTAAAATGTTCTTAGTCGATACTTTCTCAAAAAAGGATATTCATAGAAGTTGTTAAGACTGATACATGTTTATGCTTTTACTTACAAAGTAAGTAATTGATTTCATAAGTTGAATTATGATATAAGAACAAGTACATTGCAAATGATTCGAAATGAGAATGTCATTTGGTAATCACATATGTGTTTATGGTAATATTCTCATGTAATGATTCTATAAGTGATCTTTTGACTTGAGGTCACTACCTAGCTTGTATGACAATTGTTATACTTTGATATCATTGTTATATGATCCTAACCAAAGATGCTTAATAAAGGATATTGGGTATAACATAAATTATCATATGAAGATAGAAACATGATCAAGATAGAATATATCACCCTAAGTGAATGAGCGAATATCTCATTATTATTTAGAAGGATTAACTCTTGTAATTTATAAATAAAATGGAATGAAGTTTTGAATATGTTCAAAGTTCATTTAAAAATGGTAATAATTTTGAGAATCAAGAACTATAATGGTTGGATACATAAAAATAGATATTAATCGAAGTTGTAACTCCACCGAGATATATTGATGAAATGAATGGATTATGCTAGAAGAAACGAGGCACAAATACATTAATTAAACTCTTTTATTTGAATAATAAAGGCACATTGCTAAATGTCAATTTTGATTTATAAATTTGAGTTGGTTGATTAGAGAATTAATGATTAATGTAAATAAGAGTGATTCATCTAATCATGACTAAAATAGGATTATAATATTCTTATTTATTGCCAACATATTAACACACAATAAGAATAATTAAATTGAGATTAAAATGGGAAAATGAAGTTAGATTTAATTCAAATAAAGTTTGAGACTTTATGAACTTAATTACATAAATTCAATAGTCCAAAAGGTCAATTTATAATGTAACAAAATACAATCTTTATTTAGAATAGGATTAGGATTAAGGGTTGCCCATCCTCCGTTCAATTTACCAAGCCTTAGCCTTCCTCGTTCACTATTTATGACCTATCTCTTTTTGTTTTGCGAAAAGTTGGTCTTCAAAAAATTTTTGGAAAAATATTTATATTTTTTGAAAGAGTAGAGATTTTTATTATTTGGACTAATCAATGAAAAATATTTTTTGTTATTTGATTATTTTCTAAAATTTTTTTTCAAATAATATTGACATAACTATTTGAAAATTACTTATTATTAAAATATATTAAAATTATTTATTATTGAAATTATTAATATTAAAAAGTAATTATATTTTTAATAATAATATTTAATATTAAAATATTATAGTAATATTAAACTTTTAAAACAAAACTATTTATTATTATATATATCTTAATATATGAAAATATTTAAAATAGTGTTGTTATTCTTAAAATATTATTTCATTAATTTATTAATATTAAAAATAGTAATATTTATTATTAAAATATTAAAAATGTTTATGCTATGAAATAGTTATATTTTATATTGAAAGAATCTATTTTTGAAACATAAGAAAATATTATTTGTTGATATTCATTATTAAAATAGTAATATAAATACATTAGTCAATAAAATATAAAAATAATTATTTTAAGTTTAAAAATATTAAAAAATGATTAAAAATATTATTATAAAACAATAATATTATTATATTTAATAACATTAATTATTAAAATACTGAAATTATTATGCACTATATTAATATTTATTATTAAAAAAATAACCTAATACTATTTATTATTGAAATATTAAAAATATTTATATTTAATAATATAAAAATAAAAATATTTAAAAGTAAAATATTAAAAAACTTTTAATGTTACATCTTAATATTTTATTTTTAATTAAAATTAAATAAAATTTTTGATTAATATAATAACATTGTGGATCAAATCAAATTAAGTTCGAATTTAAAATATCATATCCAAAGTTTGTCTCGGATAGAACTATAAATATATTTAAAATTAAAAAATTAGAAGAATTTTAATATCAATTTTTAAAACTTTAAAGTAAAATTAAATAAAAATATTTTTATTAATAAATAATATTTCCAGTCGAATCAAATTAAGCCTAAACTTTAAAAAATCATGTTTAAGGTTCGACTTGAGTAAAACTATGCTTACAAGTTTAGTAAGTAGTCCTACCCACATATAACTTTAGAAAAATAATCTCATTTTTCATTAATCAGTAGTCAAGTTTACTAATTAGTTAATTTTTTGTCAAACAAACATAATAAAATATAGAAACCATTTTATAAAAATTCTATTCCATAAAACAAACATAACTTTAAGAGGCAAAACCTTAACTAACACTAAGTTTTAGTTTTGGGCATCCTTTTCTCATCTTTAATTATTCGTATGGGTATTTTTATAGACTTGACAATTGGATAGCTAAAAGTTTGCTACAATGTAGCTAAAAGGTTCTTTGTAATTCTTCATGTTGGTTGAACACTTATACAACAATTAGGTATAATTTTTAACTTTTTTAAGTGCTAGTTTCTTGTGAATAATAATATAGTTGTTTGCTTAATCCTATCTATTGGAAATTAAAATTTTAAATTTCTACTACATAGACTCATGATCTTGCATGGCCAATTCATAACACATCTTTAATATAATTAATTTTATATCATCTTTTATATTCAAAAAATAGTTCAATATTTTGATGGATTTCAATTATGAAATTTCATAACAATAAGTAATTTTTTGAAATATTAAAGCTCTTATTGTTTGGATAAAAAATGAGAAAATGGAGGAGTGAGTTGAAGAGTGAAAAGAAAATGAGCAATATTTTAGTCCTATGAAAGAGAGAAAAGTGAGAGGAAATAAAATTTTTGTTTCTTTCTTTCTTTCTTTTTTTTTTCCCCTTGATTAAACATATATAAAAATTATTTTTGTAAACATTTGGAAGGATTTTTAATATTCATTGGATTAATAGTGATTAATTCCATGAAGGAGTTTGGAGGTGGAAGTTTGATGTCCAATTTTTTTGGGTAAGGTCATGGTTGTCATTTTTAAGTTTTTGTCTAAGTTTTACACAAATAAAAAAAAAATTAATTTCTTTTCATGGTGGTGTTTCCAGAGCTCAAGTATAGGAGTATTAATGATGAGAGAGAAATGAAGGTTTTAGAGAAAGTACAAATGAAGGTTATAGAGGAAAAAGATGAGGTGTTAGGGTTAAGCTTGACGATGGAGAAAGTGACAGTGGCTAAACAATCACTATTATAAAATTAAGCTTTACTGAAGAAAAATTCTATCGATAAAAGCTTAAAATTTGTTGATAATACTTCTAACACAATTTTATTGACAGAAAAATTTCATCAGTGCTAGTTATGTTGAAAATGCTATTCCGTTGATAATGCTTCAAATTCATCTATAATTACCTATGGATTTATTAGCGATAGACTTTCCTATAGAATTTTTCGTTTGTAAGTAGTTATGAAATTTTCTATTAGTTAAACCGTATGTAAATCTGTTGGTAATGGGTTTTTTCCATTAGTAAAAATTAAGCTTTACTGAAGAAAAATTCTATCGATAAAAGCTTAAAATTTGTTGATAATACTTCTAACACAATTTTATTGACAGAAAAATTTCATCAGTGCTAGTTATGTTGAAAATGCTATTCCATTGATAATGCTTCAAATTCGTCTATTTACCTATGGATTTATTAGCGACAGACTTTCCTATAGAATTTTTCGTTTGTAAGTAGTTATGAAATTTTCTATTAGTTAAACCGTATGTAAATCTGTTGGTAATGGGTTTTTTCCATTAGTAAATATGTCGGTAATAATATTTTTAAATCATATTTAATTATTATTTTATAATTATTTTATCATTTTATTATATTTTTAAATTTATTTTTAAAGTAATTATATGAATACTAAAATATACATATATAAAAGAAATAAGTAATTAAAACATTCCATTTCATTTATAAAAAAATATAGTATTTTTTTACAAAATTATTTATAAGTTCTAATTACAAAAATATAAAGAACAAAAGCATTATTCTATTTATAGTTTACATGATAATGTTGAAAGTGAAATGAAATTTTTATAAGACTATAATAGAACACAATCTATTAGGCATTATTCTATGCATATCATAAAGAATTTTTGTCTTGAATGTTCAAAATAATGAAAAGAAATAAAAATAAAATATAATTGGGACACAACCTAATATACCTCTTTCATTTGATGAAAAGCATGGTTTCCATCTTCATTACCCCTACCAATAATAAATGATGACATGCAAGCGGCTAAACAAAGAAGACAAGAAAAGAATGTAAGATGTCTATAAAAATTGAGTGCTTAATGGAAAGTAAGATAGAACATGAAAATTCCACATATAAACAATAACTAAAACTTGGATGGTATGTTCAATGTCTTTAATAACAATTACGCTACCATCACGTGCATGCATGTGCGCATTTAAGAGCTTATGTCCATCAATCCATGTATATAAGTTATATGTGGATTTGTTGTCTTTGTATGTATAAAAGTGTAATCCATATTAAAGAGGCATGTAATTGCATATGTCTTTATTACATATTAAAAGATTGAAGAATATATTATGACAAATAATCAATAATGTTACTAGTGATGGGCAAAAGGAAAGGAAGTGAAAAAAGAACCCATAACATAAACAATGTAGTTCACATTTGACAATTGATCTAGAATAACTAGGTTTGCTGTGAGAAAGACCTGATTAAGTGTAGTTTGCACAGGGTTATATTCTAAGTTTCAGGTATTAGAATTCGCATGATTAATAATAGATGTTATAACCTATGCAATAGAAAAATATGAAAAATAGTAACAGAGACATGAAACGGACATCAATGAAAAATAGTCTCTTATTCCGTATATTCAAATAAGCACAAATCAAAGGATGTATCATTTACCTCATTAGTGAATTCGTATCTGCGTTGACATGTAGAATACCTTTTTTATTTTTGAAAGAGAGCCAAAACTGATGATTTTCCCTGTACATAAGAAAACAACAATTGAAAAATATGAAACTTTTTGTAATATAACATGATAAAAGCTCATCTATCTCATCAGGCTTTTTTAGATTTTTAACTTTTGTTTAGAGCTTTTTAACCTCTCAGGTTCACACTTATAACATGATCTAAAATACATTAAAGGTCAATATTAGCAATTCTTTGTAATGAATTATCAAATACATTTAGTGCAAACATCTCAATATAAAATCATCCAATTAAATAGATAAAGAAAAAAAGATTTCGAACCATAATTGAGTGCAAACAGCATATCAACAAGAAGTCAGAGTTTTGAATCACATTTCACTAAACTATCAAATATATAAATCTTAATAATATATAAATTGCTTCAAAATGAGATAGTTATTAGTAATATATAAATTATAACTTCAAATCAACATAAATAATTTTAATTTCTATAATTATTATTAAAATCTAGAAAATATTAAATATAAAATATCCCAACACATCATAGTTAATAAATCTATAACAAACTGAACAAATCTCAACAAAACTTTCATAAATAAAAAAAATAACTCAACAAATAAAAAAATCCGTAACAATATTGAAAATAAATCTAAAAACAATTAGCAATATTTAACATTAATACTCAACAAAAAATTCAGCAAAAATATATGACCAACAAATTTCAACAAATATAGAATCAAAACCTAAACAAATTTTAACAAATATAAACCAACAAAAACTCAACAAATTGGTAACAAAAACCCAAATAAATTTAAACAAGTAAATAACTAATAAAAACTTAATATATTGGTAACCAAAACTCAAACAAATTTCAACAAATTTATAACAAAAAAAATTAAAACCTAAACTCAACAAATATATTACATAAAATACAATATAAAATAAAATAATAAAAAAACTTACAGAAGGGAAATGACACATTGACACCAATTGGTGCACTTCGATGGTGGTGAAGACGGCAAGGCAACGAGGAAAGAGGGAGGAGGAAAGGGGGAGAGTGGGAGAGGGAAGGGAAAAAAGAATTAGGGATTAGGAAATAATATGGGGGGAAAATAAGGTGACCTGATAAAGGGAAGATTTGAAGTTTTTGGCTATCAATGATGGTTTTATCGATGAAAATTCTGTCTGTAATATTAAAAAAAATTTAATACTTAAACCGACAGTTTTAAAAATGGATTTTTCGTTGGTAATATCAAAAAAGATTTTCAATTTTTTTTATTGAAGGATTTTTTTATTGAAAAAACTATTAGTAACTTTTAGTGATGGATTTTTTTCATCGATAAAATTGGTAGTAATTCGCACTAGACTTTTAGCGACGGATTACTTACGGATTTTATTTTGTTAGTGAAAGTATTTTATTTTTTAAATTTCATTGATAATTTGTCAGTGATTAGTGACGAAAAAATTTCATCGGTAAAATTCCATCAGTAATGCTTAAAATTCTGATAGTGAATTTATTGAGAATCATTATAGAAATGAGAGAAATTGAATAAAGGAGCAGTTGGAAATAATGGTATTCCACATCACCTTTAAGAGTAGCCATACAAAAGCAAGACAAAAAGTAACACAAACTAAAAAAAAATGGATGGAGGGTTTAGTTTAAGTTGTTTTAGGTTATTTTAGGTCTTTAAATTTGGTGAAGAGGAAGGCAAAAAAGAAGAACAATATATTGAAAGATAGAACCTTTTGAAATGATGGAGGAATGTTATTCTAATGCTTAAAATTGTTTGATATTTTTGTAGATCTAGAAGAATCTAAGGGGTTTTTAGGAAAAACCAAGTTGATATGGTGAAAAAATATGTTGAGAGAAGTTAGTAGTAAAATTTGGGCTAAAAATGCTATCAGTCAATAGCAACGATAGTGATAGTTACTAACACGATAATCGATTTTCGAATTTTGAAAAGTGGAAAATGCTATTAATGTTTTATTTTTAGGGGAGGAAGAGATTTTAAAAATAGATAAGTTAAAGAAAGAGAAAAGGAAAGAGGAATAAAGAAAAAAAGAAATAAAAATAAAATAAAAATAAATGATAGAAATAAAAAAAAAAGTGGCATTCAAAAAGAAAAAATAAAGATTTCTCAAAAAATAGAAAGAATAAGTAAATGAGAGAAAGAATAAAGAAAAATAATAAAAATAATAAAAAAATGTAAAATGAAAAGAATAATGAAAAAAAGAGTTTGATTTTCTTTTATTATTATTTTTGTTTTGTTTTATTTTATTTTATAATACGATCCAATAATGTTTGAGGAATACACCATCATCAAATTTGGTTCAAGATCTATTATGGTATATTTTTTTTGTTACATATTTTATTATTATGGACAAAAATTATTAATAAATTCATATAAATAATTATTTTGAATAAATAGGTGATTATTTAATTAATCTTTTAAAATGAAATTATTAAGGAATTATTAAAGATTTAATTATGACATATGTAACTAATACAAAAAGACAATAATAAAAATTTAATTGTGATTATAGAAAAAATTTAACTACGATATATTAAATATAATTTTTTTAGTTTTTATAAATTAGTAATATTTTGTATGCAAATTTATATTTTTATTATTTTATATTAAAATAAGCATAAATATGTTATAAATTAAAAAAAATTGAGGAAATACAAAAACAATTGTAGTTCAATTCATATAATAAACACATTTTAATATTTTAACATCAATCCATTAATAAACAAAGCGATTTAATTAACCTACGGGTAATGGATTGAATACTAATGCAAAGTTAAAAAAAGTTAAGGGTAAAATAAAAAAATAAAAAATTAATTTGAAATCATAATATTCGATTCGAATAATTTTTTTTTTAGTCAGCTCAAATTAAATTTTTATTAGATATATATACATATATATATTAAATTTGGATTGAATTAAAAAAAGTAAAAAATAAAAAATAGATCAAATTATATATTTTATTATTTTTTTATATATTTTAAATTTTTATAAAAAAAATAATTATTTATATCTAAATTTATATAAATATATTAAAAATATATCAAAATAATATATAAAAAATAAATTTAAAAAATTGATAAATTGAATCAAATCAAACTAATTAGATTCGATTTAAATTATATAAAAGTTTAGTTTAAATTTATATCAAATTTTAAAAATTTATAATTTTGTATGTTATAAAAATATAAAATCTGATTTGATTTAAATTATTATTACTTATAAAAAAAAATTTACTCACCGAATATAGCATCGAGAAAAAAGGAAAAAACCCTAAAACCGCCACCACTCTAATAAAAAAGAAAAAAAAAATAATACTGCTAAAATGTAAAACCCTCTCTCCCTCCCTCTCTGTCTCTCTCTGATAAGTAAGACCTTTCCAAAATCAAATTTCCAAAAGCCAAAACCAAATTCAAAGTTGTGTTAAAACGCAGAACCCCATTCTGATATCCGTAGTATAATTATATCAAACCCTACAAGTAAAAACCACCTGTCTTGAACATGGTATGAATACATGTGAATGATGCAGACCGTAAGAGGAGGAAGGGTATTTTGCTCAAAGTACGCCGCAACTCCTGGTTAGTCTTTCTTTCTTTCTTTTTTTGTTCAATTAGATATCCAATTGGTAAAACTTTTGATTCCATTGTCAGCCACATTGGTTGCTGAGGCAAGAAATATAGTGCGGCGTGGAAGATCTTACGCCGCTTCTCTTCCTTCTGGCACTCCGCAGCGAAAAAGAGTCTCAAAGGATGAACGGCGAGCTTTGATCGAATCTTTCGTCACCAGGTCTTCTCTCTTTTTATTTTTTCTACATTTATGTAATTTTGCCTTTTTCTCTCCTCTCCTCCTTTAGTGTTTCGTTATACAACTATCTTTTTATATTATTTATTATCCACGAATGCTATTGATCCTGTGGAGTGTTTTTTCTTGTACCCAAATTTTACATTTTTATCAATTTTGACCTCCAATTAGTTGGCAATTTGTGTATTGTTATCATGTCAATTTCGCATCAAACATGTGTAAAACAGCAAAATCATTGTTACAATTTGACATGAAAAACATTAAACGCTTTTTGTTTTTGTTTTTGCCAAACCCTTATACGGTTTTTGTCAAAATTTTAAACCGTGTAGTTTTTGTGTCTTTTCCATATCATTTTAGGGATATAGTGTTTCAAATTGCCTGATCTTTTGAGTGTGTTATTCCTTGAAGATTAATGTGGAGTTACTGCAAATAATGTTGATAATTGCCATTATTATTCTTTTATGTTGATCAAATGAGGGTCAGCTATTATTTTGCTATGTATGTTCAACTCTTGTATACCATCCTTAGTTAAAACAAACAAACTCACTATGATAACTAACATTTACTCTTTAATAAAATACCAACTTCACAGAAAACACCTTTCATGTTCAAGAACTTTTGAGGGCTTTGTTCACTGAATTTTTTTCCTTATTTGCGTTTTACATTCTGAAAATAAATAAAATGTGTTAAAAAGCATAATCATGCAAATCAAGTAAGACCCCCTGCACGATATTTTGACATTGGCAAAGTGTCTTATTAGTGTTGATTTCCAGGCTGCACTTGCATGATGCTGGATAGATTTGTGGCAATAGTGAAGGGAAACTACAGCAATTGGGAATGCAAACTTTTAATTGTACATTAAAACATGCCAAGACTTCATAGTTAGCTGTATTTAGATAAAATCAACTTCTTAACAGGAATTTTCAGATCTGGATCCTCTCTCACTTCTTGCCATTGATGTGGCTTGAATTGAAGCAGTTTCTTCTCCCTACCTTTGACTTATTCTAGTTTAAAGATATTATTCATTCAAATAAAACAAGTTTCATATCTAGATGGTGCATCTTTCCCTCTAACCCTAATTCAATTTATCTTTTGATTGTGCGGGGGGATGGAGCTGTTTGTCTTGGTATATTAATTTTCTTTCAACAATTGGAAACTAAGATTGTCTTCTCAAGTTTGCTTAGTTTTTAGTTTAAAATTCTAATTCCTTAGAGCCTCAATTAGGACAGAATGAAGACTTTTCCATTATCTTTTTCCAGATATAGATCAATGAATGCCGGGAAATTCCCATCTGTAACTGCGGCTCAAAAAGAAGTGGGTGGCTCTTATTATTTTGTTAGGAAAATCCTTCAAGAGTTGGAGTATGAATCTAAAGTATGTTCCTCAAACAGCAGTTATCAAAATATATCAGGAAAAGTTGTCAATAAAGAGGATAAATCATTTGCCGTAGTTGAAGTGGTCTCAACTGCAGTTGGAGTCCAAGATGACACTTGCACAGAAGCTACGGATGATGTAAAGATGCTTGAAACCAATAACAATCAACTGGAGGCTGACAGAGTGTTGCAAGGTTATACCTTAGCTGGGGAGACATTTTCTGAAGTGGTTCTAATGCCCCAAACTCCAGTAAGTGGGATCATTTCTCTGTGCTTTGCCTTTGATGATAAATGCAGAAATGTATTTCTAATGGACAGAATCTATCTGCTCTTAGTTGCAAGGCTACTTTGGCACTGAAAGTGGTGTTGGCATTTTTCTCTAGAAACTCAACAAATTTATTGAAGTTACATCTGTGACTAATATGGATTCCTTTCCTTGCAATTTTCCTACTTTAATGCGGAAGCTTGTGTTTAAGCACTTTGTCATTCCTTATGTCTTCCTCCATGTCATTAGATGAAGGCAATTTATGAAATTGTTTCCCTGAAACAATGCATACAAGACTACTTCTTAAGTATATCAATGAGACCTCTAATAACCTAATATTTCAGAATGTCTTTCATTAGTCCTACAATCCATGTGCCCCTAACTTCTCTATCTTCTCCCATTGGTTTACAGGACAAACTTGTAACTTGCTGTCCCTACTTTTCAATATAATTTTTTTTAGAACTTCTCTCTTCTTGTTTTTTAATTATATAAAGTTTATTTCCCTGGTAAAATAGTGGAACCTTTTTAAATACCTTTTGTAATGTACTTTGCCATTTTACTTTCAGGGCAGTCATTGTGAGTTTGTTTTAGAAGAAAATAACATGCTGAAAGATGATGCTAAGAGTCTTGAGAAACAAGAGGATGATAAATTAGAGGATTCTGGGATAGCTAGTTCTGATAAATTTCTAATGTTTGTGGATGAACAAAAAATTGTGGAAGCTTCTGATCAACATATTGAATCAGAAGAGTGCAAAATTGAGTCTCAGGGTGTTCCGTCAGATTTTGGTGTAGTAGAAGGTGATCTACTAAGAGAAGAAACTGAGATGGGAAATACAGAGGATGATGAAAAGGAACAAACTGTATCTAAAGAGTTACTAAATTCTGGTAGTCCAGAGCTTGAGGCTGAGCACCAGCAACAATTCCCAGAAGAGGAAAAATATGCGAGGTATGTGTTATTTTCTCTGAACAATGGCTCAATTGGTGAATGGACTGGGTAGTTAGAGGTCCTAGATTCATGAATCTAAGGATGACAATGGTGGTGCTGATGTTTTTCACTTATCTGGGCTGATTATAATGAGGTTGGTATAGGTGCTAGGTTTATATTACCATCAAATAATGATGATGATAATTATGACAGTTCTGTCTATGAATGTTCGTGTATGCTGGTATCAAAGTTCATTTACCTGAGACTAAGTTCAGTGCTACTTCCTCTTCATGTTATTTTTTGACCTTTCTATACCTGCATGCAAGGTGGATGCATGCTTGATGTTATTTTCTATAAATAGCTGGAAACTTTTTTTTTTGCTCTGAATAGCTAGAAAATGTTTGCATGTAAATAGCTTTACCAAGAATATTAAAATTTACCTTTTTGCATGTAAATATCATTATATATCATTGGTGCAATAACTCAAATTGTCTACCAATTTAGTTCAATTATTTTTGAAGTATTCCAGAAAAAGTGGTTCATATTCGTATTTGTATATGAGGGATGAAGTATCTATATGGTTTTGATAGCCTCTTGCCCTTTATTTTGTTTCAATCTGTATTTAAAATTTACATATGAACGACACATGTGGGCATGTGGCTTGTCTTAGACAAATAAGAAATTTTGACATAGTGCATCAAAGGAAACTGAACTGCATTCATATTTTGTGCATATTGTATGTATCTTATTGCAAATTGTTCTGCGCATGTCTGTCCTACTTCTTAACCGCATTTGCAGATTAGATTTTACGTCTACAATTGAAAACCTACAACTTACACTGTAGCCCATAAATAGACCTAAGCTTGGCTCTCGCTTTTACTAGACCCTTTTTTTTTTTGGTGCATCTAGACCCGTGATATCTAGCATTTCCTTTTTCCATTTGAATCATTTATAATAAAATTTTATTTACATATTTCTGTTTATTTTTCATGAATTCTCTGTCATTTCATTATTTATCAGTTGCGGTAAGATGATTCGAATGAAAAATTCTATTATCCAGGAACCTCTCTAGTGTGCAGAACGATGATGGAGAAAGTTCCAAGAAGTCAACTCTTTGGGGGAACCTTAAGTCATTTGCTGATGGCATTATCAATATATGGAGAAAGCTGTGAATCGTTTTAGGTATCACTAGTTGAAAGTCGCAAATTTTTATCAAATTATGAAATCAGTCTCTGTATTCGGGCAAGAATCACAATTTAGTCCTTTTGAACTAATTTAGTCAATGTACTTTTTTAGGATGTACGATATCGGTTCAAAATGTAGCAGAATTGAAATCATCTTTTAAGTTATGGATGTGGTAATTTTATTTTTAATTATGTAGACTGATGATTTTTTATTTTTTATTTTTCTTCATCCCTTCGGCACTGACCCGTCGAAGTCATCTCACGGTTGCCTGCAATTGCCGATTTCACTTTACGCCAACAAAAAAACTCCAGATTCCCCAACCCTTCACCTGCGAATCCACAAACCCAAAAACCAAATTAAAAAAAAAAAAATTTATCTGTCCCTCAACGGATATATATCATAGTAGAAGAATTGAAGGTGGATGCCGCTCAGTCATCTAATGGAGCTTCAAACCTTCCGCCCCCCATCGTTTGCGGGTACCCATTTCTCTATTTTATCTTCCTACTGAATGAAGTCACTGCTTTGCTTTAATTTTTTCAGAATTGATAGTAAAGCCATATATATATTTATTTATATTTACAGTCACTCTTCGGAACAGACTACGCAAGCACGTTTGAGAGAGGAAAAATGAAGAGAGTTTTTTATTATTGTTGTTGTTGCAATGCAATTAAAGAACATGATCCACAGGAACAGAAGTCAATACCCGAACCATACCAACTTTTTCTTTTTCTTGCTGTAATCTTATAGAGAAAGGAAAAGGCAAAAACGATGAGAGGTCGGTCCAGCAGGAAAGACGACGTATGGTGCGTTCTTGACTCCTCTTAAGATTGGTAGCAGCTCTTCCAAATTAAATTGCACAGAAACCCAAAATGCCTTAGTAAAAACCCCCCAAGGAAAGAAAACCAAGAATAAATATAACTAAAACCACAAGTCGGTGTAGATGGTACTGAAGTTTAGCAACAGAAACAGCAACAGCAGCAGTAAGCAGTAAATAAGCGGCTTCAGCTCTTGGTGAGAGGGCATTGAAAGTCCCAACTAACCACAATACTTCCCCCACATTGAATACCACCAGCACAAAGAGACTCCGAAATCCTTTGATCTCAATATTTAAAGATGATGGAGAGAGGTAAAAGCAGTAACGCAACCAGATCATCAGGCACTAGGACTATTCAAAGCAGCCTTAATTTGCTGGACAGTGGTGCCTATAAGGTTATTAACAGTCGTCACTGACTCCATGTTCAGCTTAGCGGATGGCAAGCTGCTCACTAGTATCTGAAAAGCTATTGTAATTAGTGAACCCCCAGATCTTCCCATGTTTCCATTTGCACTAGAGCTCGTTGACGCTCCATCTCCTTGGTCTGGATGGCCATCAGGTGAAATCGTAAAGCCTGATGGCAGTAATGGAATGTATGAAGGATCCTCACCACTCATTGCTAGATTGATGGCAGGCAAATCAACCGGACAATATACCACTAGTGACCCTGACCTGTCTATGCAGCTTTCTTGAAGTATTAACATATTGTTCTGACTAGTATTAAAGGCCTATTCAAAAAACAATTCGACAAAGCATTGAAATAAAATCTTATTGAACCAAAGAAGAAAGAAAGCAACAAGTTTTAAGTGGACAACACAAAGGAAAATGCTTCAATAATTTCAAGAGCCTTACCCGTAAAACAGATATGCAATTTCCTGGATGCGACCCATTTGCAATATGAGCAACCTCTTGCACTGCATTGCCGTTGGATAGAACATCCCACTAAAGGAAAGAACAAACATAGAAAGCAATGTAACAGTGAGAAACAACGAAGGTTACTTATATATACAGTTACAAGGCAGTCACAAATACTTGACAATGATCAATCTGATAATACCTGAGGTCGAGTTCTCTCATCCTTGAAGAAAATGAAGACATTTTGAGGAGTAACAGGAAGCCAGAAGGTAGTAGCCGCACTAAGTACTACACCATTGGGTTGTCCAGGATCAGAACTCTTATGAACAGTGACCCGGACACCAACTTCATTCAAACCGGAAAGTGTTGTCCACCGATGACTATTGGATGTGCTGATGCTTGTGCAGAAATTGTTGACCATCCTTTGAGCAAGCTTCATCATGCTTCTCTTGCCATCAGGGGATGGAATTACTGAAACATTTGGAAATTTATTCAGAGCTCAAGAGGACTAAAAGCTGAGTGCATGAATTACTGAAAATTACCTCCCCCCAGATCCCGGGTTGAAGTGCCTGATACCATTAGGCAAGCAAACCACTCGCACATTCTCTGAAGAGTAGCAAGCCACCGTTCAGCTCCAAATGCCAAACCACCTTGAATGAGATCCCTATAGAGCCGATGAGTTGGAGTCTTATCTTCAACCTCCACATGCTCCACCCAGGTAACCTATCAGCATTTGGCCATTTATTTAATATTGAAGTTGAGCACAACTGACGATTAATTCACAAACATGAGAAGAATAAACTTGACCAACCTTGGCGTAGCCATTAGGCATGTCCTGAATCAAGCATCCAGAAGGAAGCCTACGAGATCGACAGTGAGAAGCAAATTGAGGAAAATCATAAGAAACATTCACTATAGCCCATAAGCCTTGCTCGATTTGCTGACAGTGGCGAAGGATGTAAAATTCACGTGTGGATACCAGCGGGGAAAGCACCTGCAATTCTTCGTACATCTGCACGAGACAATAATTAGTGTAGAAAAAAGAGAAAATAAAACATCAATAAACAGATAACAAAACACCATTCGTTAGCGGTTTTACCAATTGCAAAGAACCACTATGACTGCCCAACGTTCCAGATGAAATTACTTCGATAGTCTTGGCCATGGAGACAATGGTAGGAAATAGCTCCACCCATTTGTCCTGCCAAAAAAAATTTGTCTATTAATAAATTTTTGTTGATTCCAAAAGGAGGGGATTTATCGTTTAAATTTAAACAACTCACTGAATCCATGAACATGTCAACCAAAGCTAAACCATTCATGATAACAACACCAGAGTCTCTGGAAGCTTCAATCCTAACATTGGGAGATTTAAAGTGGGTGCTAGCTCTAGGAAAAATCCTTTCATAGCTTTCAAGATTAAGAACATCTCTTCCATCAGTGGTGGACTTGATCCATAAAGGTTCATTGGTCTGCAAAAGCCTGAGCAGTTCTTCTATTGCATTTGCGGCAATATCGGTCATGAGGGACTTATCCATGTCCGAAATGACAACTGGTTGGAAAGGTAAATTTGGCATTGCGGATGAACTTCCAGGGAGAAGATCAAGATCAAGGGAAGGACCAGCAACACCAATCCCATGGCCGTCAAAACTCGCCATCCTTAAATCCAATGAAGAAATATGAATAGGCTGCACTGGTGGGAGTTGGGATATTGGCCTACCTATGTACTTGGCTGCAATACTAGATACTCTATCAAGCTGCAATGTGCAAAAAGCAAAACACGCTCAAAAGTTGAATTTTTTTTCATTTTATACTGAATAAAAAGAAGAAAAGAGAGAGCATAGGAAAAACCTCCTCCTTTAATTGGGCATTCTCCATTCTCAATTTTTGGTCATCAAAATAGGAATCCTCGTTGACAGGAGGGCCACCGCAAGAAGGGCAGATGACATTCTTGAGTGCTTCTCTGATGGCTATGTTCTCACATCGGATCTTATCGTTCTCTGAACGAAGAGAACAGTTATCGGCTCTTTCGTGTTGGGCCTGCAACAAGAAGGAAGGCGAATGAATGAAGGAGAGATAGGCGACTGAACTAAACAAGAAAAAACAAAAAGCAGACTAATCGAGTACCGAACCGACCTTCATCTGGGTCCTTCTGTTTTGAAACCAAAACTTGATCTGCCTGGGTGCCAATCCCAACTCCCTACTCAACTGTAACCTTTGCTTCTCATCAGGGTGTGGGCACTCCTTGAACATTCTTCACGTTTCCACCAACAAAACAAAACAAAATCCTTGTTCAAAAAATAAAAACTAACAAGAAACAAAGAAACCAAGGCATCCGTATTCTTACCCTTCAAGCCTCTGAATCTGGTGAGCAGTATGGCGATGGTAACGCTTTTTCCTGCGGGAAGGGTCGGAGGCATCGTGGTCCCCACCAGACCCACTCCCTCCACCTCCCCCGCTGCTTCCGAACTCCATATATGAACTGGACGTCCCTTCCAAAAACACCTTGTGAATGAAAAAGAAGGCCCTTTATTCAATTGGAGCAACCTTTGTCGATTCAAGTTCAACACCGCCCATCGTTACTTTATTGTTTTTTTTTTTTTGTTCTTTTCTAGTACTCGAGATCAAAAGCAAGAACAGAAAAAGAGTATTGTTTTACTAGTTTTTGAATGGAAATAGGCCATCTTGTTTGTTTGTTTGCTATAATTTTTCAGAGGGAGAAAAACAGCTGAAATTTCAAAGATAGTGGCATGATTTTGGGTGAGTGAGTTTAGGCAGAAAATGGGTGTGTTGATTATAGATATATATATATATATATATAGATATATAGATATATATATATATATATTTGCGGTGTAATAAAGGCTCTGCGAGAGAGGACCAGGCAGCGACGCAGAAGAGGCAGGCAGCCACCCCCAAATACTCCCTCCCACTCCCACTAACCAATAAGTAGAAGCTAAGTAGCCTAGGCAAAGCAGGCAGCCACTACTAGCGGCTGCTACTTGCAACAAACAAGCGCTCTACCTCCTTGCATTTCCATTTGCGTAAATGAAAATGAATGTTTGATTTCAGTATCACCTTCTCTCTGCTCTCCTCCTCTTTGTTTTTGTATGAAATGCCAAAACAGCATTTGCATTTGCTCTTTCGGACACATACATCAGATCTACGTCGGACATGGGACTTTTATTCCCCTCCTCGCTACCCCACTCTCTCTCTCTCTCTCTCCATATATATATTTGTATATTTATATATTTTTTATATTCGAGATAATTAAAATTTGAATTGAAATTAAAAATATTACTTACGTGACTGTTTCTAATTATATATTTATTTATTTATTTTTTACTGATTCTTGATTTGCGTAGTTACGTACAAACTACTGCTAATCATACCCTCAATCTGTCCAAATGTCCAGATGGGCACAACAAAAACACCTTTTAATCTACCAATTACAACAAAACAACAACAAATTCATTGCATGGGTCTTTTGATCGAAGAATGGAACGTTTCTCATTTTAATAAGTTTTCGCAAATCCTGAATTAACTAACACTAGTAATGTAACAAACCAAATCAAACCAAACCAAACCAGCCTCCATTTGCGTTGCCCATTCCAATTTCAAACACACGTTCTGAAAACAAGTAGTATTATTTTACTTTGTCCACAAAACAATAAAATAGTCGAAACAATCAAAAGTATTTATTTAAATTATATATATATATATATATATATATATATATACATTGATCTTCCAATTAAAGCCTACAAATTGAGTGATTAGAAGCCTATAATGACAAAACTAGCCTTTTTGCATTGGTTTTTTCCCTGCCGCTAGTAGCGTTTGTTTGTTTCACTGGGAAGGATCCAAATTTCAAGCTCAAGCTTACATTCTTGGCTGTTTACGCACTCGATAAGGGGGTTGCCTAAAGCAAAACTCAAGTCAAACTTGAAACCTTTTTGGAGAGGCGCAATTCTCTGCGCTCACCTCTTCTCATCACCTGACCGCAATCTATCCCCATTTAAAAACCCTCTTTTTCATCGTGTTGCAAAAATCATGTGCGTCCTTTTTTCTCCCATTCTTTTATTCCTTAATAGTGGGGGAAATCATCAAAAAAATTTTAGGATACTAATTTATAGTTAATGGAAATTAAACATGTGTGGCAATTATCCTTCACAAGCATGTCGGGATCCATGCTTGTTTTCATCGTACCAAAATTTTAATCATGCATGCTAGTTCTACATACACTCAATTTAAAAAACTAATACTTAAAAAAAAAAAAACCGAAAATAAAATTATATTAAAAATTTATCCTTGTCTAGAAACGTGAATGACAAAGAAGTAAAAGTAATTCAATAATACAGTTAGAAAAGGGAAAAAAATAAGTACAAAAATCTTAAAATATATAAGTTAATCCTATTTTGAAGGAAAAATAAAAATATCCATATATCTTTATTTAATTTTTTTTATTTTAATTCGTGATTGAGTTAGAGTCATTGATATCAAACATAATAAGAGATTTTATAGTGGTATAGAACTATGTATATTGAGGGGTGTGAGCCGGTTTCGGATCAAATTATTTCATCAAGTAAAATTGGGCCAAGTCATGCCATTTAAGGTTTTTGACTGTTGTAGCTAATACCTATCAGATTGTTATGAGTTTCAAATTATTTTAAGGATTTGTTTGGGATTGCGCTTGGATTTCCAAAAGCTGCTTTTGGAACAAAACTATAAACCAAACCCGATGTGTTAAACAGAAAAAAAAAAAAGGATTGAAAGCCCGGCTTTTCTCTCAATGCAAAAGCATCTAGCTTGATGCTTTTGAGGCTTGCAAACCACCATTTGTGGGTTAAAATTATTCCCCAGATTGATTTTTTGTATTTTTTTTAAATAGCATTAACATGTTCTATATATTGAGTAAAAGAAAAAATATAATGAGAACATAACTATTTATTTTTTAGGTTGAAACAATTTTAAATGTTTTAGAAAATTTTTAAAAAAATATATATTTTTATAAAATTTTAAAATTAAAGTTTAAAATTTTTTTATTTTTTTTGGCACTATTAACAATCCCTAATTACTTAAATAAAAAATAGAATTTATTCTTTACTTTTTATATCATGTTATTGTAGATGGGACATTTTATGTACAAATCTTTTTATTATAATCATGTAATTAGTCAATTATAATAAAAAAAAATTATCTAAGCGCCCAATATTTAAAACAATAAGTTTTATGTATTCTTTCATGCATCTTACATAACGCTGAATTTTGATTATTTAATTGCACTATAATATAATAATTATAATTGATATACTTTCTTTTTTAAATGTTTTAACTTTCCGTGACAACCAAATACTAAAAAATTTCAAACTACATTGTTTTTACAAGACTTTTTAAATACATGAACTTTTTCCAAGAGCAATAGTAATGCCAAACTATGCTTAAAATGGATTATGTTGAGTTAGATTATTTCACACGTCTAATCTTGTTAAAACTCAAGTAATTCTAGTTTAAATTACTTTGTTATTTCTTTTTGCATACCATAACTGGTAGGCAGAATAAGCCTTAAAAAAAGATGCATTTACAGCAAACCTTGAAGCCAATTTCTCTTTATATTGAAGACTCCGGTCTGTTACAGGGTGTATAAGGGAAAGCTACTACCGCATAAGAAGAAAAAGTCATTTCAAGTTTTGTACCCCTTAAGCACACAATTTGTATCTTTGTCTAAAACAACATTATTTTCATATTATTTTACATATATTTAAATAAATTTAGATATAAAATAATTAATTTTTTATTTTATAAAAATTTAAAATATATAAAACTAATAAAAATATATAATTTGATTGGATTTGAATTTTTTTTTTCACTTTTCAATTTGAAAATTGAATCAAACCAAACTGAACTGAATTAAAACATAAAACATTTGAACTTATACCAAATTGAATAAGAGAAAAACCAATCCGATCTAAACCAATCTTGAACACTATGATTTTGAATTAGTTTTTGATTTTTTCAATTTTTTTCTCACCCTTTGATTAGCTATGTGTGATAATTAAGAAAAATGATTATTTTATAGGTAAATCCTTAGATTAAATGGTTATTGAAACTTAAGGCACCCCAAAAGTAATAATCAAAGACTTTCATGGAAGATTTATAATGGTAGAAGATAGTCAAAGATTATGTAGTGAAAAGGTAATGAATGTTGGGATGCATGGTTGAATAAGGATAGAAGAAAGATGAAGTAGCAAGAAATAAAAAGCATTAGGATGATAGTTAATTCATCCATATAGAATTACAAGTGTAGGAATAAGGAGTTTATGCTCTCTACTTATCTAAACCTTAAATTAATGAACAACTCAATCCTTTTCTTATAAAGTTGATAACTACTAGTCTTATCCATACTCGAATATTTTTATTCAATAATTGATGCATTTATGTATCTTTTGCTTAAAAATTGTTGGATTTAAAAATCATTTTTTAAATCAAAAAAGAAAAAAAAAGTACTCAATCAAACTAAAACTCTGTTAACACTTTCAATAATAGTGTTAATGGTGTTTTTGGGATTGTCTTAGCTAGGAGAAAGAAGGTGAAACAGAAGGGAAGGGCAGTTGTAACCTGTAGCTATAAAACACTATTAGTGTCCACCAAAATTGTTACTTTAAAGTACACTTCGATGTTCAAGTCAGTCAAGTTCTTGAGATAAGGAGGGAAGGAATGAAGGAAGGAGGTTGGGAATATTAAAGTATGTGTAGAAAGTTTTCAATGAAAGGAAAACTCAAAGTGTTGTAATGGTTGTCCTCTTATGTACTTGGTATTCTAATTACCTTATATGTGAGGCCAAAATGATATGACTTGATTAAGATAACTGACAGTTGATAGGATGTTTGCGTAGAGCTAAAAAAAGAGTTCATGTGGGTAGTTGTTATTTGCATTTAATGATCCCAAACAAATTGGATGCCAGGTGGTCAATTCTAAAATGATGCTTTGATTGGATGTCTATAAGACCTTAGAAAAGTCCTTCCTTTAATGAAGGACGAGCCATTCCCTAAGGTTGATGACATAGCTATCTAGGCGTGCCTTGTTTGGGTGACCCTAAGGCATGATCGTATTGACCAAGCTTTGGTCGAGTTGACCATTGACCAGTTGACTTAAATGTAACAAATAAAGAGAAAACTACTTATTTTGTAAAAAAAAAAAAAGCAATGCATCAATCCTTTAATATGGATGAATGTATTTCATTATGGATTTTTATGTAATACATTGGGTAGGGGCTAATTAGAGATGGCAAATAAGTGGGTAAAATAGGATTAAAGTTGGGTTATTTTGGGTCGAATAGGATCCGATTAAAGAAACATTGGAACATTTTGGATTTGGATAAATTCAGGTTCGGATCAGGTTAGGTTCAAATCAAGGAACAATTAGATTATTTTAAGTTCAGATCAAGTTTGATTTGGGTAAAAAAAAATCAAGTCATTTCAAGTTTGATGTATTTTGATTGGCGTCAATTTGGATTTGAATCAATTTGAGTTGAGATGATTTCGTGTTCGTGTAATTTTGATTTTGAATTTGATTATCAAATCATTAGTGTTTAACATTTTGGTTCTTCATATTTAATTTGTTAACAACTAAAATCAAATAAATATAATGATATTTAAATTTGGTTATTTAAAAGTAATTTGTTAATAATATGAAATTATGCTATGTTAAATATAAAATTAATTTTATGTATGATAAAAATTTATTAATGATTTTTGTTGACTGCTATTTTGTATTTATTTTTAATATTTCATGTATTAACTATTAATTAATTATTAGTGATTTATATTGATATTTCATTTAATTGTATTTGTCCACATTATTTATTAGTTATGAATTGAAAATGATAAAAGAAAAACTATATAATTTAAAGAAAACTCACCATCAAAATCATCACTAAATAGTACAAAAATGTCAAAAAGTGTATTATTGGTATTGATTAAGTAATTGGCATAATAGACTAATCTAAAAACTTCAAAAAATTTTCTAAAATATCAAAATTGCTTATTGTGAAAAAATTAAGAAATAAAATTGTATGGAAAACTAATAGTAGAACTGAATGTATATTGAAAAATTGTTCTTTAAAGAATTATACAAGCACCTTGGTTTATATACAACTAACTAGTAGGTAAACTAAAAAACTAAATCTTTTTAAAACTGATCTTATAATTGAAGGATTGTCTATCCTAATTTTTTATCCTTAATTCTAGGGATACAAATACTTTAATTCTAAAGATACAAATATAAATATATAGATTACAAGATTACAATCAATTGTAAATAAATGTTTTCTAACATTCCCCCTTAAACTGGTGAATAGGTATTTTTCATTCCCAACTTAGAAAGAATTTCTTGAAACATTGTACTACTGAGAATTTTAGTCAACACTTCTACAAGTTGACTTTTGATTGATACATACAGTGTACAAATTAACCCATTATCTAGTTTTTCCTTTATAAAATGTCAATCTACTTTAATGTGTTTTGTTCTGTCATATTATACAGGATTGTGTGCAATGCTTATTGTAGACTTGTTATCACAGTAGAGTCTCATTAGTTCATCTTATTGGATCATCAAGTCTTCTAGGATAATCTTTAACCATAGTAGTTCACAAATTCCTTAAACCATTACTCTGAACTCTGCTTTAGCACTTGATCTTATCGTCACATTCTGGTTTTTACTCCTCTAAGTCACAAGATTATCACCTAAAAAAGTGCAATAGCTTGAGGTGGATCTTCTATTAGTCACTGAATCTGTATAATCCGTATCGGTATATACCTCCAGTACTAGTCTTAAATTTTTTTTGAACAAGATACCTCTCCCAGGATTAGCCTTTAAATAGTGTAGTACACAATTAACAATCTATAAGTGCACTTCTTTAGAGCTATGCATAAATTGAATTATCACACTCACAGCATATGTTATGTCAGGTCTAGTATATGAGAGATAAATGAGTCTTTCAACTAATTTTTGGTACATCTCTTTATCTATAGCAGTATCTTTATTAGCTTCTTCAAGTTTATGATTAGAATCTATAGGGGTACTTGTAGATTTACATGCGAGCTTTCTAGTTTCTTTCAAAAGATCAATTACATATTTCTATTGTGATATGAAAATATCATGTCGTGAGTGAGTTACTTCAATTACTAGAAAGTACTTCAATCTCCTTAACTCTTTTATCTCAAATTCTCTAGCTAAATATTGTTTTAGAGATTCTCTTTTTTTTTTTATTATCTTCAGTTACAATTATATCATCAAATATACTAACAGAACTATGACTTTTTTTGAATCTAAGTGCTTGATAAATAGTGTGTAATCCCTTTGACTCTACTTATATCCCATTGCAAGCATCACTTTGGCAAATCTCCCGAACAAGGCCTAAGAGACTATTTAAGGCCATATAAAGCCTTTTTCAGCTTGCATACTTTGTTTGCTTTTAGATGACCTCTAAATCCCAATGAAACCTTTATATATATCTTCTTCTAAATCATCATGTAAAAAAGCATTATTTATATCAAATTGTTGAAGCTATTAATTGTAATTTGTAGTCAATGATAACAAAATTCTAACTATATTCATCTTGGTAACTAGAGCAAAAGTTTCATGATAATCCACTCCATAAGTTTGAGTATAGCCCTTAGCCACCAATCTGGCCTTATACTTTTCAACGGTACCATCTGTCCTGTATTTTATAATGAAAACACATTTACACCTAACTAAATTTTTTTTCTATAGGCATCTCTAGCAGTTCCTATGTCTTATTTTGCTCTAAGGCCTCAATTTATATTTTCATAGCTTGCTTTCATTTCTCACTGGCTAATGCCTCGGATAATGTAGTTCAAATATAAATAGTGTTTAGGCTTATAAGAAAATTTTTGTAAGATGGTGAAAATTTTTCAAATGACACTAAATTAGAGATTGGGTATAGTGGATGCTTAGTATATTCTCTAGTTTCTTTCCTAATGCCAATAGGTAGATCATAACTACTAGTTATAATTTTAGAAGATTTATGCTCATTTTGAGAAACAAAGTTAAAGACTGTAGTTATCTTATTTTCAAAGTTAGAATCAGGTTTTTGGACTAATACTTGTTCAAGATATAAAACTTTTCTTTTTGAGTACACCTATAATTCCATCATAGAATCAAGAATAATATTATCCTTAGTCACATCTTTTATGTTTGGAATAGATTCAGACTCAAATTTAGTATTTGACTTAGACTAAAAAAAACAGGTTTAGACTCAGAAAAATTAATAGGTGAAAATGTTAAAAAGGAGGACAAGTTAAGCAAAAAGAAGTCTTTATCCTTATCCATAAATAAAGTTTCCCCCTGAAGATAAGGTTTAGTAAAAAATGATTTACTTTATTCAAAAGTGATATCTGCAGATACATAAAATTATTTAGTAGGAGGATGATAGCATTTATACCCTTTCTAAATTAATGAATACCCCATAAAAATGCATTTAATTACTCTAAGATCCAACTTCCCCCTATTATGACTGTGAACATAAACAAATGATGTATAACCAAATATCCTAAGTGTAAAGTTGTTTGTGGTATTAAAGTTAGGATAGAATTATGAGAGTAGTTTCATAGGAATTTTAAATTCCAAAACTCTTGAAGGTAGCCTATTAATAATGTGTGGCAATGAGAATAGCTTTCCCTGAGTAGGATTTAGATATGTTTGCTTGAAAAAATAAAGTTCGGGTTGTGGCTAGTAAATGGCTATTTTTTCTCTCTTCCACTCCATTTTACTATGAAGTATTAACACAAGATGATTTATGGATAATCCCCTCTAATTGGAAATAGGTAGATAAACTCTGGTTGAAATAGTCTCTTACATTAATAGACCTAAATCTCTTGATTTTCACTCCAAATTGATTTTGGATCATGTTTTGGAAGTTTAAAAACATACTATTCATATCTAATTTGGATTTAAGTAAAAATATCCAAAAGATCTGCATACAATCATTTATGAAAGAAACAAACCATCTTGTACTAGAAATATTAAAAATTGTATAGGGACCCCATATGTCACTATGAATCAAGTAAAAAGGAGTATAACTTCTTTTATTACTAATTGAAAAAGATACACATCTATACTTTGCAAGTTCACAAACATCACATTGAAAACTTTCAACATTTAATCCTTTGAACAAAGAAAGAAATATGTTTTTCAAAGTTCCAAAAGAAAGATGTCCAAAACGAAAATAATAAAGCTAGATTTGTCTTTATTGGGAGTTTTTTAAGAAAAAAATGATAAAGGTAAACTATTCTTGATATTACATGCTTTGAGACCATGTGAAAAAACTAAAAAATAAAACTGTGTTAAAAACTAATAGTAAAACTGAATATATATTGAAAACTACTTATTAAAAAATTATACGAGTATCTTAGGTTTATATACAACTAACTACTGGGTAAATTAGGAAACTAAATCTTCTTAAAACTGATAATATAATTAATAGATTGCCTATCTTAATTTTCTGTTCTTAATTCTAAGGATACAAATACTTTAATTCTAGATATATAAATATAAATATACAGATTATAAAATTACAACTAACTGTGAATATATTTTTTCCCACACTTATACATAGTATTAATATAATTTAAATAATTGACATTTTGAATAGTAAATATTACAAATTTACAATGAAAAATAAAGATACGATACTTATTTGCTATTGGCATGACATGACATGATATGATTTAATATGATTAATTTGATTTTAACTTTTACTTTTAAGTTATAATGATAGTTGATTTTGAATATTAATTTTATGTATAACAAAAATAGTATAACTATAATTGTAAATATATAAATTATACTATATAATTTTTAAAATTTTGTTCATAAAAAAATAAGATTTATTTGTCTAATACAATTAATCTTAATACTAATTACTTATATATATATATTATAAGATTATTGAATTTAATAATTAAAATGAATAAATATAATGTTATTATTCTATCTTTAAATTATATTTTGGTTTAAAATTAATAAATTAATTTTTATATTTTTTACTTATTAATAAATAATAATAAATTAATAAAATTTGATATATAAAATTAAATTAATTGATATATTTATCTTTTGATATCTTTTTTTGAATTTATGTTTCGAATTAATTCAAATTTAAATAAATTCAAATTCAAAGTAAATCAAATTTAGATCAATTTAAATTTAAATCAATTCAATTTTAAATTAAATCAAATTTAAATTATTTAATTTTTTAATAAAAAATTTTAACCAAATCAAATTAATCAAGATTAAGTTTGGATCTATCGATTCTGTCAGTTTTTGCCGTCTCTATGACTAACAAATTAGGGGTTGAGGTATTGTGATGTAAGCAAAACAAAAACAAGAGAACTCGTGGGAAAAAACTTGTGTTAAAAAGATGCGTCTACCCTTTGTGTGTGTGTGTGTACAGATTAAGACTTTAAGTCAACAACTGATGAGTATATATCATTTAATATATGTTTGAAGTTAATTTCAACCCTTAAATTTTCAGATTAAACTAGTTAATTAAATATTGATGATTTATTATAGGCTAGCTGTTTTCCTTTGTCACCAATTAATAATGGAACAATTTGAGCAAATTATTCATAAAAACATTTGATTCATTAAATTAAATTAAATAAATTCAGTAGCATATATATATGTATCATATTTACATTACTATACTGATTGCTTTGCGACAATTGTTGTTTTATGTATGTATGTATGTAATATTAGGTTCATAATTATTTTATTTAGCGTTTTCCTTCACGTGAATAACTATGGAGAGCATCATTGTATTTGTAATATGCAAATCTTTTGGGAGACTATAAATTCCTATAATTTCCCTATCACATTTGTCATTAAGAAAATTCCTTGACTTAATTCTACTAATTTCTTACAATTTATATCAATAAATATTTTACCAATGACTACTATATTAACTTTCATTTTATTTACCCTAAAAAACATTTCAATTAAAATCTTCGACATTATTAAATACTCTGTTCCTAGTGATCCATTAGCTTACAATAAAACAGTAGCACAATTATACATATATGTTAATCATTCACTTCGAAAATGTACATACATACATAAATTAAATGGAATAAAATCCCAAAAAACAATGTTATCAGGGCAATGGATTATCTGGTTCAAGTAGAGACATTACATGGGTTTTGGTTTTTAGTAGTGTTTTTTTTACTGTTTAGCGATGTTTTTTACCGTCACTATAAGATTTGCGGTGTTTACAAAAAACGTCACGCAGAGTGCTGCCTATACACGTGTCGCGGTAAATAGTGACGTTTTTGAAAAAATGCCTCAATATTAGTGGCGTTTATATCTGAAATGCCGCTATTTTAGTGACGTTTATATCTTTAAGACGCCACTACTTTAGAGGCATTTAAATCTAAAAACTGCTCAATATTAGCAACGTTTTTATCTTTTAATCGTCACTAATTCAGTGACATTTTTATGAGAAAAACGTTGTAGCATTGATGACGTTTGTAACAGAAAATGTCGTTACTTTAGAAGTATTTGAATTTGAAAATGCCTCAATATTAGTGGCATTTATATCTTATAAGTGCCGTTAATTCAGTAGTGTTGTTATGAGAAAAATACTGTCGCTTTAGTGGCATTTCTATAAAAAACGCTACCTAACTAGCGGTATTTGTTGGAAAGAGTGCCGGTACTTATAGTGACGTTTTATGCTACAAACGCCATTAAATTATTCATTTAGCAGCATTGCCCAACGCAAACACCGCCATTATGTAAAAATGTATTTTTTTAAAAAAATTTTATAATAAATTTTATTTTTAGTAAAAAGCTTAAATTCAAAAACTGAAATTAATATTAACTTCATTCATGTTTAAATATACATTTAATTAATACAAAGTTTAATAATTAGTATAATAACATTCAAATATTTTTAATACATTAATAAAATAAAAAATTAAAATGTATGAAATGGATGATTGTATACATTTTACTGGCTGCCAATTGATGAAGAAAAACTTTCACCTTGGCCACTAGCATACTTAAGAACCTACTAAACAATACCATATAATTTTTAACACTTCAATGTATGCTTTTTTTTATTTAAAAATTTTAATATTTACTAAATATAATACCTGAGTTGGTGAAGCACCAAGATCATTTCCTAAAAATTGTTATTGCACAAAATTCATAAAATGATCGAATCGATCATGCAACTGCTAAAATTTTGCATGCTCTAGCTCCATTCGAGTACATTCTTTTTCAATTTTGGCATGCTCCTGTTTTTTTTTTTTTGCTTTCATTTACTAAAAATGTTGTTGCATAGTTTGCAACTCCCTTTTCAATATTGAAATGTCTCGCGAAGACTGACTTGCTGAGAGTGTAAATTATAGAGAGTTATGTCCATAGTAGGCAGATGGTGTTAGACCCAATCCAAGGCCTCGGACCCGTCCATGCCTTTCTTTTCCAGCAACTTCTATTAATATTCGATTTTCCATTTCTTGCATGTTGAGAGAAACTTCAGATGCTACTTCAATCTCAACAGCCATTTTTCTCTTTTGCTTTCTCTTATGAATTTGTCATATAGAACTATCAAGTTTAATGATTAATTGATTATATGTTAAAAAGAGTAAATATTTACTTTATGTTAAAATATATGATACAAATTACCATAATTTTTTATGTTTTGACATTCATATAAGATCCATCTTTTTTTGTGTGTGTTATGCGAAAAAGTTTCACACATCCAATTGTACCACACATCTCATTCTCTTATACAAAAACATATATTATTTGATAGGATACATATCAACCGTAACTTATATATACATATCAATCCTGGCAATCGAGAATTAAAAAATTAAATAATTTTAATCTCATTTATTTATATTTTAGTCCTGTAACAACACAATAGTCTTAAACATACGCAAAGAATAAAAGCATTTTGGGCTTTCACACATATCAATCATGGAAACCAAATTCAATTATTTTCTTTCGGTTTAATATGAAGGATTGAAGCCATTCAATATGTTGAAAGGCATTTAAAATTTATTTGTATATTTGCCTTTTATATGCAAAAATATTTCCAAACAGACATAACTGACAACTTTGTCTCCCATATAACCATAGAAACCAAGTTCAATCAATCGGACAAGCTTAATATCAAGTATTGAAGCTATCAAAACTGTTAAAATACAACTATAACAATAACCAGATATTAAAGGCATAAATATACGTAAACAATAACTTTTCATACATATCATCTATGTAACTAAGTTCAAAACTTTCGATAAGTTTAATATCATGTATTGAAATAATCAAATCTATTAAAACAGAACAAAAAATGTTAATTTGCATATTTACCTTTTAACGACAGAAAAAGTTCATTCATTAGAATAAGTTAATTATCATAAACTTACGATTTCTTTTTGCTTTCTTGCAAAACTTTTTGATCCATTTGTGTGGGTATATTTTTGTTGCTTTCTGCTACCAATCCCAATCTGTTCTCTTTTTTGTCAGAAAAGATAATTACTTATATGATAGAAATACAAATATTACCAGCTGAAACCATCAAACACTTTCATCATTTCATTTTATTATACAAAGTTATAAACTAGTACCTCTCATTTTCTTGAGAATCAAAATCTAACTAGTTATTCATATTGCCACCTAATCACATTACGAGGTAGATTTTGCATCATCGCCTCTACAGTAGTATTTCGATCGAAATACTTGTTCTTCAAACTATGCTTATAATCTTTCCATTTCTTTTCCAATGACTTAAGCACAAATGAAGTTGGTATTTCAAGAGTAAATCTTGACTGTAATAATACAATAAGAAAATTTTGAATAAGTAAACAAAATGTAAAATAAAAAATTTGAATATATCTAATTAATTATACTAATACCTCAACAAAGTTTAACGCATCGACCTTTTCTTCTGGAACATTATGCCATGTTTCATAATGAATAGACAATTTCATTCCATTATGGGCTAGCATGCCTAGAAATCTAGCCAATAGTTAAGCCTCTTCACCAATTGGTTGCCTATCAGAGTTTGCAAACACTACAATATGCTCATTAGGAGGTAGTGCAAACAATTCCTTCAAAGTTGTCCGACCTCTGGTCCTCTGTTGACCATTGTTATCAATTGCAACAAATATAAAATATATTTGTAAAATCGTAATACTTTTATCATTATACTCGAATTCTAAAATTAGAGTATATCATACCTGCATTCAAATTTAATGCATAATCAATTGATGGGGTACTATCTAAACCTGGACCTCCTGTATTGCCAGATCCAATATCAGTTGAAAGGTTAAAAGTGATGGAGTTAGATCTGATAGTACGTTCATTTACCTCCAAAAGATTCAGTCTATAGCCAATATCTACAAGTGTCGCAGACGGTTCTGAACTAATATCTCTGATATATTTTCCTTTTAACCTACTTCTCCGCATTGTAGCTTACCTACATTATAAAAATGAATATAAAAAAAATGTTAGTTCAGAAGATATATAAAGACGTTGACAATTTAAGAAATCAAAACCTATGATATATAAAGCACATATCAATTTAATTAAATTAAAATATAATGTATGATTTAGAAGACAATAATTATACAATAGCGAATGTGATATTATTTACATACTATTATTTACTACATTATGTCTTAAACATTCGAATTATAAATTATAGATGCACGAAATCATGGTTTGTAAATGTCTTCAGTAACATATTCATGGACCCACTGAGCATAGGTACTGGAGATATTCTCATCCAAGTTTTGTTCAGCAAAAGGATAACATTTAGTTTCATGTTCAACATCATCTTTGGCATCTAACCCCAAATCACATAAGTCTCTAGGTGTGTTTCAAAGAACAACAAACCAACCCAATTCTTTTGGATTTTCAGAGTAAAATACTTGTTTGACTTGAGATGAAAATACATAAGGTTCAAAGATGAGTTGTTGTCCAGTGTGAATTAATCAAGAAAAATTCACAAGTGTAAATTCGTACTGATCTTTCTTAAGACCTCTCGTACTATTCACATTAGCCCAATCACATTGAAATAAGACAACTTTTCAGTTGTCATAATAATCCAACTCAATGATGTCATTAATCATGTCATAATAGTCAACATTTCTCTTTAAAGGGTTTGTGTCCCTAGCACTAGCACAGCTAGTAGTTGATGAAGTCACAACAACTCTTGAATTTTGTGTACTTCTGAATCTCTCAGGGGATTTTGTGTGAAATCTAAATCCATTGATGATGAAACCTTTGTATCGTTTCACAATCCGGTTCGGACCGTATGAAGGACACTTCACCTCTTCACTAACAAGCTTTCCACTCCAAACCTATAAAAGTGGAATAAATATATATATATATGTTATTAATGTTCTTTTTACCATTAGCATTCTATGTAGATAAAAAATAATGGGAAGTATGGCATTACTTACAGTTACTCCTAACCATTCATGAAAGTTCTTAGCAAATAACTTATCAAGCTTTCGAAGGTTTGATTATCGATAATGTGCATGATCTCTCAAATTATTTCTATACTCACTATAAAGCATCATGATAAAGTATTAACAATAAAAAAAACACAATAAATTCACCTAATGTAATGAATATTTCTTTGCTAAACAACATAAGTGCGAAACGATTCAATTGAGTCATGATGAAAAAGAACATATCGATGTGCTTGTGCTCGAGATTTATCATCTAACTCCACCAATTCAACTTTGCCTATGAGTTATCCAAAACTTTGAAAAAGATAATTGTAGGTCGAGTCTGTATGCTGCATACCAATATTTCTCGAAGGTCTATTAAATCTTGATTCAACATCTTTCAAATAATGAAAATAAAATGTCATACACTCTTCTGCTAAATATTTTTCACTAATAGAACCTTTCGGATAGCGTTTGTTGTGATAATAAGACTTTAACCTCCCCAAAAACCTATAGCATAAAACATTATTCATATGTTATTTTAGTAGATTAGCTTGATAATCAATAAAAATGTAATCAATCTATTAACAAATAATACCTTTTAATAGGATACATCCATTGATAATAAACTAGGCCACTGATTTTTGCTTCATATGAAAGGTAGATAAGCAAATGCATCATAATAGTGAAGAAGTTTGGAGGGAAGATCTTCTCTAAATGACATAAAGTAATCATGGCTCGATCTTAAACTTTGTTAAGCTCTTCCATATTCATACATTTCTAACATAGAGATTTAAATATGTTACTCAATTCAATTATCACAGAAGTCACTTGCTTTGACATTGATCAACGTAAAGCAATTAGAAATAAGTCTTGCATCAAAATGTGATAATCATGTGACTTCAATGAAAAAATTTTTCGCTCCTTCATATTCACACATCTTGATATATTTGATGCATAGCCATCCAAAACTTTGACGTTTTTCAAAACCTTGCAAAACACATCTTTTTCAGCTTTAGAAATCCCAAAACAAGCAACAGGTAATCGATATTTTCTATTAGAAAGCAACATGGATGAAGGTCTGGGTGAATCCCTATATTAAGTAAGTCAAGTTGACTCTTTAAGTCATCATTGGATCTTCTATTCATATTGAGAATTATCCTAATAAAATTTTCGTAAACATTCTTCTCTATGTGCATCAAATCAAGGTTATAGCATAATAAATTATATTTCCAATAAGGTAACTCAAAAAATATACTTCTTTTTTTCATAACTCATACTCATTGGGTTCATTTGTTTCATCGTCCACTTTATCACTTTGAACATCAAGATTACCAACTTCTATATGACTATCACCAACTTGCGTAATACGATGTACGATTAGGATTATGTGCGAATGGTTTTTATCTTTTTGGTCAAAGTGTGAAACCATACTTTTGTTAGTTAGTAATGATAGTGATATACAATTTTTCACCATAGTTTTGTATGAAGCAAGAATATATCTCTTTAGATATGGTCATTCCAAAAAAAAGTAGTTTGGGTCAAAATATATATTTTTTCTTTGGCAATGTATTTAGCACAATGATGGACGTTAAGGGTAAAACCAAAGATAACATAAAAGTTAGACTAGTTCTTAAGGTGTATTGCTAACAACTTGAGTTGGAATTGGTTGAAGTGGATCTTAAAGTTTTCATGCCTAAAGTTTCATACACTTTAAGCAAAGAATAGAAAAGAGATGCATAGGTTAAACAATTAAGACTTCATGATGATTTGACATCTAACATTGCTTAGTGCATAAACATAGTTGATTGCAAGTTTTATGGGATGAAAAGTCATGATTGTCATGTCTTCATACAACAATTAATCTTAGTTACATTTCATGATTTGGTACCAACTTCTATTTAGGATGTAACTATTACGTTATTTCATTTTTTAAAAAAATTTTTGTTCTACTAAAATACATATAGATCATATGAAAGTGTTAGAAACAAACATTATGGAAACAATATGTAAATTAGAAAAGATTTTTCCTTCAAGTTTATTTGATTTTATGGAGCATTTGCCCATTCACTTGCCTAAAAAGGCAAAAATTGGTAGACTTGTTCAATATCGATGGGTGTATCCATTTAAAAGGTAATATATTTTAGTTGTTAGACATTATCGTTGATTAATCTAATTTTCCTTTAATAACATTTGTGTTATGATATCATGATGAGTAGGTTTTTTCATTATCTTATAAAAATATACACTAATCGAGCATTTGTTGAAGCATTTATATGTGAGACATATGTTATAAAAAAACATATCAACTTTTTGCTCATTCTATTTTGATCCAAATGTGTCCACAAAATTGAATTGAGTTTCACGTAATGATGATGAAAGAGTCATGGAATTTGAAAGATGTTTTTAGTCATCTTGGCTTAGTGTTTGGTCCACAAGATAGCTCTCGACGACTATCAACAGATGAGCATATTAAGGCACCCTTATATGTTTGTTGAATTATGAAGAGATAAATCCTTACATTGAGTAAGTAATATGTGAAGTCTATAATTTATGTTTCTAGTAAGTTCACAATTTTCTTAATTTATAATTGACAATGATAAGATATTTGATGAATTAATGAGAAAAGGTTTTATGAATATAAGTGATGCAAAATTGAAAAAAGAATGTGATGTTAGATTCTTGTAATGGTTAAGACCATTTGCAAGGGTTTAATGCATAATAACATATGTGAATAGAAAATTTAATGCTATTGCATATTAAAAATAATGATCAAATTTTTTATTTTACGATTGGATAGGTTGAAGAGCAAAATAGCAATATTAATTGTCATCTAGTTGAAATGGGTTATGGCCTTAGACACATGGTTAGGTGTTTCAAAGGTTATTTTGTCAATGGTTTTAAGTTTCATATGATTAACTATTGTCAAACTTGAAAGATGATGAATTATGGGGTATGTGTGAAAGGAAGTTGTTACAATGATTATGAACATGACTTTGATGGTATTTTAGAAGATATTATTGAGTTAAAGTACTTTGAAGCAGATAATAAGGTTATACTTTTTAAATATGATTATTTTGATACTAAGAATTTGGTAAGGGTAGATCACCGTATGATCTTATTGAAATTAAATATAGGTTAATACTTTTTAGCAATGAATCATTTGTCATAGCTTCACAAGGACATCAAATTTTCTATACAAGCTATTTTTTTAAAAGAAGAGATTGAAATGATTGGTGGGTAATCTTTAAAATAAAGATTAGGAGTACATATCAAGTAAATAATATTAATGGAAATGAAGAACAAACAACTAATTTAAATGAAGACGTGTTCCAACAAGTTGAAGTTTTCATTCCATGAAATATTACTATTTTAGAAGAACTTGATAATTCTACACTTGTTGCTGCTAGTGAGTATGAGGAGATAGATATAGTACAAGCAATTCAAGCTGAAGAATAAAAAGAAGAGAAAGAAGAAAAAAATGATGATGATGATGATGATGATGACGACGATGATAATGATAATGATGATGATAAAACACATGAGTTTCCTTCTTCTAATAGTGATTGATGTATGCAGTATGACTTTTAATAATATATATATATATAATGTTTATTCAATGTTCATAATATATCTCAAGTAAATATAATACTTTATTATATCTTAAGTAAATATAATACTTTATTGTTTGTTTTATATGCTTATTTTTATATATTTTCCTAATTTCATTTAATCTTGTATGACTAAAGTAATATTACATATGTTTGTTTTTTCTTTGTGTTATTGGAATATTTATGAAATGTTTTTATTCTATATGACTATTGTGATAGGACGTCGTGTAAAGAGTACTGTCCATTGAGCAGGATCCATGAAAGGTGATTTACATATCAGGTCATCATTAGAAGTGATACAGCATAATCTACCACAAAGGTCAGCTTCAGCATGCGGGTCATCTTCACCACAGATATAGTATGGTCGACCATACTAGTCACCTTCAGCATCGATGATGGATGATTCATTGATGAAGAATCCAGCGATAGAGCATGAGTCAATCCAAGATTAGCCAATGATCCACTAGTTGAAGAAGAAGAATGGAGGACAACAAGATAGAGGACTAGAGAGGTAAACAAAAGGTCATCGACTCCTATAGATCTAAAAAAATGGTTGTGGATTACTCAATTAGGAGAAAAATATTAATTGTTTTCCTATTGTTTTTTATTTTTTAATGAATTCATTCAATTAAACTAATCTTACTAACAAATAGATATTGGTAGTTGTTTTAAGCAATCATTGGTTAGCTCAACAATTTTATGAATAATTCAAGTGAATTATGCCAGACCTTGGCTGACATGGGTAAAGTACCTATATCAGCTAAGTTATGATATTTTATAAATTTAAAGTAGTAAATGGATATTTATTTTTTATATGTTTTTATTTGATTTGAATTAAAAGTTCAAATTATTATCAATGACTTATTGTATTCCTATTTATTATGTTAGGAAAAATATTAGTGGGCTGAGTCAGATGATGATCTTTTTCAACAAGCATGGAATAATATTGCAAAAAATCAATTGAAAAACTTATTATCTGATGAGAGAGAATTGGTAATGAAAAAGTGTGAAGTTGATAACATCGTAGAGTTCAAAGGTATAGAGCAAAGGTAGATCATAGATTCGATTTGGGATGCCTTTATTGATAATGTATGGTACACTTCCAAATGACAAAACATCTTTGCCAAAGCGAAACAAAATCGTTAGATACAAAAAGAATGAAGTATTATAAGGCACATTAACAGTTCAATTGCTTTTCCTATTCATAAAAAAATAATGGTACGATCTTTTTTATGAGTTATTTTTATCATCAAATGTCAATAAATTATATAAATTGTATTGTTACATGTTTCATTGAATATATATAACCAAATGCAGTCGCTTAAGTTGCAATAAGAACCCACATTTATAGAACTTTTCAATTGCACTCATAGATATTTAGGAGAATGTGGTGATTTCGTTGACAACAAATTCAGAGTTGCCAGTGTATGTGAGTTTCAAATAATTGTGAATAATTTGAAATTATTCCCTTGCTTTATTGAAATAGATAACATCTTGTGTGTTTTATAATGCAAGAACTTTGTGAAAAGTGAAAACTATTGCATAATTCACTTTGTGATTTTGGTTATGCATTATGATTATTGCTTGCTAACTTTATAATATATTGCAATGAGATGATATTTGTGAAAAGTGAAAACTATTGTAATTTTTGAATTGTGATAACAGTTGTATATTGTGATTATTGATCAACTATCTTTACCGTATATTATGTATTTTGCATTATGATGATGGTTGTACATTATGATTATTGATGAACTATATATGTTAATAGTATGTTGCGATGACTAGTTATTTATGAAAGGTTTCTACATATCTAGATGATATCACATTTATGAAAGGTGAAAATTATTGTGTATTGTGATTGTTGATGAAGTATATTAAACTAAATACATTTTATTTGTAATTGAATGTAAAGATATTATGAGAAATCTTGTATTAAACCAAATAGTTTTTTGTACATATTGAAATGCATTGACTTTGTAAAATGTGAAAACTATTATGTATGTAATAATCAAATATTGACGTTGTGAATTATTTAAAGTTGTGATATTTTAGTGAACTATACAGGCTTTATGCAATGATTATTGTTTTGAACTTTTTGTAGGAAAGTTATGCCGTTGCATTATCTCAGAAATATGGTGAAGACTCCTCTAATCATCCAAATTTTGATCCATGGTATGGATTGAAGTTATTAGATGGATTAAAACTATGCGCACTCATGTATTTTGCTTTGGATTAGAGAATACAACCACAGACCTCCTTCACTTAACTCAGTCCACTGCTGCAGTAGGATTGTCTCACTCCGTTTGTTGTTTATCATTTGTGCCTTCTCAGACTCATCAACCTTAGATAGAAGAATGAATTGATAAATTGAGAGTTGAGCTTAGGTCATTCATGAATCAGAAGATATAGTTGATGGGATCTAGACAAACTCTACCATCACAAATTTCTAGACCTAATGACGACAACAAAGAATTTAGATCAAGAGGTGCAGCAGCAATACATTGACATTTTTTTATTTGTATGAGGTATTTGATAGATAGATGCTATGGATGTTTTCTGGATGGATATTTTATGATGTTTTATGGATGCGATGTGTTTGACAGATGTTTTATGATTTATTTTGATGGATGTTTATCTGGATTTGATATTTTAATTAATAATAATAGAATATTTAAATAATTACACATGTTTAAATTGTAATTTGTAAGTTTCTTAAATAATTACTGGTTTTTTGTTAAATTATAAATGTTTTTATTTAAATTATTGATGAAATTGTAATTTTACTGACAAAATTTATTTACAAAATTTCATTATTATTGATGAAATTTTTATCAATATTGATAGATTAGAGAGGGAAATAAACCATTTGGTGACCATTTTCATGCTTATTATTGACGGATTTATTGATGAAAAATTTCATAGGTAAAACCATTAGTAATAAGTCTATTGATAATTATTGACAAAACTTACAAACGATTATTTAATTGGTAATTACGAACGGATTTCAATAATTACCAACGGAATAATATTACCAACTTAACTACCGTCGATGGTATTTTTCTGTTGCTAAATCTGTTGCTAAATCTGTTGCTACTACTATTTCCGGTGGAATTTTAGATTTTACTGACGAAAATTTTCAAATTTCATTGATAAAACCGAATTTTCTGGTAGTGAAGGTATTCTGAAGTTTTTGCCTGAAACAAGTGGTCGAAAAGTTAAGTTGTTGGAAGACATCAAAGAAGAACTAGTTAATAAGTTAGCAAAGAAAAACAAGAAGCGTGGGAAAAAGTTGGGTAAGAATCTGAAAAGGAAAAGTGTTAAGAATCAGGCAGGGAAGATTGTGAATGAATCCTTATCTGCTGGGGATTTTCAAAATAGAAAGAATGTTCTACTAAAGGAAGCTCAAGAAACCTGGAATTTGGGTAAAATTTTGGGACTATCAGCAAACTGTGATGATCATTTGGTTGAGAAGTTGAAAGAGATGGGTGAAAGGGATTTGAGGTGAGATAATTGATACCTATGCTTTTATTTTGACTATTTTTGCTAATTCGTTTGTTTTTCTAAGGCGATAGATAATGGTAAAATTGATTAAGTTGGAGGGGTTTAGGGTTGTGACTAGAATTGTTAATACAATGAAATTAGCTAGCGGAAGGAATGGCTGTTGTTTGAATGTGTAGTAGCTCAGGGAGAAATTTATGTTTTTGTATCGATTAGAGAGGGATTTCTAAATTTGAGATATTACTGAATTTCGGCAAGTTTTAGGTGGTGTCTTAATTTCTTTTGGATATATATATATATATATATATATATATATATATATGTTTGTTCCGAAAGGGATGCTGGAAAGCGGTTGGAATTGGTATCTTTTTGGGTTGAGTATAATTTCTTTAGAGCAACTGATTTTTTTTTGAAAAGATGTAGATGCTAGTTTTGGTGGTGAATATTGGATGCTTCTGCTTTGCGTAGTTTTGAGCATGTCTGTTAGTTTTGGTATCTATCATGAGAGTGAGAAAGGGGATGATTTATTGGATTAGTTAAGGGATGGTTAGCAGATTGATGATGTTATATTTTATGAAGGTTGATTTGCTTGCTTATCATAGATACGGTGTTTTAGTTTTGGAGCCAAAGATAGAATTATGTATTAATAAGCGATGGTTATCATAGCAGATTGATGATCACCTCATATATATATATATATATACATACAGACATACATACAGACATACATACATACATACATATATATATATATATATATATGTAAATATATAGACGCACACACGTGGTGCATATATAAAATTTTTGTTATTTGGATTATACGTACGCTACAATGGAACTACCTTTACACACAACTTTTTTAAACGCAGAAAAAACCCATATACCTGTAGTCGAATAACCTTTGTGAAAGCTTTTTCAATTTTATTTGGTTGCTTATTTAAAATTGAATTATTATATTATTATTTTTGCTATTAATTTTATTGCTGATTCATAATATATCTAGAACCATATATATATATATATATATATGTATATATATATGATACAATAAAGATATTTGAAAATTAGTTACATATTGAAAACTAAAGTTAGATATGGAGTGAGATGAGATATCCCAAAAGTATTCTCCTCCCCTCCCCCTCCCCCTTTATCTTCATGCTGTGACTTCTCTGGTAAAAAAATATCATAATTAACAAATGTATTTATATTTTTTCTTAGTCCATCTAAATTAATTAATTTCATACTTATTCTTGAAAAAAAAATAGCTTACAAATATTAGTTTAGAACATGGAGGGTAGTGGTCATACGATAAAGGATCTCCAAAGAGATAATCATGTAGTTAAAGTTTAATTAAGTTTTCTTTTTTTTTTTTTAAATATTTAAAATGGTCAAGATTTGAACATTAGTTATTAAAATTAAGAGTTCAGTTCTCTATCAATAAATCACCATACTATTAACAAGTTTAATTAAGATTTTATTTTAAAGGTTTAGTTCAAGTTTGAATTTAGGCATGAACAAAGATGAGATTTATGAGACAGAGATAATTTTTTATTATATAACTTAATATTACACACACACACACACACACACACACACACACACACACATATATATATATATATATATATATATAAGAAAAACAAAACAATCATAAAATGGATTAGGCAAATAGAATAATTTGAGGGTTATAGATATATATATCAAGCAAATTGATCTCCTTCTCTACAAGCAACAACAAAATGTACCAAAAAGAAAAGAAATGTGTTGGCAATAACAAAAGAAAAAAAGGTTTTTCATAAAATTTCTTTTAAATCATAGTTATTAATTTCATTTTGATATTAGTCATACTAATAAGTATGTTCCATTTATACAAAAATACGATATAACTATGAATGATTTTTTCATATTGGGTTTTATACCATATAATACAGGTTGTTTTCGTTAGTTTTGATCGATTTCGGTGAATTTCGATGGAATAATATCTTTCAGCTAGTACGTGAATGTAACACATTTTTTAATTTTTAACTTATATTTTATTGTTTAATTATTTTTAACCTAATAAAAATAAAATCAATTGACAAAATAACTTTTGAAAGTTAAGTTTCTTTATTTTTTATTTTAACTTGTTCTTTTATACTTTATTTTTTGAAACCAAAGTTTATAATTTATTTTTTCAAACTAAAGTTTATAAGTATTTCAATTTTTTTAAGAAAACAATTATGCTCATTTTACAAAGTTTAACAATCATAAAGCCTTGATTACTTTTTTCATCTCTTTATTTTTATCTTAATATCTAAATAAAAAAATATTATATCATATAATAAGATTAAGTGTTTAAAAATATTATGAAAATATTATGATATTATTTCTTATATTTTTAAATTTATTTATTTGATTTTTGAAGATATTATATATTTATTTTGTAAATTATTAATAGTATTATAATGTACAAGTTATAAATATATTTAAACTAAATTAAAAAATCTGAAATAATATACTGAAATAACTAATACTTGTGAATACAATATTTAAAAAAAAAAAAACCAAAACATTATATGGCACGATATTAACAACTTTGTTTTAAATACAAAGAAGTTGACGAGTAAACTCAATTACAATATTGTAGAATAATATTTTGGATTCTAAAGGCAACTTTCTAAAAATTAGGGTATCGAGTCATGAAAATTTGGTATAAATGTCGCAGGTTACCTAACCTTCCATCCTTATGGGGCCTAACTCCATCTCTATATTTTTTTAGTGATAAAGGCCATTAGTTTTCATGAACCTTCCTTGATTACTAGGGCACAGCCAAAGTCAGCATGAGATATACATGACGACCCACGATCTGTATATATTAACAATAAGATGATCCATAAGCAAACTATGAGAAACATACATTAGTCGAGGGCATTTTATCATTTGAATATTACAATTCTCCAAACCATTTTCGCTTGTCAATGATATTTAATCCCGTTACATGATTACTATCATTTTACATTATTCTTGTGAAAAACAAATCAAGTGGCCGTTTAACGATCAGGAAACTGCACACTGTCATGCATAAAACTTACGTGTTGCGACCAGTCATGGTTGATTAATTAGGCAATGCAGCTTTAAGCAGGGAAGAGCTGGCTTTTCGTATAAATTATTTCAAGGGTTCATTTAAAGGTGTAATTAATCATATTACGTCAGATTATGACTGAAGCAACAAAAGAATGGTCTTCAAGTGTAGCTTAAGGAGGAAGAAGAAGAAGAAGAAGAAGAAGAAGAAGAAGTGGTGCAAAGACTTTATGATCAATTCATGTTGCGGAACCCACCTGATGAAAACAAGCTGGTTGAAGGAGATTGTCAACATTAAATAATAATAATAAAGGGAGGGACAGCCTCATCAGTCATCACCTCTATTCTATTATTCAACTTGGCTGTGGCTTATGCGAGCAGATGTTTTGTTTTGTTATGGCTTCACTTCAATCTAAAACAATTCCATAATTTTCATTCTTCTAATAAGCAAGCTCCAATCCCCTTACCCTTGATCATAAGAACACCCAAAGTGGTTTTCTTTCTTAATTTGAGAGAGAAAAAAACCATTATATTTATTGAATAAAAGCAAATTAAAATGGTTGAAATGAATTGTGTTGAAGTATTAATTTTTGGATAAAAATAAACATTCAAAGATTTGAAAAGCAAGGAGTAAGGCTAAGGCCCCCAAAGTTATTTTCAAAATTGAAAATCAATGAAATGAAAAAACATAAAGATAGTAGGTTAAGAAAGTGGATAGTTAACCTAACCATGAAGGCAAAGTCATGATCGAAACCCGTGTACTTTGAGATCATCACTTAAATATACCGTAATGAAACAGATGGTCCAGCTCTACAGCTTTTAATCCCCCAATTAATTCATTACCTTCATTCAGCTCGATATATTGACTTTGATTTATTATTCATCTTTGCATGCATAAAATTAATTCTATTTTATCCTTTTTCTTTTCAAACAGAAAAAATGACGATGGGAATATTTTGTTTAATCTTCTAGGTTTTTCTAAAAAAAAAAAAAAAAAAAAAGGCCTTTTGATGATTTTGGTTTTGTCAGGAGCTGCATGCATAATTAAATTAAATCTGGATGATGGGCGATACAGTAGGATGAGGTTGTTGAAATCCAAACTATATATTATATGTTGAGGAGTAGCTGAGAATGGATTTATAGACCCCAGCTAACAAACCTATACGTAGATAGTTATATATAGAGAAAAAAAAAAAAGACTATATAAACACATTTAATACACACATTTATATAAAATTTGGTTTTATAAGTTTTCAAAATTTCATTATAGTCCATAAAATTTGTGGTACTTTTGACTTAAATCTTTTGAATAAGAAATAGAGATTTGAATGTATCATTTCCATGCAATACTTGAGTGCAAGCAGCATTCTCCATGTATATATCTATACACTTTTTGCAGGGGATTTCCAAGCTAATGTTTAAATCACTGTAATTGATTAAATCATATTAATTAATTAATTAAGCTTCTCCTAACCAGCTGTTGGCACTAATTAATTGAACTTGATTATGTTAAGTCATATAATTTATCATATAAATTTGTGCATGCTCATTTTAAAATGAAGGATTTCTTATTTTCACAGGCCACAAAATTTGACATCGCTAGATAAATGAGTGTGATATGGATGATTTCATTTTTAATGCGAACTTTTTTGTAGCAGCAGTCAGGCATGCGATTTCTTCATATTTTGAATTATTTATTTTAGATATATGACTCATCAATTGTAATTTAACTACAAGCTTAGCTAAAATATCCAAATCCCATGACTGTATAGCGAATAAAGGCTGGCATATGCATTGAGGTTGAGGATGAGGCAACTAATATGTTGTACCCAACATTACTAAATTTTTAATGAATTCACAACGACCAACGGGGTGTTGGTTGGTCAATCTAACAATTTCATTGCTTGGCCTGCCTCGGATATTAACGTTAAGGCCTCAATCCAAGCCTGAATATGAATCACAATTCAAAACCGAAAACAGCATATTTCTTACCCTATGGCCTATACTTGTTTTTGTGGGGGTGGGGGGTCGGCATAAATTTATGGTAATACGAAAGAAACTTCAACAGTCCATAGGGGAATCCCTTCTTCATACACAAATGTAAAAGCCTTTGCCTGTCTGAAAACAATCATATCGAAACCACTTGGATGCCCTCTTTCAAGTCCTCAGATTCAATATTTAGCCTGCCAATGGTTGCCATCATTGATGGGTATAGACGTAATTTAGAGAAGAATCCCTTTGTGTACACAATCTGGCACTACCAGAAATTAGGATATCATCATGGACAATGGCAGACATTCCATTTAATTCGAATTTTAAGCCAATTGAGTCAGATTTAATTTAAATTCAAAGATCTAAATTTATATTTGTTATTTTTTATTGATAAGTGTATTTATCATTATTTTATATTTATTTTTATATATATTTTTAATTATTTTGTATTTATTCTTTATTTTATTCATTTATCTTTACTCTTATCCTTATTTTTATTTTACTTCATTTATTTTATTATTATTATTTATCTTTAAAAAAAAAAAAAAAAGAGAAATAACAAGAAACTGGAAGTTAGAAAATTTCTTGGTGATAATGCTTCTAGCCTCATCAGAATTGGATTTGGGATGAAACTTGAGGATAAATTCAGGTTTGGTGATAATTCAATCTTTGATAAATTTAATTTTAAAGGAGCTGAAATCCTTTGAATCTTCTTCCATAAATAAACAAGAATCGAGCGAAAAAAAATCACAGAAACACAGAAAAATCAGGGAGGAAACAGACAGAGAGCAAGTAGAAAACATAGGGGGGCAGACCCAAAAACAATCGGTGAGAGCTGCAAAATATAGAGGAAAAAAGTGACTTTGGATATCGGTAGTGGGAGTTTTGGGAGCTCATTTTAGAGTTTTTATCTTGGTTTCTCAAACAGCAAAGAAGGGAAACAATTTGGTGGCTTTTAGTCAGACAATAGCTAAACAAGTAAGAATAAGTGAAGCTTCTTAGTGGCTTTGGTGGTGACAATTCGTAGTTGAAGCTAGGAACCTGTGGTCGACAGGAGGGAGCTGCTGGTAACAAAATTGGAAGTAGCGTTGTTGGTCTGGAAGGTAAGGACTTTATGAAATGGTCCAGACTTGAAGATTTAGTTAAATCCAAAAAATCAAACATTGGTTTGGGCTAAAGAAAGTTTAAGGCCTACCTAAAGCAAAAAAAAAGGAAAAAGGAAAACACTCCAAGCCCCTTCCTTAATCCAGACCCGTTGTTGGAGTTGGGTTTTAACCCAAATTACAGGTTTCTCTTTTACTTGTTTAGTTTTGCTCTCTTTTTTTTTTCATTTATTTATTTAATTTAATTTTTAAATATTTTTCATGATTAATTTTTTTAGGAAAATTTATCAGGGAAAGTTGTTCTAAATTATAAAAAATATATATGTAAAATAAAATTTTAATAAACTTTTTTGGAAATAAATCATAATTCTCTGAAGATAAAATTTTTAAAAATTATAAATGATAAATTTTTTTAGAAATTACAAATGATAAATTTTTTTTAAAATTTTTTAAGTAAGGGATTATTTCTAAATTTGACTTAAATGATGAAAAAATTTAGATAAAGTTTTAATAACAATAATTATTATTTATTTTTAAATTAAAAAAATAAAAAATATAAATAAACTTTATAAAATTTTAGGATTTAATTAATAATTATCCGATTATAATATTTTTAAAAATTTTAAATAGTAAATTTTTTTAAGAAATTTCTAAGTGAATTTTTTTTTTTAAATTTAACGTAATGATGGAATAATTTAGACGAAATTTTAATAAAAGTAATTGCGTTCATTTTTAAACCAAAATAAAAATATAACTTCTAACTTTTTTTGCAAATATATGACAATTATTTAAGGATGAAATCTCAAGAAAATCACAAATCGTTGAATTTCTAAGAAATTTTTAGGTAAGAGTTTTTTTTTTTAAATTCAACCAAAATGGTGAAAAAATTTAGATGAGATTTCAAATAATAATTGTCATTTTATTTTCTTTCTAAAAATTAGAAAATAAGTAATGAATAGAATCCAATAATAAGAATCTGAATTCTAATAAAGGTATTCTAAATTTGGCTTAAACAGTAAAAATTTTATATTTACAAAATAAAGAATAAATTTTGAGGATAAAAATTTTTAATAATCATAAGTAGATGATTATCTAAGACATTTTTAAAAAAGAAAATATTTCTAATTTTCACTCAAATGATGGAAGAATTATATATATTTTTTATAAAGGAAAATTTAATAAAAATATTATTAAGTCTTTTCTGGCGATGGAGCCTCTTCAAGAAAACAAATGGGATTCTTGAATATTCTTGAGGTGAAAAAAATATTTTTTTTAAAAATTCTATCAGATTGATGAAAAAATATTAAAAGTTATTTACAATATTTAAACATTAAAATTTAATAAAAAATTATCAAAACCAAGATGATTATTAGGATAATTTAAAATTAAATGATAACATCTTATGATGGGCATTGTGGAGGTGTTATAACATTTTTCATACATAATCGAACTCTCGAACTTAGTTTTGAAACACAGACTAAAACTTATTCTTTTATGGACCTTTAGTTAAGCTTAAGACATCTTTAAAAGAATAAATTCATTAGATGGCTAATCATACCTAGATAAAAAAATTTGGTGATGATTCCTTAAGATTATATCTAGCAGCAGGTTTATAAATTTATACATTATGACAATTATTAAAAAAGTTTTCACCATATTTTTTAGATAATGTAACAGCATAATTCTCTTATAAAAGGTTTAAAACAATTATCATTAGATTTATCTGTATGGCTTAAGCTATCTAGTTCAATAAAGTAAAACATCTTGAAACAATTCATAATGTTAAGATTTACTAAAAAAGGGAAAAAAAATCTACACAAGTCATGATTTAATACATAACGGTTTTACCTTTTACAAAATTGTTACATCTTAATACGCACAAAACACTATCAGTTCACTAAAGAATTTCTTACAAAATTAAGTTTTTAATTACTATAAAAGTAGTTCATCAACAAGCACAATGCACAATAAGAATCACAAACCAAAATACACAATAATTTTCACTTTTCACTAAGTCATTGTATCTTGATATACATAATACACTATCTAGTTAATAAAAAATTTTCTACAAATTTTAGGCTTTGAATTACTATAAAAGTAGTTCATCAACAAGTACAATACACAATAAAAAAACATAAAATACACAACAATTTTCATCTTTTATAAAGTCATTGCATCGAAGTACACTCAATATACTATCTATTTTAATATAGAATTTCTTACAAAATTTATGCTTTAAATTGCCATAAAAGTAGTTTATCAACAAGCATAATGCATAACAAGAATTACAAAGAAAAATACGTAATAGTTTTCACTTTTCACAAAGTCATTGCTTCTCAATACAAACAATACAATATCTAGTTCAATAAAGCAAAGCACCTTGAAAGCATTCACAAAATCATTGCAATGTCACATATACTAACAACTTCAGACTTGTTGTCAACGAAATCACCACATCCTCTTAAATATCTATAAGTGCGATTGAACCATTCTTTAAATGTGGGTTGTCGTTGCATCAATTGACTACATTTGTTTAGAGACAAATTCAATGAAATATGTAACAATGTAATTTATAAAAAATTGAAATGTGATAATAAGAATAATTCATTTAAAAACATCATACCATTATTTTCTATGAACAGGAAATGTAATCAAACCATTAGTGTACTTTGTCATACTTTTTTCTTTTAGTGTCTAACGATTTGCTTTTGTTTTGGCAGATATGTTTTACCATTTTGGAGTGCTTCATACATTCTCAATAAAAGCATCTCAAATTGAAGTATTGATGTGATCCACCTTTACTCCATTCCTTTGCAGTGTATGATGTTATCAGTTTCACTTTCTTTCATTGCTAATTCCCTTTCATTTGATAATAAGTCTTTCAATCGATTATTGGAAATATTATTCCATACATATTAAACTAGAGCATTATCTGACTCAGTCCATTAACATTTTTTCTAACATAATAGATAGGAATATAATAAGTCATTGACATGAATATGAACTTTTCATTCAAATAAAATAAAAATATACAAAACATAAATGTCCAATTACTATCTTAACTTTATCAAACATTAAATTCTTCACTGATGTTAGGAACTTTACCTCATGTCGGCCAATAATCGATAAAATTCTCTTAAATCATGCCTGAAATTATTGAGTTAACCGATGATTGGTCAAAACAACTATCAATATCCTATTACCAAAAAAAAATGTTTTTATCGATGGAATTTTTCATCAACAATATATTCAATTCCGCTGATAATACTTTTATCTATGAAATTAATCGATGAAAAATTTTGTTGGTAGTAAGCAAGTCGGTAATACAAATCCATTGGTAAATTTAAAATTTTATTGATAATTACTAATAGAATTTTTTGTTGGTAAATTCTATTGACAATAATTCTATTGGCAATTCCGTTTAAAATCCATCAGTAATTTATTAGTGTTTCATCAGCAAAGTTCATTGGTAATCAGTAAGTAAAATCTGCTAGTAAGCTATTGGTATTCCGTTGGTAATCCATTAGGAATTGATTGATAATTAGTTAGTAAATGGTGCTTTTCGTTAGTAAATCCGTCGGTAATCCATCAATAATAGCCTAAATTCCATCAGTAATAGTAAATTGTGTCGATAATATCCATCTATAAAATTATAATTTCATTGATAATTTGATTAATTCCATCTATAATTATTTAAGAGACATGTAAATTAAAAATAAAACATGTGTAATTATTTGTCTATTATTATTAATTAAAATATCAAATCCACATCATAAATTCGTAAGCAATCCAAATTATAAAGTTAACATCCAGAACATCCTTAACATCCATAAAATATAATACTAAAAAATATTCATAACATCCATAAAGTCCATCATACAAGTCTTTAAAAACATGTCACTATGTTGTTGCATCTTCTGATCCAGAATTTTTGTTGTTGTCATTAGGTCTAGAAAATTATGTTGGGAAAAATTGTTTAGACCCTATTAACTGTACCATCTGATTCATGAAAAACCTAAGCTCAGCCTTCAGCTTAGTCTTCAACTCATCAGGTTTTTCTTGTATCTGAGGCTGAGGAGGCATAGATGATAAACCACAAACTAAGAGAGATGATGTTGTTGCAGCAGTGGGCTGACTTAAGTAGGTCCTTAGATCTATCTACAAATCCAAAGCCATATACATGAGTGCACATAGCTTCAACCCCTCCAATAGCTTCAGCCCATGCCTATGGATCAAAATTTGGATGATTGGAAAAATTTTCACCATGTTTATGAGATAATATAGCAGCATAGTTTTCCCACAAAAAGTTTAAAACAATTATCATTCTATTTCACCATATACTTTAATAAAATAAAACAACTTCAAACATTTTACAATGTCAAGATTTGATTATTAAATACAAAAGAGTTTTCACCTTTCACAAAGTCATTGCATTTCAATATGCACAAAACACTATGTAGATCAATACTAAATTTCCTACAATGTATAGGCTTTCAATTACTATGAAGATAGTATATCAACAATCACAACACACAACCAAAAAACAAAGCAAAATAAGTCATAGTTTTTACCTTTCACAATATATACAAAATACTATCTAGTTCAATATTGAATTTCTACAATGTATAGGCTTTCAATTACTACACTATCTTCTTCATCAACAATCACAATACACAACTAGAATCATTAAGCAAAATACGCAATAGTTTTCACCTTTGACAAAGTCATTGCATCTTAATATATACAAAACACTATCTTGTTCAATATTGAATTTTCTACAATGTTTAGGCTTTTAATTACTACACTATCTACTTCATCAACAATCGTAATACACAATTAAAATTACAAAGCAAAATACACAATAGTTTTCACCTTTCACAAATGTGATCTTATTGTAATATACTTTAAAGATAGTTCATCAATAATCATAATACACAATCAGAATCACAAAATAAGTTACGCAACATTTTTTACTTTTCACAAAGTCTTTGCATTTCAAAACACACAAGATATTACCTATTTCAATAAATTAAAGTAGCAATTTGAAAATATTCACAAAGTCATTGAAACTTCTTGTCAATGAAATCACTACGTTCTCCTGAACATCTATGAGTGCAATTGAAAACTTTTGTAAATGTGGGTTCTCATTACAACTCAAGTGACTGCATTCATTTAGAGACTTTTAATGAAATATGTAATGATGCAATTTACATAAAATTGACATTTGATGATAAATATAACTCATGAAAATACATCATACCATTCATTTTTTACAAACAAGAAATGCAATCGAACCGCTAGTGTAATTTGTAATACTTATTTCTTTTTGTATTCGATGATTTTACTTAGCTTTGGTGAAGATGTTTTGCCATTTTGGAGTGCTTCATACATTCTCAATAAGAGCATCATAAATTAGAGCTGTGATCCACCTCTACTCCATCCCTTTACAGTGTATGATGTTATCAACTCCATGTTTTTTCATTGCCAATTCCCTCTCATTAGACAACAAGTCTTTCAATCGATTCTTGAAAATATTATTCCATGCCCATTGAACAAGAGCATCATCTAATTCAGCCCATTGACATTTTTCCTAACATATTAAATAGGAATACAATAAGTCATTGACAATAATATGAACTTTTCATTCAAATAAATTAAATTTATACAAAAAAATAAATATCTAATTACTACCTTAAATTTATCAGACATTAAATTCTTTACTGGTGTAAGAACTTTACCTTATGTCGACCAAGGACAAGTAAAATTTCCTTGAATTATTTCCAAAATTGTTGAGCTAACCAATGATTACTTAAAAAAACTATTGACATTCATTTGTTAGTAAGATTAGTTCAACTACATGAATTTTTTAAAAAAGCAAATAACAATAAGAAAAAATTAATAGTAAAAAGTATGTTATCCTTTTCTTATAGTGAAGTAATCTATAACCACTTGTCTAGATCTGTAAGAGTTGGTAAGCTTTTGTTTGCCCTCTAGTCCTTTGCTTTTTATTGTCCTTTCTTTTTCTTTAAATGATCGTTTGTCAGTGAATGATGGATTTACGTCATGCCCCATAGGTGAATCATTCATTATCAGTACGAAAGATGACCTATATGGTGGATCATGTTGTATTGGTGTTGAACATGACTATATTGTGGATCATGTTGTATCAATGCTAAAAATGACACATATGGTAGAGTATTTTGTATCAATACTGCTGATTACCCAATACATGAATCACCTTTCATCGATCTTGTTGTAAAACCACTTCGATGAACAAAGCTCTTTGCACAACGTCCCATCATATTTATCATATAGAATAAAAACATTCCATAAGTATTCTAAAAGCACAAAGAAAAAACTAACATATATAATATTACTTTAGTATTACAATATTAGATGAAATGAGTGAAATATATAAAAATAAGCATATCAAACATTATAATTAAAGTAGGCCAAATCAAGTATTATATTTAATGTTACATATATTGACCACATAACATTATATATAGCATTAAAAGTCACACTACTACATAAATTGTTATTAGAATAAGCAAACTCATGTGTTTCATTATGATCATCATGATCATGATCATGATCATCATTTTATTGTTCTTCTGCTTAAATTACTTATTCATAATATATCTTTTCATAGTCACTAGCAACAAGAATTGTAGGATTATCAAGTTCTTTTGAAAAACTAACATTTTGTGGAATAGAAACTTCAATTTCTTGGTACATATCTTCATTTAAATCAGTTGTTTAATTTTCATCTCCATCAATATTACTTAGTCGATATTGTACTTTTAGCCTTTGTTTTGAAGATTGCCCACCAATCATTTTAATCTCTTCTTTTAGAAGGATACCTTGTATAGGAAACTTGATTTACTTGTGTAGCTAAGACAAATGGTTCATTGGTAGCAAGCATTGAATTATGTTTAATTTTAAAAAGACCATGACAAGGATCTACCTTTATCCTTTTCTTCGTGTTAGACCAATGACATTTAAAAAGTACAATTTTATTTTCACTTCTAAAGTCCTCTAACTTAATGATATTTTCCATGATACCATAAAAGTCACAAATTTTCCAAGATAAAAAAAAAATCTTTCAACTTGCCTATTAATAACTAAATGAACCATATATTGAGTTACAAAACTCAAAATCAATTTTCATTTGAAGATTTAAAGTTTATACTTAATGTGTTTTTCATTTATATAAAGTTAAAATAGTAATTCACCAAAAAAAAAAATGCAATAAATCTCAAAATCACACCTAGCACTGGTGCTAGATTGCTTGTATAGTCTTTATTAAAAATGCATCCATATATACCTCTTTTATAGCACATTTGTTCACGAAATAGAAAAAAGATGAAAAAAAATTGGTATTCTGTGAGAATAGAAAATAGGCAAAATAGAATAAAAATGCTTAGTAGGAATGAACATTAATATGTTTGGTTAGTTCACAAAATATAGTTAGAATAAATTTAAAAGATTATTCTACACTTTTATTAAATTTTGTTTAATTTATTGTAAAAATTTTATTAATCATAATTAATAAAACATATTAATTATATTATTATGTTTTATTAAGAATATTATAATATAATAAGTATTTTACAAAAATAATGAATATTTATGTTTCCTTGTGAAGTTAAATATATGCTATTATTTTATATTTTATTTATTTTTATTTTTCTTTTATTTTACTTTCTTCTTTGTCCATCTTTTTTTTTTTCTTCGCTTCCTGCCAGCCACCATCCTTAGCAATAATATTAGAAATGATTTTTGGATATAAATCGCCACTCAGCTATTTGGAGTCATCGACGGAGCATTATTTTGGCATTAATAATGATCAAATCAACTATCGACAAGCCTAGTAAGCACTGACAATGACTAGATAGCATCACCAATGAAGTATTTGGAGCCAATTGGATGCTGATAATTACTAGATCTCTTTACTAACCTATGGCTCTCATGATCTCATCATAATTTTTGGTGATTTGAAAATGCTAGATCTAATCATTATTAAGCTTTTTAAGGCTATTAATGACTAGATTTGGATACCGGGGATTTGGTCTAGTTAGATTAATAACTGATATTGTCACTAATGATTTTTTTGTCTCTGAAAATGACATGGTAGACCCTTTTGGTAAACTTTCTCTCCCTCATATCAAGACAATAATGAAATTTCAATAAATATAGAAGGGTATAATGGTAAAAAAAATTAAATCTCTATTCCATGAAGAGGACTTTTAAATACACCATAAAATATTCTCTTTACACCACATCAGTTTTTTTCCAAAAATAGTCACATAGAAAATACCAATTTTATCTTTTAGTAAATTACAAATTTACCCTCATACACCCTATATACCCACCTTTTTCTTTTTCTTTTTCGTCCTCTTTCTTCTTTTTTTCTCAAACTCCATACCCTAAAACTTTAAAAATAAAACCAAAATTTTGAAACTTTTGTTAAATCCTACAAACAGTGTAAAATTGGATAGAAAAATGAGAAACAATAATAGGGGAGACAAGCTCGACGAGGTAATGAAATGTCAGCCAAGTCGAGCTTGATACTTTTAAGTTTACAAAAATCTATTTTCGAGAATGCAACATAATTTTTGAAAATGAATTTTCAAAAATTATGATACACATTTGAAAAATTGTTTTCAAAATTTGTGATGTATTTTTGGAAATTCATTTTTGAAAATGCAGTATAATTTTTGAAAAATCATTTCCAAAAATACATCATAAATTTTTAACAATTGTATATTTCTTTTAATTGTAATTTTTTAACATATTGTGGTATGTAGATCAATTTAGAAACTACACTGATAAAGTGGGATTAGTCACAAAAAAATTTAAATATTAGATATGATTGCATAGATTCATTTATTATAGAAGAGGTAAGATTATTTTGTTAAGGTTTAACGTTATTAGAAGGCATATAATGTTAGTTTGTATAGATGTAATAAGTTAAATATGTTATGCAAATGTTTTATAATAGAGAAGCTTTGATTTCACGGGCTAGGCATGTTTGAAAAGATCAAAGTATTGTGATTTTGATTAAAAACTCTAAGATGGGAGGCCTGAGGAAACCTAGAATAAGATTGGCATGTGAATGAAATGGAAAATACATACAACTAAAGAATAAAGGTGATGTAAAAGAAATGCAACATAAGAGAATGGGAACAAAAAATTGTAGTGGCCTATTTAGGTTACATGGGATTAAGTTGGCAATGGATGATGAGTAGGGCGTGAAAGTAGTCTGTGGATTTCATAATTATCTACCAGCAAAACAATTAAAAGGACATTCATTTGTAGTTCGATTAACTAAAAAAAAGATTAATTGTTGATATGTCAAACAGTATGATCATACTCAAAAACATACTGTTGGCCATAAAATAACATGATGAGAAGAATACCAACACTATAAAGACAATACACAATGAATGTTAGAGACACAAATATGTTGAGAAAGTTAATAGATCACAAATGTAACAATTCATGAAGAAGTTAGTTGATTGTAAATATCTAGAGTGGCATAGTATTGATGAGTCAAGTGACTATGTGAAAAATCTATTTTGGGCTCATTCTACTATTGTAGAGTTATTACAAGCCTGCTTATATGTCCTAATTATGGATTGTACTTATAAAATAAATAGTTATCATATGTCATTACTTGAAATTATTGGTGTGACTTTCATCGAGATGACATTTTTTATTGCATTTGTGTAGATAGAAGTCGAGCATTCTGAGAGTTACATTTGGACACTAGATAAGTTAAAAAATTTGATGTCTACTGGTAAATTTCCTACTACCATTGTTACTAATAAAAAGTTGGTATTGATAAATGCCATAGAGGTAATGTTTTCCAACATGATCAATTTTATGTGCAAATTACATATCTCAAGAAATGTGCTTGAGAATTGTAAAAAGGTTTTTGATCAGAAGGAGAAATGAGAGGTATTCATATCCAGTTGAGTGTACTAATGTATTCATCTATCAATGAAAGTATGAAAAAAATCTAAGCTCATTAGAAATTAATTACCAAACTTATCTAGCTGCAATAAAGTATGTAAAAAATTAATGGTTGGCAAAGTATAAGGATAGATTTATTATTGCTTGGACAAATAAAGTAATGCACTTTGACAACGTTATAACAAATAGGTATGATTTAGGTTGTATTGTTAATATTATTTATGGTTTTTAGTGTTTCATAACAAATCATTAATAAACCTTTTATAATTTGTTTAGAGCCAAGAGTGCACATTCAAAATTAGAAAAGCATATTAGATCATCTTAGGGGGATTTTGAATCATCAATGAAAGATAATGAACGCATTTATTAAGCTCCAACATACAAAGATTAAGGCTTCATTTGAGTGAATCATAACACTATCGAGCATAATTTCAAGCTTTCATTGTTTAAAGAGTTGTGAAGTTTGGTATTCAAGAGTGCATTGAATATAATATTGATGGAGGTCAAAAAATTAATCATGTTGAGATTGATGCAAATGCCTGTGGTTACGTGATCAAAAGAATATATAGATTACCTTGCACTCATGAAATTGCAAAGAAGTCCAATTTCTTTATTTGAAGTGCATCCACAGTGAAAAAAGTTAGATTTACTGAAAAGCCAAAATAATGAAATATTTGAAGAGTTGACCATCTAATCCAAGGTTGATCGAATCATAAACCACTTTAATGAATGTGATGAGTTCGGTATATTGGCCATGAAAAAAAAGTTGCAAGAACTTGGTGATCCTTCAACAACTACCTTAATGCCACCATTAGAGATTACTAAGCTAAAAGGTCATAAAAGCATATACCTCTACACGAGGTAACTTGTTATACTGAGAGATTGTGTTATCAGCTTAAGATAGTACATTACTATCAACTACTACAAACTTAGTGAAATTGATGACACAAATCACTAAACTTCCTATTCATCGATCCTATGGTAAATGAAAAATATGATATTTGGATAGTTTGCTACTAGAGTTACGTATGTATATACATAGCATTGTTGATATTAAGGCGGATGGACATTATGGTTTTTGTTTTATTGATGGGTTGTTTGGATTGGGATTAGATGGTTTGATATAGGCGTGACAAGATTTAATTGAAGAGCTTAATCAGTTTCGAGGCGATGATGTGACTTTGTATGGATCAATGGAGCGTGTTGAGGAATTGTTACAAATCTTGTTGTGTTTTGACATTTCTATCTCATACAATAAGTAGATGACCTTACTTGATATAGGTCATTTGATTATGATATAATGTCATGCTAGTTCACATCAGTTTAAAATATTATCTGACATATCTCCCTATTAGAACTATATCACCTGCACCATTAGAGTACAGAGTAATATGATTACATTTTGTTAATGATTGTCATTTTCTATAGGTGTTGTTAATTAGTGTTGCCATTTTCTATTTATATTTATCATTCCTATTTTATGTAAGTGTTGATGACATTATTAAATAACATTCCTATTTTATGCAAGTGTTAATGAAGCCATTCTCACTAATGCCTTCTATTGGATGTAACTAGCATAGGATTCAATATAATTATGCTTGAAGGTGGGATATTTTGTATGTACCCAGCATTGAAGATTTCAAATTATTATTTAATATGAATTTTGATATAGCTACTCAAGAAACAATACACATTGAGTGATTATTTTTTGAAATAATTGTTAACAATTTACATTAATGTTTATGGTTTATATATTTGTTTGTTTTTTATATATTGAACATGTTATCCTATGGATTATTGTTATATTGAACGTGTTATCTAATAGGATGTGTCATATTTAATAAGTAATCTAATGGATTTTTATAAATATAAATTAAATATAAACGTACTTAGCTAAATATAAAATAATATGACATAAAGTATCAGTATATAGTAATCAATGCATCAATCCCTATCTTTCGACCTCTTAACTCGAAAACATATACACGGTGGACGAGCATGCTCTATTGTCTATGTGAAACTCTTTGGCAAGGCCGATATTATCATCTCCACAGGAGGGAGCCAAGCAAGGGTGATGCTGTGGTCACTATTGCTAGTGGTGGGGATGGAACAAATATGAGCGGGCAAGGACGTGTCATTGTTAATAGGACTAGGGATGGTGCAGGCACTAGCAGTCTGGATGATCTAGGTGGTTTTAATGTATGAAATGATGGTTCAAGAGTCGATGCCAATCTCAACTGACTATTATGCTTGCTGTAATAGATGATTTGGACAATAAAGCATGTATTTTGATAATTGCATCTCTCCATATATCAATACTCTGATCAAATTCGCTAGACAATAAATGCTCAACAAAAGATAAAATGGCTGAGCTTTGCTAAAAACTATTAATAATATTATCAATATTGATAATATATAATTAAAATTAACAAAGAAATCAAAAACCATAAAATGATAAAATTTATAACTTATTAAATCATTGCTTGGTGTAGTATTCACTGGCTGAGATTGAAATTCAGATCTACGCTCTGGATTTTGAATTTGACAGTGTAAAATTACTGCAAGCCCGGCATCATAGTTGGATGAACACTTTTTCGGTCTCCAATATCTTTGGCCTTGATGTTCAACCAACATAATGTGTATATCCCATCTAACCTAGTACTAGTGTAAAAAGTTATATGCAACATTATATGAGTTGGATGATGTTTCTTGATCAATATAGGGCAGGGCCAACAGTGTCAAAGGAATAGTTTGTACAAATTCAAACTGTCATAAAACTTTCTTCAGATGATACGGCTTTATAATTGCCGCACATTTGATACTTCCAATAAAAAAGGCAATATCATGCAATGGATGTGTCTTATGTCGATCGACGTATGGCTCCTAGCACATGTCAGATACTATTAATACATTTAGGCACTCTTGTAAGACTTGCAAAATATTAGCATAAGTATAAGCCTTTCATTGTTGAGCACGCGATAGACTGTTTGAATATGTCAATATGGCCACTGGGCTTAATAATGGAAAGTACTCATAAATCTATGCCTACATGAAATACATAAGTAATATTTAATTAGATAATCACATATATAAGCAATAATAAATAATCAAATAATTTTAATATGTTTTTGACTAATTAAAACAACATAACTAAAGAAGTGTAAGATAATCAGTGATCTTAGGCACGTTTGCCATGTTCGTAATGCTGAGGTGCCTATACAAATAAGTGAAGCAAGTTCTCTCTTAAGTAAATCTACCCGTGGTAATGAGGTCAGTTAGTATGGGTAAGTACGCTACAAATATTCTCATTATGGTCTTGTTAACGAATAGCGTACACTTTAGTAAATGAAGTAGAACTCAAAATGCGTAAAGCCTCATAATTTTATGCATCTGTGACATGCCTAAAGGTATCTCGCAACCACTAGAGTAGAAGAGCAAATCCCTTAGCTCGTTCAGTCTTTGCTCTAGTTGCAGAGACAAAAACTCCAAGTAACCTTACCAATATTATGTTTGCCTCATAATGGTCATCTCTTTGAATGGCATATGAAAGGTATTCATCTCTAGTGTAACCTCTCAATAAAAGCCAAAACTATTGTGTTATTGATGGTATGATAGGTGTAGTCGATAAGTGACTCTAACCCCGACTATACAACAATGGCTCGGATACGTATGTGCACATCATTTAAATGCCATTGCTATAACTTCAACCTATGATTATTTTATTTCAATGTATCTTACTCTTGTAATAATAACAATAACAACAAAAATAAGATTAACAACAACATCACCAATATCAATAACATAAACAATAACATCAACAACAATAATCAACCAAGGCACTTAAAAGACATAAACTAACATGATCCTTTTAGGCTTCTCGAACATTAATTTTCAAGAGCCTTAAAGCCTTCTCATAAATTCATTTCGTAGAAGCTCAAATTCAATGAAATGAAATTGTAACCTTAGATTATTTTCACAAGATTTAAACCAAATCAATCAAAATAAATCTCAAAATCTTAATTGTAATCAGTGGAAGACTAAAAAAATAGGTGAATTTAGGGTTAGTTTGATGGATTTATGGTTAATTTTGGATTAAGAATGAAGAGAGAAAGATAGAGAATGAAGAATGGCTTAAGAGTATAAAGAAAAATGCAAAGTTGAGTAATGGGATGTATTTTGAAAAAATAAGAATTTTAATTTTAAATGTGGAGTGTACTTAATAATGAGTGTAAAAAATACTAGTTGGAGTGTATTTAGAATTCCTATTCCATGAAACTCAAAATTGCTACTCTTTGATAAGAGCTCGAAAATACTATTACAGGACTTGAAAAAATAGCTATTACGAGGTGTAAAATGATAAAATTTTATCCAACCATGAAGTGCCACATGTCCAATAAATTTTTTTTAATTAATTAATTAATTAAAGAATTTTTAAATGAAAAATCGATTATCTCCATGTGGATTAATGATATTATTTAATTTAATCATATAATTAATTAATTATATTATTAATTAAATGTATCACTTGTCAATTGAAGATAGAACACTTGGTTTGACAAATCAGATTTCACCAATGAGTCATCAATTATTATCTCTAATCACTTGTCAATTAAAGATAGAACACTTGGTTTGACAAATCAGATTTCACCAATGAGTCATCAATTACTATCTCTAATTAGACTTCAGTTGTTTGGAGATAAAATAAAAAAGGTTGAGTTCCTTTGAAACTCTCTCTCTTATCTGGCAAGCTGGCACTATAAATACAGTGCTTCCCCTTATCATAATTCACAATTCACAGTTTTGAAGAGAAAAAGAAGATTTTGAAGACTCAAAGCCTCTTTAAAGTCTTAATAAGCAAGTTCTAAAGAATTGAAAAAATTTTGAACATTGCATTTGAGTTCCAAGAATTGTCAAAATATTGTTCTTCAATCTTATTCCCTATTGTTCTTCGATCTTATTCCCTCTAAAGAAAGGAGATCAATTCCATTTGTTCAAGATCGAGTCAACGAGACCCTTGAAACATTTAAGAACAAGTTTGTCTAGCCCTTGAAGTAGATTTTTGTTGAAGAAATAATCAAAGGATTTTTTTTTTGTAATAAGAATTCCCAGATATTGTAATTTCCACAAGTCTAATAAATAAATTTATTATTTGTCTCTAATTTTCCTTGTCATATTTTTGACACAAAACTTGTATGTACAAATTTCTGGCATGCTCAATGGCATAATTCTGCCTCTCGTCTATTTTCTTCAAAGTTCAAGTGTTTAAGCTACAATGACTGCCAAAAAGAATTTTGCTAGCAACCTAGTTGTCAAGCCTATTCGAGCAAACCTTGCAGTCTTCCCTAGCTCATTACCAAACACCGAAGTTGCTACTCACCCTTATGGCATTAGAAGTAAGACAAAAGCTCTTAAAGAAATTTATGCTCAAACTCTTCCAGTGCTAAGTTAAAACCCACTTTATGTCACTTTTTTCAATGATTAAAGGAATCTTCTACTAAAAAGCCTACTTCACCTCGTGGATCAAATGCAAGCAGTAGCTCGACTTCATCATCTCATTCAAAAATAGATTCTAGAGTAATAAATGTCATGACAACTGGCAATACATCAATAAAAGAACAAGTTGTGCTTTTTTCAAAAACTATGGAAACTCTTGCAACAAGGATTAGAGAAAAAGATAACCAAATTACTGCCATGATGAAAGAGATTAGCAATCTCACTGGAAAGTGACCAACAACTTTAGACCAAAATTATTATTCAATCCTTCAAGAAGATGATGAGGATTCCATCGTAAAAGTTGCCAAAGATTCTCAACAAAAGCTTAATGAAATTGTCACTCCAATCAACTCAAAGATCTTATAAAAGAAACAATCAAAGATCAAGTTGACAGTGTCACTCATCATACTCTTATGCTAAGCTATATTCTCGAAGGATTGATCATCTAAAAGTGCCTGAGAATTACCAACCTCTAACATTTCAACAGTTTGATGCTTGAAAATTGCCCATTTTATGAAAACTTACAATAATGCTAGCACTGAAGGAGATCTTCTTGTAAAGCAATTTGTTCGATCATGAGCTTGGCACAATTGATAGTTGGGAACAACTTGAGTGTGAATTTCACAATCAATTCTATAGCACTTATCGCATAGTCAACATGATTGAGCTTACAAGTTCACGCCAATAGAAAGATGAACCTATGATCGATTATATTCATAGATAAAGAAACTTAAGCCTTAATTTCTATCATAATGTATCGGTTCAAAGACTTAATCATTAGGCATAATCATTTTACAATCATGAAAACATGAGTAGTTGCCACTAATATTTTTTAGAGTATAATAGGCCACTTAAAAATTTTATCTCTTTAATAAAACAATAAAATGAGTTTAAAGTTTATTAAAATGATTTTTTGGTCTACGAAAATAGGATTCAGTTCGAGAGTCAATTATGCGTATGAAAGGATTAGCATCTTCACAGTGCCCATAAATATTAGTACTAATTAATCATTCACTACTATAGTTTTGGACAAAAATGATTTCTATTTAGGATTTAATAATAATTCCTTTTTTTTAAAGAAAAAAATCAATTAAAAAAATCTTTAGAAATATTGTGAAAATCTTTAGAATAAAGAAATATCTTATAATTCTCTAATCATCTAGGCAAAATCCAACGATAATCCTTTATGTCTAAGATTCACCACAAAATTCTTTTAAAAGTAAAAATAACATTATTTGCAAATGATAATTATTAGTGACTCTCCAATATTTAGATAGAGTCCCAAAAATTATCTTCCTCATAATGATATTTTAATTCTATTATTTTTTAAAACTAAATTTTCAAAGAACTTTTTATGCAGTAAAAAAAATTAAAAATGATATAATTAACATTAAACATCAATAATTAAAATAAATAAATATATATGCATGATGAGTGCAAACAATGGTTTAAAAATGAATATATGCAAATGTATCTTATGTGATAATGAAATTTAAATTTTGAATCAAGTCCTTAAATATAAAGAGATCACCTGGACTCTTCAACTTCTAGGGAGAATTTGAGTGTGACTTTTATATTTAAAATCCTATTTTTATTTTCATTCTTTATTTAATGCTATTATTTTTAGATTAAGAAATTATATGAAAAATCTTAATGAAATAAAATTTCCTAAATACTCTATCATCTAAATGGTATTTGGGAGCAAGCTACTTCACAAAAGGTCTTCATACAAATCCTTAAATTTTGTGATGGCTTAGGGTTTAGGGTTTCACCTAGAGTTTAGAATTTCACCTAAGATTTAGGGTTTCACTTAGGGTTTATGGTTTTATCTAAGAGTTAGGGTTTCACTTATGATTTTGGGTTTCACCTAAAAGTTAAGGATTCACCTAGGGTTTTCGGTTTCACCTACAATTGGATTCCATCAAAGGTTTTGGGTTTCACCTAGAGTTTCAATTTTTGCCTAAAGTTTTGGTTTTCATTTTACGATTTCACATTAGTTTTTTTTTTTAAATTATTAACCTTTCTAAAATCTATAATATCTACGTAGATTTTCAAAGTAAGCTCTCTTTTTATATTATTATGGTTTCTTTAAAAAAAATAAATTTTTATAGCTTTATATATATGTTTATTAAAATGTTATTCTTCTTATTTATACCTTTAGTATTATTTATTAGTTCCTTATTTTTAATTTTATATTTCTAATATTCTAAAGTCTTTTTTAAAATCGATTTTCTTTTACTAAAACTTAATTCCCCAATAATTAAGCGAAATTAAATTTTCTTAAATCTGATTTGAATTTTTTCCAACATTCAAGCAGAGTTTTTTAAATTTTATTTTGTTATATTATTATTTTTTTATTTTACTTATTTGTTACTTATGATTATTGTTATTTATTATTGTTTATTGTTATATATTTTTAATTATTAAGCTTACTAATCAAACTTATTATAACAAACATATTAAACTAAAGTCTTTTATTGTTAATATCTATTATATTCCTATTATACCTAAAATTGAAAACATACAAAAATTACGAGTGGACCTACATGAGGCATGTGCTTGATCTAAAACAACAAATGTAAACAGAATGGTATTAAACTATTCCATTTCCAACAAACCCTACAAATATATAGATGAGATGTTCCAACTGATAAATGGACCAATAACATGCAAGAATCGATCATAAAAATGATTAAGGAAAGCTTTGAACTTTGAATTTTCTATGCAGAGGAATGAAAGACAAATGGATAGAAACAATGAAGCAAAACACGTTGAACCAGAAAATGGGAACAATGAATAAAAAATATGTTAGTGTCACAATTATTTTCGGTTTCCTTCTTTCCCTTTTTGATATGAAATTGCAATATGTTAAAGCATCAAATCACAACCAAAAGAAGAAAATGAATGCATGCAGAAGGGAAAAAATGAAGAAGTTTCAGCGAGAAAAAAAAAAAAACTTCTATAACTATCATACCTGATCTTTTCTTTTTCTTGCTTTTTTGGCTTTCTCCTATCACTTCCCTTTTTTGGTTTTCATTCTAGTTTTTGCTTCATTTTTTTTCTAGTTTTTCTTTGTGTTTTGGTTTCTTAGCTACTGGGTTCTAGGTTTTCTCCCTATTTCACACCTTTTTTTTGTTTGCTACTGTTTTTTATTCAACGCCATTTTTTCTACTTCAGCTTCATGTTTAGTTCAGTTTCTGTTGGTAGTTTAAAATGTGGTGCATCCCACATTAGATAGAAAGATTTAATTATTGATGAATAAAATTAATTTTTGTATTAATTTTATTCATATTTTAAATAATTATGTTTGAACAGAAACAATTATCATATGACAAATGGTCAAACTATTTGAATACAAATAGATTATTATTCATAAAGGCCATGATTATACAGAAGGTCATGATTATACAGAAGGTCATAACCATCTAAATAGAAGTTTGTGTTTGTTCATTCATTATAAATAAATCTTTCAGAATAACCATTGTCACTGCTTCTGATTGGAGAGTTTGAGACTTTTTGTATCCTAATGGCATAATTGCCTTTAAGAAAGTGTTCTTCATGCCTCAAAGCTAAAATTCTTTTCTATTATTTCTCTTCTCTTATTTATTTTTTTTTCTAACAATTTAAAGGCAATTATGAGAAATTTATAATTCGCATAAGGAAAAAGCAAGGAAAAAAAGTAGCATGATTTAAAGATCAATGAAAGGCTCAAAGTGTCAAAGGATTAATGTTTTTATGGACCAAAATATTAATTTTCATGAAAATCTTTGTTAGAGGTATGTGTTTTATGTACATCTATCTTGTTAGATGGTAGACAAAGAAAGTAATTTGAAGCATCTCTTATTCTCTCAATCATAAATTCTTTCATTTCACCAAAACTGGGGATGTGATGCTCTATATAGGCAACTATTTTCTTCCATAGATTTTGATTTTGAACTTGAATTAATAATATATACAATAACATGTAAATTATATAGCTGTCATTCTGATATAGTTATTTTCTTATATTATATATATTTTTTAATTTTGTTTATAACATCAAAGTTTGACTTTGGACACTATCAAAATCTATATTTTTTAAAGACCTGCTCAATCTCATCTTAGAAACACAATCCACCTGTAAAGTAAAAAAAAAAACAAGAAAAAAGAAATCAAACTAAATGATTATAACTCTGTATCAGTGAATTGGATGCATGCACATGTGCATTTGTGTACACATATAAAGTGACAACATAATTTTGTATGCAAAAAGTAAGAATGAAAAAAAATAATTACAGTCTTTTCTCTGCTTTAGACGATAAAAGAAATGTATTCACATGGAGTGCAAGGATGAAGCTTAAAATAAAGGTTATGTCTTAATGTTTGTCCTTGTCCAAAATAGGTAGCTTCAAACCTTAGAGAATGCAAGTCGCCATTCCAGTGCAAGCTATCCCTCTAATTTTAGAATATCTTATGTTGAGGGATTTGGATAGTTTAAGTTGTTTATAGTTAAACTGCTATGTAATCCATTTTGAAAATGATTGGCTTTCAGGAATTCAGAACATGGTAACTGGTTCAGGGTTGAACTATTAGAAAATTTTGGATTTCTTGGGTTTTTGATAAAAGTGGTTTCCAAGGGCATAGACTAGTGCTAGGCCTGGTTCATGGTGGCTATTTAGATTTGATATTAATAAGCCAGTAATATGTTCACCTACTATAGTAATACCTATATGCATCTAATATTGTACAAAATTCAATGCCTATAAGGAACAATTGGTAAAGGAATTTGGCTAGATGGAGGTATGTGAATCTAAAAGGTTTCCACAAAGTGCTTGCAAATGTTTCATTAAAACAGATTAATATGTAAACTGTTATGGTTATTTACTTGACTGTCATAGATTGTCTAATTTTTACAATTCTAGGAAGTGACCAATATGATGAAATATTGAATAATTCTCATTAGAATATGTCTTTTAATAACCTTTATCTCTTCAAACACGACTTGGTGTTTTATAGCAATAAGATAAAGCCTATCAACACATGAAATTTCTTTCATGCCTTAACCATTTGTTACATCAATTTGTTAATTGCTAATTTATTTATTTTTGTTTGAGATACAGTCTGCCATAGTAATTGATTATTTTCTCACTAACATATGCCTGAAAGTTTATCCTTAATAAATTATGTAGGATGTGTACCCATATGTGCTATTTACTAATAATTAGCTAAAGCCATTTTTCTTGAGCCTTATTTTGCATGAAATGTTTCTGTCAACTGTCATTGAAAAAAAAGTTTCAGGATCTTTATTCCAAGGAAGTTGGTTTACATGTGTCCAATACATGCATGTGTTTAATTCCATTTTATGATGGCATGAAGAACATTGGTACAATTTGTCATATATTATGAAAATGAAATGAATGGAATGAAATTTTCTTTCTTATATGTTAAGAAAGATATGGACTATGGAGATAGAATGTCATAATCAAATTAATATATTATTGGTTAAAGACTTTTATTTTTTATACCCAAAAAAATAACTTTTCGCAGGCTATTAAAATGAAAAGAAAATAAGGTTTCGAGGTTTTCAATGGTTTCATAACAATGGTAAGGATGTGGTTGGTTATACACCAAATTAACATATAGGCTTAGATAATAACATTGGTTTGTAAAAGCCCTAAGCCTTGGAGTTAGCCAATCAATGATTTAATCAATGCAAATTCATCATGAGTTTTTGCATGAAATATGAGTAGAACTCATATTATAATTGTTGTTTATACTATTTTATGAAAAATGATTCTTTGGATTCATGTTTCATGACTTGCATTGATATGATGATCTACATATGAACATATTGATCACAAAATGATTGTGAAAGTATTTGAAATTGGAGTTAAATATACTATGCACTCTTATTGTATATGGGCAAGTTGGTCTTATGAGTAAAGTTTGAATTTATTATATATCTAAAAATGTTATTACCAATTAAAAGTGGTAAATAACAAAGATATATAAGCTACACAACGGTAAAGAAATAAAGTTCACATAAAATTTTGAAATTAAGTTTAATGGTTTCAATAATCATAAACTTGGAATTAGCCATTGGGCAATTACTATATGCATTGAAAACTTATGATAACATTTGAGATAGTTGGTTTTCACTAAAAGCCATCACTATAAATGAGATAACTTAAATAACCAAATCTACATGATTTGTAAGTATGATGTGGATTATTATGGTTGGCTTAGAATAGCCATGAGCCAAAATTGATGCCACAATCTTGATCACATTGTGGTAATTTTTTATGTTATGTATATGGTTTAATTCATAGATTGTATAAATGATTTATCATCCATAGTTTTCTATAGTGAAAATTTCAAAGTATATTTACTTTGGAAGCCATGAGTGATTCAAAGATCTTCTGAATTTGAAAACTTTTATAATAGCAAAAAGAATGTTATTTGCTCCATTTAGGTGATGGAAATGGTTTTGTTCATGGAAATAAAAAAAAATTATTAATAATGCCCATGATTCATATAAATATTTATGAATTGACATAAAAGTCTTAAAATGAGACTATAGAAGCATAATTATATTTGAAATTAACTTATTGATGTAAACTCTTAGATTGAGTTAAAATATAAAAGTTTTGAAACTTTTATTGAAATATTAAGATATCGGCTAGGTATCTTTCACTAAGAGTGGATTTGGAGGCCTCCTACTTAAAAAAAAAAACCCACCAAATAGTGAAAAGATATGTGAAATGGCAACTTGATTAAGTATATATGATATCTTGATAATTGAATGAGATATTCTTTAATACAAGAATGCATACTTGCACATGGTGGGGGTAATAAAAAATCAAAAGAAATAAAAATTACCAACATAGTGTTGTAAGATTTTAGTATAATTTTATGAGCAAATTATACAAGCTAATAAGTTTAAACACTTATTAAAGTCATAAAAGGTCCTTAAAATATATATATATATATTAAAAAGACTAAAATAGTTTGGTTTATTCATTGAGTTTTTCCAATTGTAGTAGAAATATAATTGTATTAAATATGTATAAAAGTATGGAAATAGAATGGTTGAAAATTATGAGTATAGAGTTGTGGCCACAACTAAAACCAACTATTTCTTACAATGATAAGAATGAGGCAACAATGTTTAAAGCATATAAATGATATGTAAAATGAAAAAGTTTGGACATATTGGCCTGAAGTGATTATATTAGAGATTCAATCTCAAGTGAGGGTAATTACCATAAAAGAAAATTGAATTCCAAAATATTTGGTTAGTAATACTACAAGTAGAATGGATTTAAACTCTTATTATTAGACACCAATAATGGGAACCCCACTTTGAATTAGTAACCTTTAATTATAAAGTTTAATAGGTAAAAACAAGTTATTATTATGTGTCTGTTAAACACTAATAAAATCTATTCAAATTTTAGAAACTAGTGTGATCCATTTTGTGGGGAAGATGAGTTTTTATACTCTTAATAGAGTTTTAAATATCTAAAGCAATGGAGACATAATGAAAACTCTACCTTTATAACATAGAAGTGGTGCCACTTCAACAAAAAGAATTGGGGTCTCTCTTGTGAATGTTTATGAATAGGATAAGCACATGGCCATAATAGTGTTAAAAGCAGTTATAAACCTCTGACAGAAGAATAAATAAATATTATGCATGTTATATCTTCAATTTTAACATGAGGAGTTGTGGTTTAATCTGTGAACATTATCAACTTCGTTAGAATTCTAAGATATATACGCTAATTGAAGGTTTAAATCGAGAGATACCTTCTTGTATTCATAATATTTATTTGTGTGAAAGGTAAAAAATTAAGCACCAACATTCCAAACTAATGGGGGATTATTGGTAGTTTAGAATATGGTGCATCCCACATTACATAAAAAGATTTAATTATTGATGACCAAAATTAATTTTTGTATTAATTTTATTTATATTTTAAATAATCATGTTTGAACAGAAACAATTATTATATGATAAATGGTCATAACTATTTGAATACAAATAGATTATTATTCATAAAGGTCAGATTATATAGACGGTCATAACCATCTGAATAGAAGTTTATGTTTGTTCATTCATTATAAATAAATCTTTTAGAATAATCATTTTTATAGCTTCTGATTGGAGAGTTTAAGGTTTTGTTGTATCCTAAAGGCATAATTGCCTTTAAGAAAGTGTGCTTCATGTCTAAAAGCTAAAATTCTTTTCTATTATTTCTCTTCTTTTATTTTTTTTCTAATAGTTTTTGCTTCTTTTTTTCTTTGCATGGCTTTCTTCTTTTTTTTTTTTTGCTTCCTAGTTTTCTTATTTCATGCCACTATCCCCTTAATTTCTATTATTATTTTTTTAATGAATGCCTACTACCTTTTTTTGTTTTTTGATGATTTTTTTGCCAATATTTTTGGTTGCTTTTTTTTTTCTCTTCAAGTTTCTGGCATCCCCTCTACCTACTACTATTTTCCTTTAGCTTTATTGCTCAGTTTGTTTTTGTTTCATGTTTTTTGCTTTCTAATTTTCTGCTTGTTTTTTGCGTATCTCACGATAACTTCTTTTGCTTTTTTCTTTTCATGTACTTCTCACCTCTTTTGGTATCATGTTCCTTTCTCTTTTTTTTTTTTTTTTGTTTTGGTTTCATTTTTGCCTTCTTCACATTCCTCTTTATTTTTTTGCCACTGCATTCTTTTCGTGCCAAAGCCTCTTCTTTTTTCCCATGCAGTCTTCAATTAGTTTTTTAGCCATTTTTGCACCCCTTTTCCTTTCTTTTCCATTTCTTTTCTAGTATGTCCTCATGTGGCTTCTGCTATTGTTTTTTTTTCTTCCACCTGTTCTTGCTCACTTGTTCTTCATTCACTAAAAACCATTTTCCTTTAAAAGCCCACCACTTCTACTTTTTCCCACATTGGCCAGCCATGAAACCTATGTGATTTTTCATGCATCTTGCAGTTTATTTTTACACAATCTTTTTAGCTTCCATGTATTCATGGATGCAGGTTTTCAAACCAAGTAGGCTCTTTCATGTTAGATTATCTTTAAGCCGAATAGGCCTCTTTCAATTTAGGCCATGTTTGATGGCCATCTTAGGCATTTAAGTGGGCCCTGTTTCATGAACTTTTATGATTTCATTTTGGGCCCAGCTCCTTTTATTATATATATTTATTTTAATTTTATTAATTTAATTTTATTCTTTTTTAAATATTTTTAAAACATTTTTATATTTCATTATATATATTTTTATCTTTTATATTTTTTTATATTTTTTATTTTTTCTTTAAGCAGCCAATAATGGGCCATTAATGGGTTTTTTTTTAAAAAAGTCTTTTATTGAGCCTTTTATTGGACCATTTTGACATTCATTCAAGCCTACGCAACGAGCTTCATATGGGAGCCATATTAGGTCTCATTCCAGAGTATTTAAAAGTGGACTATGTAATTAGCTCCAAAAGATGATGGCCCGATTGCAAAAATAAGCCCAGATAAAAATAGTAAAATATCATGAACAAAATTACGTATCTACTAGTGTCTCTCTTTGCATATTTTTTAGGATCAAGAATAATGTAAAGATATAGACAACAATTTGGTTCAGATGCCACTTCCTAAGGTGAAATTTTTTATTTTTTTTCTAAAGACAACCAGGATTAAATCGTAAGTCAAAACACAAGAATGATTGGGATTGAACTGCAGGTCGAATGAAGTAATTGCTAATTTGAGTTTATGTACTAGCTAAACTGGGTTTTAATTTTCATAGGTCCCTACTAAATTGGGTTTAAATTTTCATAGGTCCCTACTAATCTAGGCTTGTATGCCAGCTAAACTGGGCTTAAATTTGGGTGCCAACTAAACTAGACTTAAGATTTCTTGATTCTAGTTAATATTGAGCTTAAAATCTGGGTGCCAACTAAACTGGGCCTAAATTTTTATTGATGTCAATTAAACTGGGCTTAAATTTTCATTGCGTGCCAACTAAACTGTGTTTAAATTTTTTTCATTTGGTGCCAGTTATAGTAGGCTTAAATTTTTATTGGGTACCAAATAAACTATGTTTAAAATTTGATTGAATGCCAGGTAAATTGGGCTTAAATTTTCATGGGATGCTAGATAATCTGGGCTTAAATTTTCATTAGTTGCCAGCCAAATTGGGCTTAAAATTTGATTGGGCACCAGCTAAATTGGGCTTAAATTTTCGTTAGATGCCAAATAATCTAGGCTTAAATTTTCATTAGGTGGCAACTAAACTGCGCTTAAATTTGCATTGGGTGCTAGCTAAACTGAGCTTAAATTTGTATTAGTACTAGATAATTTGGGCTTTAAATTCTTTCTCAGGAATTGGTGATCCTTATAAAAAATGAAAGAGGTGAAAATTTTCTCAATGGATTGATGATTCAACACACGAAGGTTTTTATTGAATCAAAACGAATTCAACACATGAAGGGGATAAAAGGGGTGTATACTTTTCAACTAATCCAAGATTACATATCTACTAATTTAGGCTTACATGCTAGCTAATGTGAGCTTATGTGTCAGTTAATTTGAGCTTAAATTTTCATTGGGTGCCAGCTAGACTAGGTTTAAATTTATTAGATGTCAGTTAAACTAGGCTTAAATTTTCATTGGTGCTAAATAATCTGGGATTAAATTTTCATTTGGTGCCAGCTAAACTAGGTTTAAATTTTTATTGAATGCCAAAGAAATTAGACTTAGATTTTCACTGGTGCCAACTAAACTAGGCTTAAATCCTAGGTGCAAGCTAAACTAGACTTAAATTTTTTTTCGAGAATTGGCAATCTTTATAAAAAAAATGAAAGAGGTGAAAATTTTTTCCAAATGGATTGAATGGTTTAGCACACTAAGGTTTTTTGTTCATTCAAAAGGGTTTTTCCATCTGAAAGGGATAAAAGAGGTACATACTTTTTCCATATAAGCTTACTAATGAAACATAAGTTTATCTAAATACATAATTCCCTTAAAAACCAAACATATTCAACACTTTCTTTAGTCTCCAAATGTGACATTTTGATATATGTCAAGGTTAGCTGTAACAGCTTGAGATTTTAAAAGGTTATTTGGGAATGGAAAAGGCAGAGATTTTTGAAATCAACCATTCTCAAACTTCTGGGACTTTGATATCTCAGATCTTTCAAAAGATCTGGCTTATCTTTGGTTAGCATCTATCTTATTTAGTATTAGGAATGGTTTTCAAGGTTTGCTCTAGACTACTCTCTTGTAGGGTTTTCACCCTAGAGCCACATTCATTTTTTTTTCTTTCTTTTCTTTTTTTTTTTATTATTACACCATACACTTAAAAATTCAAACTTATCCTAAAAAAAAGGATTATAGTCCAAACAAAAATTAGATAATAAAGAGAGATAAAAAGATTCATGGGTTTCATGGCCATTTTTTCAAGAGAAGCTCTTCAATTTTTAAGCATTCATGCTTGATCCAATATGTACTTTTCATAGGACGTATTGTAGGTAAATGTTTGAGGTTGTCAAAGAAAAGGGCAAACAGACCCAAAATAAGTGTTTATTGGGTAATTAAAACCAAAGATCATTATTTCATTTAAAGGGTTTACTTTAGGGTATATTCTCTTTCACTTTCTTGTGCTTCCCACCTACTCATTTCTTTTTCTTTTTTTATTTTATCTTTCTTTCTTATTTTATCTTTTTTTCACTTTTTTTCCTTTTCTTTTTCACCTTTTTTTCCAATTTTTCTTTTCTTTGAATGGATTCAAAACTTTTGGAAACTTTTATATTGGGCCTTCACCCTCAACATACGGGATTCATTTTTGGACATCACCATTTTTAACTTCTAAATGCATACCTTTTTACCTTTCAGTGTAGAAGGTGATCTTTAGTTAGGAGTTATTTTGAAATAATTTACTAGACTCAAAAGGGTAGTAAAGGATAAATTTTTAAATTTGTGAAGGGATGATGAAAAGATGACCATTTGTCATTTCAAGCATGATCACTTAAATTAAAGAACAAATCCTTTCAGGAAAATGAACTTGAAGAAAAGTTTTCATTTCAAAAGCTTTTTTTTTTTTTCTTTTGAATTATTGGCTTTCTTGACTTTTTTTTTTTACTTTTTCATTTTAAGCTTTTTCTATGTTTTTTCTTTAACATTTTTGGATTTGTTAGGTCTTTATTTGGATTTATTCAAATTTTTTAAATGCATGATGTCATAACCATTTTCTTTGGCTTTTTTCATTTTTCATTTTTTTTATTTTTTTATTTTTTTGACATGGCCCTCATAACACATACCTTAATCCATTTTACCAGTAGTATGATTCATGAAAGATGTCCCATTTTAAAAACTATCATTAATGAAAGTTATTATGAGAAAAAAAAGACATGTGGAATTAACGAGAAAAAAGATCATGTAAAATGAACCTGTTTAAGGTGTCAAATGGTTCATATCACTCCACAAAAAGATAACAAATGAGTTGATCATAACTCAAGTTATCTTAAGGGCAATCAGGTCTTTTGCCTTTTATCAACATGCCTTCAATACACTAGACCAGGACAATTCTGAGGTAAAGAGCTAAAAAGTTGGTATCTTTGGGGTCATTTTACAAGACTTGGAGTGGCTTTGATTTTGGAAAGTTTTAGAGCTACAGCGTAGCACTAACACATCAAATTACCACATCAAAATTCTAAAAAAAATCTCATGTTTGCCTGATCGTCTAAGAATCATATTTTCTTTAAATTGACTACTTCATTGTTCATTCACTCGAAAAGGAATATCACCCATAGATATCATAATATTATCAGGTGAAGGCAACGTTCACAAATTTAAATTCATGGCTAATGAATGGAATCAACTGAATGATTTAAGAAATGGTGTCTAAGTATTTGAGAAATTTTTAATAGTGATCGCCAACTCATCCGAGACTAAAAACTTGTCTTTCATCACAAAACTTTCTCTCTTTTTTCACTTGTTTCCTCATTTTTCCTTCTCTTTTTTCTTTAAGGCATTTATCTTTCTATAGCCTCGATACTAAACTACGTGTAGCTTTTATTCAAATCTAACATTTTTTCCCTCTTACTATTTTTCTTTCAAAAAAACCTACAAGTCCAAAACTTAAAAAAAATAAAAAAAAAACCTCAAACAACAATATAAAGCTATAAGAAGGTATGATGCACAATACCATTCATTTAATGCAAAAATTCAAACCTGACTCAAAAATTAATATTCCCAAAAGTGCTCTTAAGATGACATTCAAATTTACAGAAACAAAAGTTTTGTATTTGGCACTTCAACTTTGGCATCATTGATCTCGAATTTCACTACTATCAATTATCAAAACCACTAACCAGTTCTTTAAACTTCATGGGATTTGTGTCAATTAAAGCCTAAATTATTTATTTGAAGGTAGTACAATCTTTTATGGAATGCCCTTTAACCCTATCATGAAATTCATACTTAGGATTGGGATCATACTAGTTAAGATAGGGAGGTTTTTCGGGTTTTCCAAAGACGATGGAAATCATATGATTTTAGACAAGTAAAGTGAAGAGCTCAGTGTAAGACATAAGGAATGAATGACATATCTTGACTCTTTTTCTCTTATGGCTTTGTGAATGGCTTAGGTTGATTTTTTTGTTTTATAAATGTTTGTGACGAAGAAACTAGAGCAGACATATGAGATATTTGAGAATAACTACTAGCCTAAGATGTTGGTTAGGAATAATACAGTGATCAATGGGAACAATCATTCCTTAAACCTTTCTATACCATGGTGAGATTTCTCTCATTTTGCCCTTCAACAATTACCTCTTAAATGTATTCATCGAAAATATTCATCTACCTTTCATAATGAATTTTCACAATGGCATCTATAATTTTGTCCCTTTTTATCCTATCCTCAATTCTATCCATAGCAAATAAAAAATTGGTAAATTCTGATGACATATTACCAATCAACTTATCATAATAAAAAGAAAGAAGGATATCCACAAATAGGGAATTCGACTCTTTATTAGTTAAAGGTGGTCGGACTTGCGATACAACCTCTTTTCATCTAGTAGCATATTCTTTATAGCTCTCATTAGGGCTCTTTCTCATGCTTGGAAGAGTTAATCAGTTTAAAGCCATTTCTAACATATGCTAGTATTACTTCAAGAATACTTGAGCTGAATCTTTCAAGTATGAATTTGGTTGTTTTCTAAACTATAATACCAATTGGTTGTTGCCCTAATCAAACTTTCTTGAAAGGAATGAATAAGTAACTTTTCATCACTGGCATACCCAACCATGTTGTGATAGTATTGAGCCAAATGTGTCTTAAGACATCTAATTCCATTATACTTTTCAAATGTTAGAACCTTGAACTTGGGCAGAGTAACCACATTTGGAGTTAGCTAGGACTTTTTTACATCACAAGATTTATACTTACCTTTAACAACTTGAATCCTTTCCTCCAGCTCCTTTATTCATCTAGATTCCATAATCCCTCCCTTAAGGGTCCTAAGCTAAGTCCTTTAGGTTGATCATCTCTTTAAGTACAAAGTCTCTTGATAATTTCCTCCATCTTTCCTTTTCAAGTCAATATCTCCTGATCTTTAGAAGAAATCACAAGGATTGTTCTCGAAGAAATTCTTTTTTTTTAGAGCATACTGAATTGCATTCTATTGAATGGATACATAAATGAATGAATGAATGAATGCACAAATGACAAAGCTCTTTGGTGAAAAGTGTAGAAATTGGAATAAGAGCAAGAATTAGAAGCAAATCATAATTTACATATCCAAGTTAAAAAAGACAACATCATATTATCATAAAAAGAAACATTTTCTGAACAAAAGAAATTCACAAAGCATTTTATTTTCCCAATAACCTATCACTTGAAGACTCTTTTTAATAAAAAATCCCATCCATGTTCAAAATCATGCCATTTTCTTCTCGTTGTTCCTAAATCTTTAATGCCCTATTGTAGTGGGATCAAATCATTTTGCATTTATGAGTGATTGTACATTGAGTTTGAAACCCTCACAATTCTTAATGGAGTGCCCTATATTCCCACCAGGGTATTTGTATCTTGCATTTAGGTCTAAATATTTTGGGCATGGAGGCTTTAAAGGCTCCAAAGGCACAAAGACAATAAAATGTCTCTTAAACAAATAGGGAAAGAGTTTTCCATATGAAATAGGGATATGATCTAACGGTTTCTTTTTTTTAGGTAATTTTTGGGCAATCAATTAACTAGGAGTCCACAAATTTGGTGGTGGTGCAAAAGTTCAGAAGGGAGAAATTGGCTGAATTGATGATTGGGGAAGGGAAGGCTGGAGATGTGGATTTTCATAGACTAAATGAAATTTTAGGGCTAGATCTTAAATGCTTGCAAAAGAGGTCGAAAACAGACATAAGAAGGATTTAAATGCAAGTTCCAGTTTGAAATGATTGGTAAAGGTTGTATGGGACTTGGTGACTCTACTCTAGAAATCAAATTTTAAAGCTCAGACATTTGTATAGTCAAATCACTAATTTCTTTCATGATCTTGTCCAAACTGTCATTATTGCTCAAACCATTGAATGCTTTAGCATGCTCAGAAAATATATTAGGCCTGGCATGAATTGATTGATTATGACTCCATGAGTTCATTGGACTTACTTTGACTAAAATTGGTGAGGACCCTTAAGAAGGCACCAAAATAAATTCCTTAAGTCTATCAATAGTCTTCATCAACGAAGCAAGCTATTTTGTCATCTCTCAAATGTTATGACCAAACTCCTCTTAATTGTATTCTAACGTACTAATTCAGGGCTCCAATTGATCATCTATATTTTTAGCTTCTTATACCCATTAAAATAAATACTATTATTCTTACAGAAAAAATGACACTAAACAATTCCTAATTTGCATGCTACACAAAATGTCTATGAATGCCTAAAGTATGATAATGATGCAAATATATCTACAAAAATGGAACAACCCAAAATATACAAATCACCTTAACGATGAACGTAGAATGCAATAATTGAATTCCAAAAAGAAGACAAACTCCTTACTTATTCTAAATCTTTCTCTCTTTTTTTTTTCTTTGCCTTTTCCTTCTTTTTATTTGGACACTTTTTTATCCTAACTTTATTTACACTATTACCTTAATCACAAATTGCATCAAAATGCCCTATATATCCTACTTTTGGATAATTTCTACGAAAGAGATTGCCTTGGCTTTTAACTTCTAAATTACTTATGATTTCACGAGAACTTCTTTTGCTAATGACTAACCCAAAAGAAACACCTTTTCTTAAAATATAATGCCTATATAATGCGTGCAACAAAATTAAACACTATACAAATAAAAATGAATCAATAATCTAAAACAAATAAATCATAGAAATAACAAAATAATCATCTAATACAACAAAATAATGGAATATGTACAATGTCCTAACTTTTGGTAATTTTCTAAAAAAGCAGTATGGCTTTACCCTAGGAAGGCTTCCTATGGCTCACGATACGCTGGGTCAAGATTTATTCATCTAAAGGTTTCCAAATCAAGCCTTACATCATTGTCCATTACAGACTAATAAGGCGCACCAATCCTCACCCATTACAGGCTACAAATGAAAATGGTTCGATTTGAGTGGAAGTGTTTTGATAGCAAATGTGGAAGTTATTACCTCACAAGTAACTACTTCACTTCCTCTTAATAAAGACAAAGCTTGGGTTTAGAACTCGTGCATGTAAATGAATATGCAAAAGTGTGCAAAACAATATATTAATCATAATAACATAAATAAATCACAATACAAAATAAAAACAAGATAATAACTAACATCCAATTTATTGATTCTTTTAAAAAAAAAACTTAAAATAAAGAGAATTAAATTAAATATCAAATAAAAACAATTAAATCCAAAGCTTTCGATAGCGCATTATTAAAAATTTTGGCTTAACTCTCAAAATGTCCTCAGTGAAGTCACCAAGCTATCATAACGTGTTGATCCAGAGATTTGATTGTTAGTCATAATTATGTTAATATCGTGAAAACACGAAGAATAACCACTAATCTTTTTTAAGATGTGATTGACTATAAAAATTTTTATCTTTTTAATAAAATAATAAAATTGGTTTAAAAGTTTATTAAAAAGATATTTTTGGTGTAGGGAAGGAATGAAAGACAAATGGATAAAAACAGTGAAGCAAAAGATGTTGCACCAGAAAATGGGAATAATGAATAGAAAAAATGTTGGCGTGACAATTATTTCCGGTTTCCTTCCCTTTTTGATATGAAAATGCAATATATGTTAGAGCATGGAATCACAACCAGAAGAGGAAAACGAAAGCATGCAGAAAGGGAAAAAAACAAAGAAGTTCCAACGAGAAAAAAACATCTCTGACTGTCGTACCTGTTTTGGCTTCCTCCTATCACGTCCCTCCTTCCGTTTTCATTATGGTTTCTGCTTCATTTTTTTTCTGGTTTTTCTGCGGGTTTTGGCTTCTTCGCTACTGTTTTCCTGGTTTTCTCCCTGTTTCGCGCCCTTCTTCTGTTTGCTACTGTTTTTTATTTCACGCCATTTTTTCTGCTTCAGCTTCCTGTTTCGTTCAGTTTCTGCTTCTTTTTTTCTTTGCGTGGCTTTCTTCTTTTCTGCTTCTTTTTTTTTTTGCTTCCTAGTTTTCTTATTTCACAGCACTGCCCCCTCTGTTTTTGTTATTTTTTTTTTTTCACGAGTCCCTGATGCCACCTTTTGTTTTTTGACGATTTTTTTGCCAATTTTTTTGGTTGCTTTTTTTCGCTCTTCAGGTTCCTGGTGCCCCCTCTTGCTACTGCTATTTTCCTTTGGCTTTACTGCCCAGTTTTTTTTTCTGTTTCATGTTTCTCCCTTTTCGGCTTTCTGCTTGTTTTCCGCCTGACTCACGACAACAACTTCTTTTTTTTTTTTTTCTTCACGTTCTTCTTCCCTCTCCTGGTAGCACGTTCCTTTCTCCTTTTTCTTTTGTTTTGGTTTCGTTTCTGCCTTCTTCACATTCCTCTTCAGTTTTTTGCGGCTGTTCCCCTTTCGTACCAAAGCCTCCTCCTTTCTCCCATGCAGTCCTCAATCAGTTTTTTTAGCCATTTTTGAACCCCTTTTCCTTTCTTTTACTCTTCTGTTCCAGTACGTTCTCATGCAGCTTCTGTTGTAGTTTTTTTTTTCTTCTGCCTACTCCTGCTCACTTGTTCTTCCTTTGCTGAAAACCGTTTTCCTTTAAAAGCCCACCACTTCTACTTCTTCCCACGTTGGCCAGCCACGAAACCCATGTGGCTTTTCATGCATCTTGCCGTTTATTTTTACACAATTTTTTTTGGCTTTCATGTATTCATGCATGCAGGTTTTCAAACTGAGTGGGCTCTTTCATCTAAGATTATCTCTTAGGCCAAATGGGCCTCTTTTAATTTAGGCCATGTTTGATGCCCATCGTAGGCTTTTAAAGTGGGCCATGTTTCATGGACTTTTATGATTTTATTTTGGGCCTAACTCTTTTATTATATGTTTTTATTTTTATTTTTTTATTTTATATATTTTTTCTAAATTTTTTTAATATTTTAATATTTTATTTTATATATTTTTATCTTTTTTATTTTTCGTTGAATGGCCAACAATGGGCCATTAATGAGCTTTTAAAAAAAAAAGTCTTTTATCGAGTTTTTTATTGGGCTATTTTAGCATTCATTTAGGTCTAGGCAATGGGTCTCACTATGAGGCCCACATTAGATCAATCTTAAAACATTTAAAAGTGGATTATGTAATAGGCTCTAAAAAATGAAGGCCCAGTTGCAAAAACAAGCCCAGATAAAAATGATAAAATATCTCAATAAAACTAGGTGTTTATAATTACAAAGAAAGACTATTTGAGTCATCCGTTCTTGATATGTGCATACAAGGCATGAATTAGGGATTGCATTATATTATACAAGGTATCAAGCATAAGACTTTTGAAGAATTGGCTACCTATGCCCATGACATGGAGCTAAGTATGGTGGTTGTAAAAAACCAAGGACCTCTAGTGCAAGAGCCAAAGAAAGTAAGAAAAAGCAAGATACTCATAAAGGGGGCAAAACTTTTACTGATAAGGGAGAAAGCAAACAATTCATGATTGTAAATGCTAAGTCTTTGAAGATAGCTTCTAAGTCAAATAAATCTCAAGAGGCAAAATCTACTCCTTTTAAAGACAAAGGCAGTAGAATCTAATTGAAAGAAAGATAAGAAAAGAAGTACCATTTCCTCGATTTAGATGTTTCAAGCATATTGGATGAAATCTTGAAGTTCAAGCTAATCTAGTTGTTGACAATAAAGTGACCTGAGAAGTTGATAAAGTGGATGACACCAACTACTGTAAGTATCACCGTTTGATTAGTCATCCATTGGGGAAATGTTTTGTTTTAAAAGACCAAATCATGCACCTTCATGATGATGAAAAAATTAAATTTGAAGAAGTAATTGTGACATCAAACTTGGCTTTGATGCATATGGCTTCTCAATCCAACTTTTTAGATAGGACCATCAAATTTGGTTCTTTTGACGCCATTTTACTACCTCAGAGTAGAATCATCAAATTTAGTTCATTTGACCCAATCATACTAGCTCCAAGAACAATTAGTCTTAAAAAAATGGGGGTAATGCTCATCCTCAAATCGAAGGCCAAGATAATGATGGTTGGACCTTAGTTACACATCGAAGAGGTAAAAAGAAAAATCTACAAAAGCCTATTCAAGTGACAACAAAAGCTAAGATGGTGAAGCAACACTCAAAAAACCAACGCCAAAGACGATCTAAACAAAAGCAATTCCATCTAAGCATGAAAACTAAAGGCCAAATAAGTCAAGAAAGCCGATTACTATGAATGAATACAAGCCAATTCAATTCAGAAGAGAAAATTTGGTTTCATGACTTGTTACAATGGCAAGGAAGTGGAAAATGATGACAACAACATTAACAAGATAGCATTTGAAATTGGTCATTGTTGTGCTACGAAGATTCATTTTTCTGATGAAAATTTATTGTTAGGATCTACTCCTCATAATCGATGATTGTTTGTTGTTAGATATGTTTAGAGAAAAGGATAAATAGAATCCTAATATATGATAGATTTACCATCAATATCTTTCCCTTGAAGATAATGAAAGAACTTGAAATTCCTTTGGATAAATTGTCACAAAGTCACTTAATGATTCAATTAAGGAGGGCAAAGGGCTCTTAAAAAGCTTAGACTTCAACCATTTATTGGTGATATGGAATCAAATCCATTATTCCATGAGATTGATGCTGAAACAACATACAATATGTTGTTAAAGCGACCAGGGATACATCAAAATGGTGTAGTTTCTTCAACTCTTTACCAATGTTTGAAGTATTGTAGAAATGGTCAAGTAAAGATAGTTGTTGTAGATTTTAAGCCATTTTCTATAGGAAAGTCGCATTTTGTTGATGTTAAGTTTTATTTAGAAAATGTTTTTGTAGAAGAAATCCTTTAAGATCAACAACAAATCAATGTGACAAAGTCAAAGCAAAAAAGGAAAAGTTTGGTTCCTTCTACTAGCTATAGCGATGATGAAATTGCTCAAGGTTTAAAGAATTTAACTTTAGCTCTTACTAGCTTAGAAGACTCAAAGGTTTCTAAACCTTCACTCAAAGGATTTGTAAGGCCATTAGAAAGACCTTTTGTTGAACACGATGATCTACCTTCACATTGTGCTAAAGGTTTTTATCGTAATGCCTATAGACTTCTTATCAAGGCTGGATACAAACAAGAAATAGTTCAAAATTGGTTCACGAAACAGATGAGCCAACTAATGAAATTTCTCAAAGTTCAATCAAGATCCGATAAGTTTGGCAAAAGAAAACTGATCATGACAAAACTTTGAAAGCTAGGCTTAGATGTTCTTCATTAAAATTAAAGATTTATAAAAAAAGCTTCAAGATACATAAATGTGGAAGAAGTGTATTATGAGCAAGAAAATTCAATTGAGATACCGAAATTGTCAGTTTTTGATTGCTTGGGTATGCGGTCAACATGAGGTATAGTCTTTGATTGTCTGAGTATGCATTCACCTTACAAGTCAGTTTTTAAGTGAATGGGAAAAAAGGAAACTAAAGCTTCTATGAGAAAGTATGTTCTTGTTCATTCAAGACTTAAACATCTATGCTTTAAAAAGATGGTGCACAAATTGAAAAGTAAAGCTCCCACAATGGATGAGCCCAAGATTTTCATAGTAAAATTTTTTCTCGAATAAAAAGAAAAAGTAAATGGGTGGTAACTATTGGTGAATCATTGAAGGCCAGAAAGCACACAGTGGTAACAATAAGCAAATTCCATCTTCAAATGAGGAAGATTTCAAAGATAGCAAAATCTTTCTAATTATGTGTCCGTAGAAGAAGCTCATTCAGTAATTGATAAGCTAAAAGAAGTTAACATTGGCACTGATGAAGGTCCTCTGTTCTCGAATTTCATTATATCATGTCACTCTACTCACTAATGAAATTTAGGTCAACGAATTTGAATCTATGGGTCTTTTGTCTCCCCTTGATCTTTCTATATAGGAAGCTGGATGATAACAATCAACAACACTAGTTAGCAATATACTATAATATAGATTAATACATATTGACTTTCTATATTTAAATTTATAAGTTAACCTCACATAAGCAACAATATCAGTAGCTAATATTTCATCTAGTTTAAAAATTTTGTAATCCCATCCCCACCAATATAAGAAACTGATGGATGATCAAATAACCCATCTTTGGACTCAACAGTAATGCAATTTCCTTTGGATAAATGATCAAGTGAATAATTAGATAACACATCAATGGTAGCCTGAGCAAGACTTGTACTTTAAGTCCCAACATCCTGCTATAATATATAATGAAATATAAGTATTAAATCCAAATCAATAAATATAATAAACAAATAAATAATAAGTTAATAAACAAAATCATACTTCATAGCTAGTACCAGATATTAGGTTGCCTGTCTGACTTGCAATGGAAGCTTGTCCTAGCTGGATGATATTATCCAACTGGCCTACAAGCATGCTAGGCTACATTGTTGCCAACATCGCCTCCAAAGCTACGAGTCATTGTTGTTGCTCATTCAGGCATTGCTTTTGGTCATCAAGTCTTTGCTATTGTTGCTTAATGATTGCTTCGTATTGTGCATTCATCATTTGAGGGGTTTTGGGTTGATTATTGAAAAACTTTGATGGCAACATAAATTTTCCAACCCCACAAACTCGACCATGTCTTTCTTTCGCTCTTAATGCTAAAGACAAAGGATCTTTGCCATAGTGGGTTGCCAGTTCACCACATTTAAATTTAGTAGCATAATCATCCTGAAAGACAATAATAAGTTGGGTCGTAGCAATAAATCTATACAAGTATAGAGTCATGCATACAAGCACAAAACCAATCATACGTGATATAATGAGCAGTTATACATATAATCTTTTTAGCCATTTCTTCAATTGCTTCATCTACAAACGATCCATTTTTTCACAGATGTCCTTGTTTCCACACATCTCATCTAAACACTTTGGTGCCAGAACTAGCTGATTCCTAATAAATTACTACAATATAAGAATTAGAATCTATTTAATGAATGTTCATAAATATTCATTTATAAGTATAAAAAAAGTGTGTGAATACTTACAAACTTATACTGGACATTTGCATATCCTTTTTTCGATGTCTGATGAAGATATACTTGTTTGGCCCAAATGTTCTTTTGTTGTTCTTTGATTTTCTAGAAAAGAAAGAAATTACATAAATCACATATTAAGATATCGAATATATTACATAAAATCTTATAAACAATTTTATGTAATGGGTATGTGTACCAAGAAATCTTCTGATAGTCGATCTCAAAAAAAAATCATCCAATCATGATAAATTATAACATCTGCATATGACAAAGGTGAAGCAGCTTACACATCACCATGATTAGTGACAGTTTAATATATTGGATTATCAATCTGCTTTTAAAGTCTCTGATCCTAGCTGATTGCAACATAAGCTTTTTATACTTAATTAGGACATTGAATCATTTTTAAAAAATTTAACATAATTAGTATGAACACATTGAATTTCAATTAAATGATTATTTAAAAATTTTATAAAATAGTTGAATTAACATACCACAACCGACTCCTATATACGATATTTTAAATCATTAGGAACTTGTCACCAATTATGGTACGTAACAAAAATGGTACTACGAACAACCGTTCCAATATGACTAGCCAACTTGGCAGCTCATCAGACACAAGCTGCCCATTTTGATTGAATTCGATGTAAATTTTCGTATCAATCACTTTAATTTATTTATTTTGTCCCCTTGCTTTTCTTTTTTTCAGAATAGGTGTTTTCTTCATGTTTAGTAAAATGATAAGTATGTTTTTTAGATTCCATAATATTTGTGATTTTGATCATAATTATACGAAAGACACCAAACTGGCTCCTTAAATTTCACACAGTATGTAATAAAATACAACCAATATCATACTACAGTTACTACAACAATATATGTAAAACATCCTCAAACCAATAATATTTTACGAGTACAAGCCATATTGTGATTACCACCTTAAATAAGAGTTCCATGCAAAACAAATGATGAGTAAAAAAATACACACAATTTCCACAATACCATTCAGCAAATCACATTATTTAAACCAAACTACACAGAAACACCATACATGCAATGAAAGGTTATTAGATGACTAAGGTGATAGTATAATGAATAAAAATATATATAGCAAGGAATAAGAAAAAAAAAACCTATATCGAAGAATATAAATAATACAAAAAACCAAATAAAATATGGACATACCCGTAAAAAGAGAGGTGCACGGCATTGAGTTGTTGAAGGTCGACGATGACAAGAGAGATGAAAAAACCAAAAGACAAACTAAATGGGTTTAGGGGTTTTGGTTTGGTTGCAATGCAGCTTTTAATCATTCTCTATATTAGTAGTTTGGGATTTCAAAGTTCAAGACAGAGGAATGAATTTAAAAAATGATCAGTGAAGGTGTTTTACCAAAAAAATGCCTTTAATTTTTTTAATGGAATATTCAAGGCACTTTATAGGCAAAAACATCTTGAATAATCCTAAAAAAAAATCACGAATTATTGAAGGTGTTTTTGATAGAAAACGCTTTCAATAATTCATGCAAAAAAATTGGATGGGATTATTGAAGGTGGTTTTGGCCAGAAACACCTTCAATAACCCCATTCAATATTTTGTTACGGATTATTCAAGGCATTTTCTGAACAAAAATGCCTTCAATAACCCTATTCAATAAAAATTGAAGAGGATTATTCAAGGTATTTTTGGCCATAAATGCCTTGAATAATCCCCTCTAATTGAATAATTCATGGGTTATTAAAGGCGTTTTTGACATAAAACGCCTTCAATAATCGCGTTAAAAATTTGGATGGGATTATTGAAGGTGTTTTTGGCTAGAAACGCCTTTAATAATCCCATTCAATATTTTGTTATGGATTATTCAAGGTATTTTCTAAACAAAAATTCCTTCAATAACCCTATTCAATAAAAATTGAAAGGGATTATTCTAGGTGTTTTTGGCTATAACCACCTTGAATAATCCCTTCTAAATGAATAATTCATTGGTTATTGAAGGCATTTTTGGTGATAAATGCCTTCAATAATCCATGAATTATTCAATATGTTTTTAGCTAGAAACGCCTTCAATAATCCCATTCAATATTTTGTAAGGGATTATTCAAGGCATTTTTTGGCTAAAAACACCTTCAATAATCCTATAATAAAAAGTGAAGGGGATTATTCAAGGCATTTTCTTAGTAAAAACACCTTGAATATTCCAAAAAAAATGCTCAGATTATTGAAGGGATTTTTGACAGAAAACACCTACAATAATCCCTAATGAATAAATAATTCATGGGTTATATAAGGCGTTTTTTGCCAAAATGCCTTAAATAATTCATAAACACATTGAATAATCCATAAATTATTTAAGGTGTTTTTAGCCAGAAACACCTTCAATAACCCCATTCAATATTTTGTAAGGATTATTCAAGGTATTTTCTAGCTAAAAATACTTTCAATAATCCCATCTAAAAGAATGGAGGGGATTATTGAAGGTATTTTTGACCAAAAATACCTTCAATAATCCACTTATAAAAAATCTAAAAGGATTATTCAAGACGTTTCTGATGCTTTCAATAACCCTATTCAATTTTTATAAAAGATTATTTAAGGCATTTTTTGGGCTAAAATGCCTTGATTAATCCTCGTCTAAAAAATGAAGGGGATTATTAAAGGTATTTTTGGTAGAAAATACCTCAAATAATCTCCCAAAAAAATTAGAAGGAATAATCTCCTATTATTCAAGGCATTTTTTGGCCAAAAACACCTTCAATAATCCATTGTCCTTACCTTATGCTACCACATCTTGGGAATGAAAAGCTTTTAAAAGAATATAAACTTATTAAAACAAAATAGTAAAAATTTTATTCCCACTGCCCTTACCTTGCCTTTCAGTTCTTACCTCACTTGAAGCTTATCTCATCTCATTCTTGATCGCCTTTAATCTTTTTAACTTTGTAGCTAAAATTGCTGTTTAAATTTTCAAGCTTTAAAACTTTGTTTTCCTTGCAAAAATCCCTCATTTCTACATATTTTTTACAAGCTACCTAGATTTTTTCCTTTTGCAATTGCGAGTTAGTTTCCTTCTATCTTTTGCCTTTCTCTTACTTATTCAACCAAAATTGATCTTAATTGTGCTTCTCCTAAAAATAAATAAGTTTAATTATAAAGGTACGTTTGAAATATTATTCTTAATGAAAATGTTACATTATGCTTACATAGTCAAATTTTATTTAGTGCTTAAATTAAATGCTACTATTTTAATTTAAGTTTTTAAATTAAGTATAATTTTATTGCTAAGGCAAATCATCTTACATTCTATGGATAAGGCATGGATAAATCTCACGTCAAGAGCCAGTGAAGAATACATAAAAAAAGTCACTAGTTTTTTAGACTTTGCGTTTGCAATAACATTTGAATATGGAAAATTATGGTGTCCTTGTGTTAAAAGTGTCAACACATTTAGAGTTTGTAAGAGAGATGCATTTGATCACATAATATATCATGGTTTTTTCAAAAGATATGTTTGAAGGGTATTTCATAGGGAGGTCTTGAATGCATGTTTACCTACTGAAACAACTAATGACAAAGAAAGAGGGTAGGGTCTTGACATTTATGATTTATTACATGATATGATGGTTGAAAAAGCTATGAATGTTGATGTGGTTAACATACAAGCTGGAGATACTAGTGGAAAACAACACCATGGTTATAGAATTGATAGTGATAAGTTTTATGGTTTACTTAAAGATGCAGAGGAGAAACTATATCCAAATTGCAAAAACTTCATAAAGCTTTTCTTTGTAATCTATTTGTTCACATTAAGTGTTTTAATGGTTGGACAAATAAATTTTTCAATTCATTGTTAGAGGTTTTGAAACTTGCTCTACCAAAGGGTAATACATTGCCAAGGTCTTATCAAGAATTGAAAAAGATGATTTTTGCCTTAAGTTTAGGATATGAAAAAATCCATGCTTATCCTAATGATTGTATGTTGTTTTGGAAGGATATGGCTAATGAAGAAATATGTTCAAATGTGGTGCTTCTAGGTGGAAAAAGAGCTTGAATGATGCAAAAAGTGATCCCCAAGATATAGTGTTAGAAAAAAAAAAGCTACTAAGATTTTGCATTGGTTTTCTTTAATTCAAAGACTACAAAGGTCATTCATGTCTTCACAAATTGCTCCCTTGATGACTTGGCTTGAATATGAGCATACTAAGGATGGATGTGTAAGACATCTTACAGATTCTCTAGCTTGGAAAAAATTAAATTCTCAATATCTTGAGTTTTCCTTTAACCATAATAATATTCATTTAGGACTGGCTTCTGATGGCTTTAACCCTTTCAAAACTATGAGTGTGACACATAGCACTTGGCTTGTTATATTGATACCTTATAACTTGCCTCTATGGATATGTATGAAACAACCAAACTTTATTCTTTTCCTACTTATTCTTGGTCCGAAAGGTCCTGGAAATAATATAGATATATACCTACAACCTTTGGTAGAAAAGTTATAGAAACTTTAAAAAGTTGGTGTTCAACCATTTGATGTCTCCAAAAATTAAAACTTTCAACTATATGCAGCATTAACTTGGACTATTGATGACTTTCCTACGTATGCCAATTTGTCTAGGTGGAGTGCTAGGAAAGAGTATGCATGTCCTTGCTGTGGATTTGATACAGCATCTAACTAGTTATAACATGGTAGAAAGTATTGGTACATGTGTCATTGTAGGTGGTTACAACCTAATCATAGGTTTTGGAATGATAAAAACTCATTTAATAGGACTTGAGAATTTAGAAATGTTCACCACCATCTGGGAGTGAAATGTTGAGAAAGCTGGAACAATGGAATGGTAATGAAGATGGGCTATAGAAGAAGAAAAGTATTTTGTTCACATTACCTTATTGGGAACATCTTTTATTGCATCACAATCTTGATGTGATGCATATAGAAAAGAATATTTGTGATAACATTCTTAGTACATTGATTAGGCAAGAAAAAAAGTCAAAAGATAACTACAAAGAGCGACTTGACCTTGTAGAAATGGGTATAAAAAGTGTTCTTCATCCAAAAACTCATCTTGGCACTAACACCCAATACTCGCCTCAAGCTTCATATCAAATAAACTTAATTGAAAAAATTATTTTTTAAAGATTCTCTAAGAAATAAAAACTCCAGATGAATACTCTTCAAATATCTCACATTTTGTGCAACTTAAACAACGGAAGGTAATAAGGCTCAAAAGTTATGATTGTCATTTTTTAATGCAAGAATTTATTCTATAGCAATACAATGGAATTCACCTAATAAGTTGTGCTTGGTTCTTATTGATTTATGTACCTATTTTAAAGAACTTTATTCTAAAGTTCTAGAAGAACATAAGCTTGAATTACTTGAGTCTCGACTACATCAATTTTATGTGAAATGGAAAAGAGTTTCCTCTATCTTTTTTCACAATAATGGTATATTTAGTTATCCATTCAGCAAATGAAGCAAAAATTGTTGGTCCAGTTATTTATCGATGGATGTATACTATTAAAAGGTATATCTTAAACTGTTATAGATTTTTTTACTTAAAATTCAACTAGGATGTTTGCTAATGATCTTTTCTCTTGTACTTCCATTTATATAGGTTTCTTCTTACTCTTAAATCATATGTGCACAATAGAGCTTGTCCTGAAGGTTCAATTGCATAAAGGTACTTAGCAAATGATGCATAACTTTTTGTTCACGATACTTTGATGGGACGAAAACTATTTGTAATCTACCCATCCAAAATAAAGATAAGAATCCCTTTGTAGAGGAAGAAAAATCCATTCTTTCTACTATAGGAAGACCATTGGGAATATTAAAACATAAAGGTTTTAATGTTAACAAGCATAAAAGAGTCTCATGAATTATATTTGATGCTATAACTTTAGTTCAAGCATATCAATATGTGCGATTTAATTTTGCTGAGGTTGCTTCTTTTATAAAGTAAGATCACTTATCTATATACATATTAAACTTGATAATTTTCTTTTATAGTACATTCTATAGTCTTTTAAGAAACTTTTTTCATGTAAAAAACATGAGCAATTTCTTAAAAGGCATAATCGGTCCCCTCAACTTACGTCATATGAGATACAAAAGTTGCAAAGTGAAACTTTTCATGATTGGTTTCGTGATAATGTAAGTCACACATCATGGATTGGAATATGTAATTAAAGTTTTTATAGTTAGATTATTAGTTTAACCAAATATGACCTTGGATAAGTTGCCAATTTGGATCAACAAGGAGATGGAAACATCACAAATCAACTTAGATGGCTTATTCATGGTCCAAATGATATTGTTAGAAAATACACTGGTTATATCGTTAATGGTTTTAGATTTCATACCAAGGCATATGAGATATACTTGAAAACCCAAAATAGTGGGGTTGTTGTAACAACCAAGACGATGAGTTATGCAAGTACAAGAGATGCACAACCTATTGAGGGGGAAGTTAACTATTATGGGGTTTTAAAAAACATCATTCAGTTGAATTATACTAGTGGAATAAAAGTTGTGTTATCTAAATGTAATTGGATTGATATAAATAGAGGTTGTAAAAAGGATAAATTTGGTTTCACTCTTGTGAATTTTTCACATCTAGCTCATAGTGGAATTAATTTGGTTCATGATCCTTTTATCTTGGCATCACAGCTAAGAAAGTTTTCTATGTGAAAGATGAAAGATATAATGGTTAGTTTATTGCCAAGAACGTAAAACTTAGAGATCTATTTGATATGGGTGATGAATCATCCTTATATAGAGAGCAAAAAAATGGAGAAATCCATTTTAAATTTGATGACACACAAGATACTTCAAAATTGGGTTAGAAGTGAAGTTGATGATGAAGGAATGAAGGTCACACCAGAGATGAAAAATGAGCATGTAGAAGAAGATCCCATAGATTAACATAATGGGGAAAACATTTTTTAATTCTATGTAATAGTTTAAATTATTGTTAAGGTTTTGCAATATAAGACATAATTCATTAATATTTTGTTTTTGTGTAACTATCTTGAATTACTTAATTTTGTGTGATCATGTAATATATTAAATTATACTTTGTGCTTTATATGGTTTGCCACTATAAAGTTCTCTGTTAATTATACTTAGTATATTTTATGTATTATTAGACTTGAGATGGCAAAATGTAGATGATTGAATATCACTAGGGCAAATCATGCCTCTACTTCTCAACTGCAAAAATAATTTGAAGAACAACATGTGCTTATAGATCTAGAAGCTTCACAACCTGATCCTTTGCAAGAATCTCAAGAATTAATTTCTCAATTTACAAATAATGAAGATCAAGATAAACAAGTTAAACATAATTCAGGAATAAAAACACTATATTCTGTGAGTACAATTCTTTATGTGTTATAATGTTGTACTTGTTTAAATTTTTAATGAATTTAATTGCTTTTTTTACATGTAATTTTTCTATATAGGAAATGTTCAATATAAAAAAGCTCGAGGTCCTACATGTATGGCTGATATTTGGGATTTGGAAGAAATGGAGCATGTTATAGTTAAGGTCAATGATGACGCTATGCCTATCAATGATGAATCTTGCTCTTTAACTCGATTCATTGGTAGCATGATGAGAATGCCTAACTTTGTACCAGTTAATTATACAAATTGGCATAAAATGTTGGATGCTAAGAAATGTGGAAAACATTAAGGTATCAATACGAATGTTTTCTTTGTTAGTTAATACCATGACAATAATCTTTTAGTTTTTAGTTAATAATAGCAATTCATAAAATATATATTGAAATTTTCTTTCCAATTACCTCTTTCAAAATGTAGTCAAAGTTTGAATTTCACAAATCTGATTTTGATGAGCTCGTTGATGAAAAAATATTTCAAAAAATTAAGTCATGGGCACTAAGAAACATGGGTGCTAAGTGGATGCAATGGAAGAATGAATTGAAGTTTAAATTTTATGATGAACATAAGACACCGGAGGAAATGGCTGCAAAGGTTAATGGTTCTTGAGTAAACAAAAGTCAATTCATGTTTCTTGCTGTACATTGGTTGACTAATAAAGCGAAGGTAAATGTTTACAAAATATACTATTTACTTTGTTTGAATGCTATGATAATAATTACAAAGTTATTATAATATATCTTTTCTTATTAATTTGTTTAAGGCAACAAAGTGAGACAAACAAAACAAACCACTCAAAATTAGATGAGCTTCATTGCACAAGAACAAAATCATTCTTAAGAATCATTCAAACCTTGGTACATATATCAATTATCCTTGTCACATTTAATTAAATGAATATGAAGTTTACTTTTTATATGTTCAATTTTGTCATTACAATAATTAATGTTGTACCTTTATAGAAATAAGAAACTAATGAATTCCACCATCATGTGCTAAGGTGTATATTTTTTTTCGTACAAAAAAAGATAGAAGTATTGTGAATGACAAGGTAGCTGAAATTATGGTATTTAATTCAGTTATTACTTGCTTTTACTTATGTTTATTTTTTTTATACTAAAATGTTTGTTTACAATTTTAGGAACTCATGAAACAAGGTTTTAGCGAAACTAGTGCTCAGAATTCTAGAGGGAGTTCATGGAAAGATGATGTTTATTCAAAAGTTAAAGGACTGAAGAGAAAAGGGCATGTTTGTTGCATAGGTATAGTATCTACTTCATCTAAACAATATGGTCCTTCATTTTTTGAGTTGCTTCAGCATAAGGAAGAGGTATAAGAGTTAAAGGCTAAAATTAAAGACTTGAAAGAAACTTTAAGTACTGTCTGATCGGTATTTAAAAGACTATTCCTAATGAGAATATGGATATCTTGACTATTGTTACTCACATGTTGAATAAAGAGGTATATATAACATCTATTTTAGTTTATATATATGTAAATTGTCATCTTGCTCATAAATCTTGAACCTTATTGAAATTTTTTTTCAATTAATTTTAGGTTCCTAATGCTAGTAGTGCTCCAGAAATCCCACGTGAAAACTATTATTCTTCAAATTCATGTCATCAACTTAATCAAAATGAAAATGGTAAACTCATCATCATATGATACATATGTGGAAATGCTTTGCTTGATACTTGTTTCTTAGATAGAATGCGAAAATCAATTTTGAATCTAGCTTTTGAATCATGTAATTGTGATCTTGAAACATTAACCATCATTATTGTCATAATCATTAAATTACACTATGATTTAAAGCCTACTTTTTTCCCTTGAAAAGGCTTTCTTGTCTTTTTTTTTTTCCTTTGAAAAGGCTTCCTTATTATGTAAGCATGCTTTGTAGTTGCAGACTTGAATGTTATAGTGAAAATATATGTTTAATGGTAGTTCTATTGACTAAAATAATCTTAGGTTGGTCTCATAAAGTTATTATTTCAAATTAAACTAAAAGAATAAGAAGATTACACATGCAAATTAGGTTATTTCTTGTTCATTCATGCATTACACTAATGAATAGGATGTTTATAAAATTATTTTTGCTGGTATATAAATGGATAATTACCTTCTGTATATATGAATGAATAAGATGTTTAAAAAATTATTTCTAATGGTATATGAATGGATGATTACCTTTTTACCTTATATATATATAAGATAATTTACAAGAATTCTAGTTGGATTTTTTTATACTATGCAGATGCTTCTTTGTAGAAATCTATGATAAGATCATTTATTTGAGGAAGTTGTTTATTTACTCGAAGCATTATATTTGTAAGGGGATTTGGTTTTGTTTTAGATGTTATGCATTTTGTTGAAATAATGCTATTGTGTTTTGTGATGCTTGATTGGTATTTTGAATACTGTTAATGAGATAGGTTCATTGAGCTTATTAGTTATATGATGTAGCTACACTTTTTGACTTTTTCAAGACTTGTGATATTTTGTATAAATTAAAATATTTGGTTTTGAAAAGGGCTTTTTATAGGTGCATGTATGTTTTTTTTTTTATTGAGGTGGTTTTGCAATTATTTGTTCATTTACAGATTTTTTAAGATTATCTTGGTCAGAGTTCTTTTGAAGTTTTAAGGTGATCAAAAGGTCTTTAGGTGTCTGGTGGTGCAAACTTATGATTTGTGTTTTTTAGGATGAGGTGGTGCCATGCTTGTCTGTGTTTGTTTTATCGATGTTTGTTTTATCAAACTTGGTACAATGACTTTAGTTTTTCACTTATACTAAGTTTGTGGATTATAAATAATTTAATTGTAGTTTTAATGTTATTAAATATTTTTTACTTTATTGTTTTTTTTTTGTTTATATGAAAAAATATTTTATTATGATTACAAATAAATTAATATTAATAATTGAAAATATAATTTTTTAAAAAATTTATCAATGTCTTAATATTTATACTGACACATTTGATCATTAGAGTATTTCAGGCGATACTAACAGTCATCAAAATATAATAAAAAAATTAATCATATAAGTCTATACTAATAATCTCAAACCATCGATAAAGATAAAAAATTAAAGCATATAATTCTATACTGATAGTCTCTAACTGTCGGTATAGGTAAGAAAATTAAAAAATACAAGTCTATACTAATGGATGCTAAGCATCAATATAAGTAAGAAAAATTACAAGTCTATACTCACAAGCGTCAACCATCGGTATAAGTCAAAAAAATTAAAACATATAAGTCTATATTGACAGGTGCTAGCCATCAGTATAGATGAGAAAATTAAAACATATAAATCTATACCGATAGGCTTTAAGCATCAATATATATAAAGTCTATACTGATGACCATTAACTGTTAGTATAGGATAGAAAAATTAAAACATACAAGTTTATACTGACAGGTGTTAACCATCGCTAAAAGGTATAATGTGGAACATACAACAAATGCTATACTAATAGATATAATTTACTGACAGCCTTGAACCATTGGTATATCTCTGTAAGCTATTTTGACGCCTTAAAAACTATCAGTATAGGTCTATACCGATGGTTAAAAATTCATCAGAATATACTTTTTGACCGTCAGTATAAGGTTTATGGTACTATACTGATAGATTTTTAGGTTTTACCAATGTTTTTTTTAGCGTCACTATATGTCACATTTCTTGTAGTGAACATCTCTAAACTACTAAACTTGTCCAATTAATCTTTCATCAAGCTTCTTCATGGATTAACTTGTCCAAAATCAATGTTGTGTGTATTAATCTTCCATCATGCTTTTCCTAGGAGTAATCCCTTATCATGTTTCTTAATGGATCAACTTGCCCAAAGTAATCATTTATCATACTTTTTCATGGATTAACTTGTCCAAAGTAATCCTTTATCATCCTTTTCCATGGATTAACTGATCCAAAGTAATCTTCCAACATTTTTCTTGGATTAACTTATGCAAAGTAATCTTCCATCTTTCTCCTTAATGGATCAATTTGTGCAAGGTAGCCTTCCATCATGGTCCTCAATGGATAAACTTGTCCAAGGATCTTCATTGTGCTTGAAAATCAAGTTTTGATCTCTAGCTTGAATTCTTGGCATCACTATGAGATTTGTTGGTGTAAGTCTCAAGATCTTCATTATAATTAAAAATTAGGCTCTCATCTCCAATTTGAATTTTTTGCTCCATGAGACTCGTTAACGCAAGTCTTAAAATCTTCATTATGCTTCGAAATCAGGTTCTCATCTCTAGCTTAAATTTTTTGTATCTTCATGGAACTCGTTAACACAAGTCTCTGGATCTTCATTGTTTTTGGAAATCAGTGCTCATCTCCAGCTTGAATTATTTGCATCTTCCTGGAACTCATTGACACAAGTTTGCATAATCTTCCTTTCTCTTTCAATTATAAGGTCTTGTATATCACCTTCTCCCTTAAAAAGCTCCAATCCCTAATAATGACTTTGTCTTGCTCGTTCTTTAAATAGTGAAAGACAGTGAACAAGTGTGCTCAATTCTTTGGAAAAATTCTTCCTTTGTCATCAACACCTTTGAATAAAGTTTCCTTTAACATCAGCTCCAATTAATTATGCAATTCATTGAATGACCTTATGGAGTGCTTGAGTGCCTAAATAGTATCCTTGCACATACAACAACTATCAAGAAAGATCTTCAATGTCCTGAAGTAATGCCATTCATAATATTTTGGTGCATAGCCAAATTCTCCAATGATTCTCTAGAAATAATCCATGGCATGAGAAAAGTAGCCTTATGATTTCAAAATAGATATGGTTTTGCTAACAAGGATCACATGTGTTAGAACCTTAAGCATGACTAATCAAGATGCATGGAAATACAACCTTGATGCAATATGAATGTAAATGTGGCTGGTTAATTGATTGTTGAGGTAGATAAACAAAATCGATTTTGTTTCTTGCTAAACTGAAAACAAGATGTTGAAATAATGGTTGCATAACAAGTGTAAGATTTTCTTCATGAAGTCAACCGAATCAAATTCCATAAAGATTAATTGTTGCTTTGGCTTGAGAAGTTAAGAATGGCACCAAAGGCTAATATTACCAAACTTAAAGTGTTGTTCTTTGATAATAGTGAAGACGTTGTAGTAACTAGTACACTGGTCGCCATGGATCAAGCCATCGTATGGATTTCATGTCATTGTCTTTGGGATTCTATGGGACTCTGTTTGATAATAATCATATTGCAATTGAAAAAAAAATTTTGTTGCATGATTCAGCTAGCAATAATGGTACTCATACATATACATTCTCAATGGACCTCTTTGGTTCACTACTGTTGGTGCTAGAACCATCGATCGAGGCTTCTTAGTGGATGTCATGCTTAATGACAAAGAGTTAAAGATAACTAAAAAATTTGCCTATCTGAAAACTTGTTTGTTTTGGGCATTTATATATACTTAGGACAAGAAAGCCAAAAAAAGAAAAAAGAAAAAACTTTGTGAGTTTCACTTTTAGGACCCAAAGAAGCTGTTGGAAAACACTTATTCTATGACTTCAACTCTAGTGGCCAAAATGTAACACTTAATTTAATTGCATGAGTTGCCAAAACATAATGCTTAAAGCATAAAAGAATGTTCCAATTTATAAGTGTCAATATGCATGGCTTGTTAAAGAGACAAGTGCCAATATGCATGCATATTGTGAATTTTGGGACAACATTTGGCTTGATAGTTTGCTACCAAGATTAAAAGAGATTTTAGCATGCATAAATATTTAATTAATATGCATGGTACTAATTATTTAATGATAAAAAAAGAGTAGAGGTACCAAGAAATTACCAAGTAAAGAATCTATTGAGGGTATTTAGTAGTCTAAAAGGCATAATGGTCTTTTTCTTCATTAGAGACTTTTGGCAAACAATCAAGGGCATTTCAGATAATTGAGTAGACCTAACATATTAGGTCAGCCTGACACATTCAGTGCCACATTAGCTTGGCCACGTCATTATTGTCCCCTATTAGTCCATTGTTTTTCATCTATAAATATAAATATCTAGGTATTATCATTCTAGGTTTCATCTTGTTTACACTCTTTACTCTTTTCTCTTTTCTACGTCTTTCATTTTGATCTTTGACTTACGCATCAAAGTGTAAACACAAGGAATACTCCTTGCCTTTGCATCTAACCACTCTCTTACCTTTCTTATCCTTCCAAGGTTATCCTCACATCGGAGCTCTACACCAACATTTGGCATGCCAGGTAGAAGGCTTTCTATTCATCAATCGAGCATAAATCAATGCCACCTAGAAAGAAAGCTTTTAAGGACAGAGAAACTACCATCTCGACTGAAACAAAGAAAAACAATAACTAGCACTCACACTTACCTACCCCACAATAGGCTCATCCGACCATAGAGTAGTTCTAGGCTCTAACGAGCAAATACAACTTCTAAGTAAACGTTACAAACTATAACCCCACCATAGGCCTCAAAAGTACTTGACCTGATAACCCTTAATTGATAAGCCATGGAAAGGTAACCAAGTAATGAAAAGGTAGAAACCTCTTTAGCCTTTAGGGAAGAAGAACATGATATTCCAGTCATTCACCACTATCCAAGTCACAACTTAGAACATGCCACAACCCAATGATTAAAACAAACTACCTTAGAAACCTAGTCAAACAAAGACCTAAAAGCTCGGAAGTCATGAAAAAGAGCTAAAAGTGAAGACGATAACTTTTGAGGATGAGTTTAAATTTTTGGAGATCTCACCCTTCATTGAAGAAATTAACAGAGCTATGCCTTCAAAGAGGTTCAAAATGCTTACCTTAAAAACTTATGATTATATTTCTTATCCCTTTGATTATTTAGAACTTTATAGAACTAATATGATGATGCAAGGTATAAACGAAGCTCTAATGTGTAAAGGCCTTATTACTACCCTTAAGCGTGTAGCTTGGTCCTAGTATAAAAGCCTAAAGTCAAGGTCACTCAGAACATTTAAAGAACTCAACCACTCCTTTCTGTCTTGATTTCTAAATAGTCGAAGGATGAAGAAGATGACATTTAGCCTAATGTCAATTCATCAAAGCCAGAATGATTTTTGAAGGATTAGGTCACTCATTTTAATGTGAAACCCTTACAGGTGAAAGACCTAGAATAGACGGTTGCCATAGCTACCCTAACAAGTGGACTCAATGACAGAGAATACCACCTTAAGCTAACATTGTCCTTAAAGATGCTTAAGACTTTGGCCGGCATCCTACTTGTAGCTAAAAAATGCATAAATGTTGAAGTTATGATAAGTAATAACTGAGGTGAAAAAGGCTCATCCCTTTTCTTCAATCATAAAAAGGGTAAGGATTTCTACAATCCTCCCCCAAAAGGTTGACAACACTAGGAACCTCAATTAAGAAAAAAGTACACAACATTGAATACCTCTCAAGAGAGGATTTTGATGCACTTTAAAAGAAATTAAGAGCTCAGATGGATGATGCCACTAAGAAAAAACACAATGAGGGATTCTACCAAAAGAGGTACCTTTTATAAAGATATAAGTCACAACATTGAAGACTATGTCGACTTGAAAAATAAAATTAAAGTTATAATAAGAAGAGCTATGTTAGGAAGGTTTATGGACTGAAAAAGTTAAGGGAAAAATAGGTTGGACTATAAAAGGGATTGAAAAGAACCTATAAGGGATAAGAAAGACAGGCTAGAGGAAAACAAAAGAGGAGAATTTTAAAGGGATGAGCAAAAATAAATGGAGGACTAAGCTATGGATAATAGATCAATTGTCTGGGTAATCAATGTGATCATTAGGGAAAGCTTTATTTCAACCAAAAAGAAATTTGACCAAGGTATGGTCATGGCTATTGGTTTCTCGATAAAGAAAGAGAAATATTGGAGGGATGAACCAATCTCATTCAGTTCGGAGGACTTAGAAGGAATGTAATACCTTCATAATGATGCTATAGTGATCGTGGCCATGGTGTACAATTATGTGATCAAAAGAATATTGTTTGATAATAGAAGCTTAACCAACGTCCTATACCATTCCACTATGAAGAAAATAGGAATGAAAAAGATCAGCTACAGCCAGTCACTATGACCCTAATTGGATTTGAAAATGAATAGGTACTAGTTAAAAAGACTATCAAACTATTAATCTTTTTAGGAATAAAATCGAGGACAGTCACGTTGATCATAAAATTTATGGCTGAAGACATCCCATTTGCTTATAACATAATACTAGGCCAACCTAGCTAGCCTGTTATATAGCTTAAAGGCTCAGCTCCCTATCTAAAAGTAAAGTTTCCAACACCTCATGGGATTGAAAAAGTAAAGGGAGAACAGTTTATTACACGATAATATTATGTAACAACAATGAAAGAAAGGATAAGAAATAGACTAGCAGTTCAGTCAAGACCTATAAGGTTAGAAAAAAGAAATAAACAATAGAAACCGAGGAAAAGCGAAAAAACAAGAGTAAACACCTACAGCATAAAACTAACCTGATAGAAGTGCACTCTTAAGCCTTTTAGAGCTTCTAAGTTCCAATTAAAGATACACTTTTTATTTCATTTTTTAAACTTTTGAATAGATCTCAAAAGTGATTAAGCTCTTAAGCTGACAGAAATATTTACATGTCATTAGGATTGAGCTAACACACTGGCCAAAAGAAAGATTAAAATGAAAAATACATATATTTTGTTTAGTCTTACATTTTAATCACTTATCAATATCATACTAATCATCATGTCGGGATATGTCTTCATAAGTAATGGTCTCAACCTAACTGAACAGAAAAAAATAATTGATCAAAGACTTGATTTAGATAAAAACTAACTTAAGCCGATGGAATACCTTATGTCTATATGATTTTACGAAACCATTCTTAAAAAACACATGCAAATTGGAATTAAACTTGAACATAAAGAATAATTAACTCAACTTTTGAGAAATAACGCTACATGTTTGGCTGGATACCGTCTGATATGCTTGGAATTGATATCAAGATAATAGTCCATAAGCTACATACTAACACAAACATGGAACCAGATCGACAAAATAAGAAAACCTTTGCCCCAAAAAACAAAAGGCTATCAAGAAGGAGGTCAGTAAGTTATTACAATCAAGCTTCATTAGAGAGATTTATTACCCTCGATGGATAGCTAATGTGGTTATGGTCAAGAAGCACAGCGAAAACTTGAAGATGTGTGTTGACTTTACCAACCTTAATGAAGTATGCCCAAAAATGGTTTTTTTCCCCAACATAGGCCAATCAATGAACGACAGTGCTAAACATGGCCTCTTTAATTTTATGGATGACTACTTTGACTATAACTATATTAAAATATTAAAGGAAGATGAGGAAAAAAATAGCTTTCATCATTGAAAAGGGTCTTTACTATTACAAGGTGATGCCCTTTGGCTTAAAAAATACAAAGGCAACTTACCAAAGAATGGTTAACAAAGTCTTCAAAAATTAGATCAACTATAATATAGAGGTATATATGGATGACATGATAGTAATAAATAAGAGTGTGGCTAAGCACCTAAAGGACCTCGAAGAGACCTTTAACACCTTAAAAAAATACAACATTAGGCTTAACCTGAGCAAATGTACATTTAGAGTCATATTGGATAAAATCTTCACTATATGATCAACAAGAAGGGGATAAAGGCAAACCCAGACAAGGTTCAAGCAATTTTAAACATGAAAGCACCTACCTCAGTGAAAGAGGTACAAAGGTTAACTGAAAGAATAGCCACCCTAAGTAAGTTTATGTTCAAGTCCACAAAGCTATGCCTATCATTTTTTAAAATCATTAGAAACATCTCCAATTTCATATAGACCATTCAATGTCAGAAAGCATTTGATGAGCTTAAAAAGTTCCTATCCTCTCTACACATCCTTTCTAAATCGAGGTTCTGTGAAACCTTATACCTATATCTAGCCACCACTGACCAGGACATTAGCTTGGTCTTGATCTACAAAGAAAAAAAGAGATAGAGGCCAATATAGTTTATGAGTAAGGTACCAACGTGGTTAGAGATAAACTACACCAAGATAAAAAAACTAGTATATGCAATTGTCACATCAATTGTAAAAACTCAAGCTATATTTTCAAGCTCATATGGTCTACATGTTGACTGATAAACTATTGGGATAAGTTATACAGAAGCCAAAATTATCAAGAAGACTAATCAAATAGGTAGTAGAGTTTAGCAAATTTGACCTATATATACTCTCCAGGTCAGCCTTGAAATCCCAAGTGTTGGTAAATTTCATTATAGAGCTCACATCGACTCATCCTAATGAACAGCCTGAGAAGAATGAAAAAGTTACAAAGAAAGAAAGGTGAAAATTTTTTGTTGATGAATTGGCCACTAGCTACAGTAGCAGAGCCAGCCTCATTTTGATTAGCCCGGAAGGCTTGCAATATCAATAGGCCCTAAAATTTAGATTCAAGTAATCTAACAATGAGGCCAAGTACAAAGCATTGATAGCCAACTTAAGACTAGCATCTGAGCTAAATGTTAAGTATATAATCATAAATAGCGACTCTTAATTAGTAGTAGATTAGATAAATGGTGAATTCATAGCTCAAGATAAAAGAATTTAGAGATATTTAGACAAAGTGCTAGTCCTCGTGGTTGGTTTCTATAAAGTTAAGGTGAAGAGAAACTAAGGTTCAAAAATTCACTGGCAAACTCCCTATCCAAACTAGTCTCATAGATAATAATAGAGAACTCAGGCCAAGATTTAGTGGAAGAATTGACACAAAAAAACATCAAAAAGAAATTGGTCAAATAGATCGAGGAAAAAGAAACATGGATGACCCCAATCAAGACATATCTAACTACGAGAGAGCTACCTAAAGATAGGGTCCGAGCTAAAGCCTTAATAGGGAAGGCTCTTTAGTACACAATGATTAATGAAAAATTATATAGAGATCTTTTTGCCTACCCTGCCTAAAATGTGTGGATGACGAAAAAGCAAACTATGTCCTAAAGGAAATTCATGAAGGGATATGTGAGAATCACCTCAAACTTCAGCCGTTTGCTTACAAAGTACTTAGGCAAGGCTATTGTTGGCCCACCATCAAAAGGTATGCAATCAACCTAGTGAAAATATGTGACAAGTGCCAGAGATTCACTGATGTATAGCACTATCTGTCAACCGAGCTTATCTCTATTATCAATCATTGGCTTTTCATATAGTAAGGGATGGATGTCCTTCAACCATTCACCCTGGCCATGGGCCAGAGGAGATTTGTCTTAGTAATGATAAACTAATTCATGAAGTGGCCTGAAGTAAAGGCCTTAACTATTACAATGAAGTCTCAAGTTAAGAAATTCAAATGGAAAAATATAGTCTATAGGTTTAGCCTACCTCAGTCATAATCACAGATAATGGAAAACAATTTGAAAATCTAAGGTTTAACGAATGGTGTTCCAATCTTCATATTGATTTAAGGTTCATGTGATTGTCCACCCTCAATATAATGGCCAAGCTGAGGTGGCCAATAAACAATATTGGAGGCCCTAAAAAAAAGATTAGACAAAGCCAAAGGTAAGTAGGCTGACGAGCTCCCTAGAGTACTATGGGTTTTAAGGATAACTATAAAGATCCCTATTAAAGAAACCTTTTTGAACCTAGCATTTGGAACGGAAACCATGGTACCCGTAAGATTGATCTCTTAAGCTTAAAAGTTGAACTAAAGTCAAGAGAAAGAAATAAAAAGGCCCTAAGGGCCAACCTAGATCTAATTAAAGAGCAAATAGATATGGCCTTAACCAAAATAGTAGCTTATCAACAGAAGGTATCCAACTATTAAAACAAGAGGGTCTGACGTAAAAACATTAAAAAGGGTGACTTGGTGCTTAGGAAGACTAAAGCCTTTGGAGTCAATGACTGAGGTGGCAAGCTAGCTCTAACTTGGAAAGAGCCCTACGTGGTTAAAGATGTAGTCCATGATGTGACTTATAGATTACAAGACTTGAATGACAATCCCTTACCGAAGATATGGAACACAGACAACCTAAAAGTATATTCAATAGCTTAAACTCGATCGAGCTCACTCTTGTAATTTAAAATTAATTTAATGAAGTTACGATAGTCATGTTCACTATGAGTCCTAAAACAATGTTTTATCTGACCTAATATAACCTCAGCTAAATCTGATTTGAGACTTACATTTTTTCTTATTCTTGAGTTCAAGATTTGACTGACCTAACATAGTCTGACTTAAGGCTTGTTTTAAAATGGATTCTCAAGTTAATTTGAGGCACTTTTGAACATTTAGGTGAATTTCAAGCTCACTTAAATTAAGGTGAAACTTCATTTTATTTTTAATCAAATTAACTATTGGCTGAGTTATTTTGAATCATCTATGCTGAGTTTAACAAACTTAAGCTACAAGGTTATTTTGTGAATAATTATCCGAGCTTAAACTTGAAATTTTAAACTAAATAAGTGAGGCAAAACTAAAATGAAACTTGAAGCAAAATGTTAAACTTTTCATTGATAACAACCAAGTCAATACAAAAAAAATTGTTAAGTGACAGAAGTTATGTAGAGTGATTCGATTTGAGGTCATAACAAAAATTTGACCTCACACCTTGAGCAAAAATTAACAAAAACAAAGAAAGGAAAAAAAGCTCTAAGCATTAGTAGAAGCAACATCAGTAACCCCAATATCAGTAGTAACAACATTAATTGGTCCATTTTCAACTCAGAGCCCAAGGTAGCCATGAGCTCAGCGTCTAGTGCTTCGTCCTCATCTTCTCCCTCTCTCTCTTTCTCATCAAAATAATATGAAGGGGGCCTCATGATGTTGTTCAAATCAATATTAGAAAAGTTAAGGTTAAGGTCAACAAATTTAAATTGCACCTAACCTTTTGCTAGCTTAAAGGCACTGAGGACATTCTCCCTAGAGAATTCTACCTAAAAACTAAAGAATTCTCTAGAGGCTTTGAAGTCCTCAATGATCTTTTTTTTAGCTCTTTTTTCACTTTCTCCCCAACCTCGAGCTTGAACCTTATTTTTGTAATTTCAGTTTGAGCATTACCAAGTTTCAGCTTGGCTTATTCTCTCATGGACTCTACTGAGGGTTTTTCAATATGCACACTCTCTAGCTTAGCCATCAACTTATCGATCTTTTTTCTCTGCTCGACCTCTTTTTGTGAGAAATACTGAGGTTGGACCTCATGCTCCCCAAGGTATCCAAGCTCTTTTTATGTTTCTCGCATAAAACAACCATGTTCTTCTCGACCTTAATCGATGGGCCATAACTAGAAAGACGTGTTAGAGAGCTTGGCTAGTGTTGTCAATAGGCTCATAAATGAGTTTTTGGTAAACAACATAGGATGAACTTAGACTTAGTAAAATAAAAAACAAAGAGTAAGAAGAGAGCTAAGCTGAAGTTAAATAATACTTACTGTTGGAAGAGATCACAACCTTGCAAAACCTCCTAGTCATACTAAAATTTTCTAATGGGTTATAACTTAATGTATACTCCAAGCTGGTACAGACCTTCTTCGAGTTGGGCCTTAGAACCCTAGACTCAAGATTTTCTAAGGTAAAGGAAGAGGCTTCGATCTTCAGTCTCTTTGTGAAAAAAGGAGCTACGAAAAAAAGCTCCCGGTGTGTTGTTGTTTTAGTTTTTCTTATGGTGAAAGAATGCTGAGCTAAGGAGCTCAGTTGCTTATTTACCGTTAGATTGATGACCTTATTCCCCTTCGAAATGGGGCATCGAATCAAATTTATTTACCTTTGACTTTTTGGGCCTAGGCTTCTGTTGAAAAAAAGAGAAGTCAAAGTTTTTGTTGGTAAACATCTACGTAAAATCGAGCTGAAAGATAGAAAAAAATATCAAACAATAGAAAGATCCTATAAGGTTATCTCACATTTTTTCCAGTACTTTATCTCGTTTATTACTTTTGAAGAGGTTAACTCATAGGTATCTATGACGAGCTTCCCCTACGGGTGTACTTCATTATTTTATCCCAATTTGAGAGGACTAGGATGAAAAAAGCAATAAGCACATCTATAAATTTGCCAAGCTCGTTTATCACCTCTCAAGCCTTATCCTGGACCTCAATTTCATTATCTTTATTTTTCTTTTGTTTCTAGAGGCCAAGGAAAAACAACTTCCAATTCTTGATAGAACTCAGTTAGTCGATAAACAACTTTTTTTGGATCAAATTGTGACGTAAAAGCACCTTTTATCACTATGATGCTTTTTAATAGAAAAAAATTCCCTAAATAAAAAAAGATCAGAAAGATTATCTAAATGTTGACAAAGGATAATGAACCTACTATGTACCATATAGAGTTAATGGTAAGCTGAATAATTGTTAAATTATAAGAATTAAAAATTGAAATAAATAAAGAATGAAGTGGAAACCTCAAACCAACCATAAATGAATCCTAATATAGCCAATGCTGATGTCACACTATTTAGCTGTGATCCGATCTGAGAAGTTTGACATTAGTACACTATACCCCTTTTTGAAAAAGTGAAAGCTCATTCTTAAAGTACGGATGTGATGAGCTAAGCACATATTAGGGTAGTCCTTGGGATTGGCCTTACTTTTTAATTCTTTCATCACGTCCTTAAGGATCATACCTAGGTTGTAAAAGGTATATATAGAAACTTCAGCCATTTTGTCTTGCTTTGAGGAACTCCACTCCTTACCATCACCTTTCTTAGTAAGGGTATTCCTTTTCTCCTATTTTGCCTCAAAACCCTCTTCATCGTCAGAGCCTTCACCGTAAAAAAACTCAGACTCTTAAGTAAGAGTAGGATTTCAAGTTAGAGTAATGGTAGAGAATACCACAACCCTAAGGGGAAAAGGAAGAAAAAAAAACTCTTCAAGAAAAGAGGTGATGTCAACAAAGGTTGACTGAGAAAAAATAGAATAAATAACATGAGCATTTATAGGAATGGGAGTAGAAAAAGAAAAAGGCTAATAAGGCTAGACCATAAAAGGGGAAACAATTAAAAATTAGGGAAGGCTGGCTATAAAAGACGTATTAAACTGATAAACAAGAAAAAAAGGTGAATTTTTTAAATTAAAATCTATATGAGCACACAGCTCTTCTATGCTCAAGACTCGCTCTTTTTTTGCCTGAACATTCTTATCAATTTGTTACTGACTTTCCTTAGATATGGGGTTAAGCTAGTAGGCCATCTTGTGATAGTTTTGACCTCCAATGATTTGTGGGACTAGATCATCATCGTCCTACCTAAGCTAACCTTTTCTAGGCTCTACCATGAAATTCTCAACTTCTTCAAAACTAAACTAAAAGATATGATAAAGAGAGAACATATTGACAAAAATGGAAAGAACGAATGAATGAAAGAGAACAAAAAAGATAAAAAGCTTTTGAGGTTGAAAATTTCAAGTTGGACGGAAGCTAAAAAAGCAAAAAGGTGAAAAGTGAAAAATGAAGATCCCAATAGGCCTTTGTATAATTGCTCCTCAGATAAGATGAATTGCCTAGATTGTGCCATATGTTAGAGCACCATTGGAAGGCATCTTTTCACCTTTCTCGCTTTGAATTTTATTGTGTAAACTACCTTTTTCCTTATTTAATACAACCTTAACCACTTAAATTAATTAGATCAACTAAACTAAATGGGTCTCTAGGTTAAATCAGTCTAGTGAATTGATAGTTGGTTCATTAATAAAGTTTAAATAAGGATTCAAGTTCAAGCTTATGAAAAAATGTTTAAGTCTCACATCGACCAAACGAATTCCTCAACCCTTCCAAACCTCTCATCCTGACCTCAAATCATCCCAAATAAAAAACACATCAGCAACTTTTAAACCAGCCATACATTTAACCTAAAGCACACATGCAAAATAAAACTCACATCAGGTTGTCATACATCATAGTACCTTAAGTCGAAGTAAATGACAAATAGTCACTTGATGCTAGCTTCCACACCAACTCCGGCCATTAGAGATCGGATTCCTCGTAACCCCCTTTAAGTAAATCGACCTATACGAAATAAACTAACTACACACCCAATAATCTGATACTTAGATTGCTCGGTAGAGGGACAGAATGTTAAAGATATTTATGGTCCAAAAAGCATGATTGTATTTTTCCTTATTAGAGACTCCTGATAGACAACTAGAGGCACTTCAGACATTTAAATCGACCTGACATATTAGATTGGCTTGACATGTTCAGTGCCACATTAGCTCGACCATGTCATTATTATCCCCTATTGGTCTCCTATCTCTTATCTATAAATATAGATATCCAGGCATTATCATCCCAGGTCTTATTTTATATATACCTTCACTCTTCTTTCCTGATCTCTTTCATTTTGATTTTTGACTTATACTTCAGAGTGCAAATGTAGGAAACATTCCCTGCCTTTGCACCAAACCGCTTTCTTCCCTTTCTTGTCCTTCTAGGGATATCCTTATATCGAAGCTCGACACCAATAAAATCTTTACAAGGGATGAAGCTTACTTTAATCAAGTGTAATTGCAATATGTTCAAAGAAGAAAAGAAAGATTCAAAGCCATTCAAAAGAAATTTTTTTTGTTATTTTACAGTTGAAATAAAAGAATGAAGACAAACGATTTTGGTTGTTAACAAAGAAAGAAAGTTAAAGAAGAAAAAAAAAAAGGGTAAGAAAGATAAAAAAAAAAAAAAAAAGCACCAATAGTTGGTTGTGCAAAAAGCTTGTAAAGCCCCTTGAAAAGACGAGGATAAGTTTATCCAGCTTTCAATGGCCGACCACAGGATAAGAAGGAAACATTAACTCAAAAGCAACAAACTCTTCAAAGTGCGCAAGTCTAATGCAAGAAAGAATAAAAAAATATATGGTAACATACAAGGGATTTCAACCTGTTGTGTCATGATGAATGTGAATATGTATAGAAGTGGATTATACGGAATGTGCTTTGGCCAATTAATTCTAAGGAAACAATGATGTATTGGCAAATGAATCATGAATGCAATTGCATTAGACTCTAATTGACTACAACATGGCTATGTATTTTTGTTGGGTAAGAAAAAGAAAATTAAAGCATTACATATTTGCTTAACTAAAGAAAGAAAAAGCTTGGTTGGATTCTCTAGTGAAATAAAGGAAGTGGCGATTAGCAAAGCAAGGTAACAAAGCACAAATTAAGTGCAAGGAAAAAAACAAGTAGGTAGTGATCAAGAACTTTACCTAGTAAGTTAAGCTATGGTTTTGGCAATCTTTGTGTAAATCTTTGAGATTATTTTGATATTGATGAGGGAAATTAGCAAGAGAAGATATGTTTTTATAAGGGCACAATCTTATTCCTAAGTGGCTTTGGAGTACATGCCTTAGAGAATCTATTTTGGGACTAGAAGTTAGAGTTCAATTTTTCTTTGAATAATGATACATGAATCTTGGATAAATTTTTCAATTTTTAGGATTCTAATTGTCTCTTGGCCAAGTGTCAAATTTACCAAGGAAATAAAAGTCCAAAGTGGCTTAGAAAAATTTTTTCTGAAATCTTACATTTAATGGGATAAGGAATGTGCACACCCATCAAGGTTATAAGGCAATTATTCTAAGATATTCTTATTGCTATTTGGTTAAGAATTCCACTATATTTAAAGTGTCATTCTTTTCAAGTTGAAGGCACGCTGAAAAATTGTTATCGATCAATAAAAATTAGTGCCAAAGCAAATTATTAAGATTTGTCTACTTGTTACATTCACAAATTGTGTAGTAATTAAGTCTTGAAGGGGTATTTGTAGAGAGAGAAAATTTTCATCTAATCACGATGTATCATATGTCCAGTAAATTTTTTTAATTAATTAATTAAAGAATTTTCAAGTGACAAATCAATTATCTCCATGTGCATTAATGATATTATTTTATTTAATTATATAATTAATTAAATATATCACTTGTCAATTGAGAATAAAACACTTTGACCAATTAGATTTTACCAATGAATTATCAGTTTTTATCTCTAATTAAACTACAGTTGTTTGGAGATAAAATCAAAGAAGTTGAATTCTCTCAAAACTCTTTCTCTTATCTAGTAAGCTGGTACTTTAAATATAGTGCATCCCCTAATCTTAATTCATAATTCACAGTTCTAAAGATGAAGAATTTAAAGATCCAAAGCCTGAAAAAATTTTCTAAATAACAAGATGATTTAAAAAACCCAAAACCTCTACAAAATCTCAAGAAGCAAGCTCTAACGAGTTGAAAATTTTTTAAGAACTCTAAAAATAAAACATTTGAATTCCAAGAATTATCAAGATATTACTCTTCAATTTTATTCCCTCTAAAGGAAGGAGATCAATTCCGTTTGCTCAATATCAAGTCAACAAGACTCTTAAAGTATTTAAGAACAAGTCTAAATGACCTTTGAAGCATTTAAGAATAAATTTGCTTAACCCTTTGAGTCGATTTTTGCTAAAAAAAATTAAAGGATTTTTTTGTAATAAAAATTCTTAAAGTAATTTCTACAAGTTTAATAAATAAATTTATTATTTGTTTTCAATTTTTCTTGTCATATTTCCAACACAAAATTTGTGTGTAAACAAGGTAATAGGGATTTCATGAACCAAACTAATGTTTTATTATTCATCACAGGAAAAAGGGGGATGGAATAGTCATTCCCCCCAACCTAACGTGCCATTATTTCTCCAATTTTGCTGTTTCTTTGTCGTTCCAGCATATTCTCTAATCTCATTATTGCAATTGTGATTTATCAAACCTAGTGATTCTTCACAGCTATAATCGACCATTCTCCTCGTACCAATCCCCGTGCCTGTACTAACACTGCATCGAAAAAGGAAAAATAAATGTAGTCTTTCTGGCAGAGATGATGTTTCTTCACAACTGATTCTTTTTCTGGGTCGTGAAATATAATTAAAATTGAATGTATATTTATTTAATTATATGGACAATTGCAATATCCACCACCGTTTTTGTAGGAATGGGGAGGAGGCTAATTGTTAGTTAAAGAATGAAAGAGAAAAATAATGGTGGAAAAACACATAACAAAAATTGCTGCAAAACAAGTTGGCATCCAAAACATACATATATCTTTCCAACACTTGTGACGATTGACGTGCAAAATCTACATTAGACTTTTGAATCTTAAACAGACAAAACGGACGCCCTGCTTCCCCCTCATGCTGGCTAGGCCATTCCAACTCTATTAGCTTAAAACTCATTAAAATTTCATTATCATAACAACAGCGTTGGCTATCATGAGCACACTCGGGCTCTTTGCCTTTCCTGCTCTTCGGACGCAAGCACAGACGACGATGTATCTCTTTCTGCCAAACACCTTTTGTATGGCACAAACCCCTTACTACACGTTTGAGGAGTTGTTTTTCCCCCAGGACAAGGATATTGGCATTTGGAATCAACAGAATATGAAGTCTTCTCCCTATTTTCTGCTTGACTAACCGAGCCAGTATTTGAACCAGAACAGGATCTTTCTTTTAGAATTTCCTTTTCATTCATCATCTCTTCGACACAAGAATCTGTAGGGGTTTGATTAAATGAGGTAATGTAATAAAAGGGAAGACCTTGGTAAAAAGCCCACCATGGCAGAGAAGCATCACGGGTGGATTCAACATGGTCATTTTTATCTGGGTGGATTTCCCTGTAAGGGGATAAATTAGCTCTGGAAGGCACCACATTCCAATTATTGATAACTGTGCCAAGTGACAAATGCGTGTCTAAGTATGTTGCCGGTAATGCTTGAACAAGCATCTCACTGACAGCATTAACATCCTCTTGACCACTCTTAGATGTTGGTGACTTGAAATTTTCTGCACCTATGGAAGGCTCAGGAGAATCTTTCACCTGAACTGTTTTCCCAAAAAGCTTAATACTTGTGAAAGGCACATCTGTTGCTGCATTTCCCTTAGCACACATAGAGTTCTTGAAATCTTCATTGAATTTCTGGATAATTACATGAAGAGAAAAGAATTAGAGTCCAAATTCTAGACAAAGTAAATGTTAGCAATAGTTTTTATAGAAAATTAAAAAAAAAAATGAACCAGAGATTTAACACTATAATTTTACCGTAGGCAAAATGTCTTCCACAGCCAAATGACCAAAAACTTTCCCCGATGACAAAGATGTTTTTTCTTCCTCTGCAGATGAGGTGGATGTCACATAGTCATTTTCCTTTTCAACAGGGGATGTATTGATTGACTGCATATTGGTAGTACAAGAAGTTGGGGAAGAACATCCATTTTGTTGCTCCGAGGCAGCAGACTCCATTGCATCTGAAGCAAATGCAGATAAAACTGATGTGGGCGATTTGTTATCTTGTTCTCTGACAAATTTATTGGGGGATGGAGACCTCTCATATTGAGATGATGATGATATTCCTTTGAACGAATCAACAGATTTGCGGGGATATGGATGTATTGGCTTCCTTTTTGGACGAGGTGGGGGTATCTCGACTGGTTTAATTGAATCCTCAAACCCAACATTTGACTGTCGGACAACCTACAACCAAAATAAGAAAACAGGCAAGTATGAGAGACAAACTTACTAGAAAAATCTGCTTAAGAATATCTACACATTGCATGAGCACAAAAGATTCAATACATTTTCTTAATCAATAAAATCTTGTATTGAACTTAAAGCAAAATAAACCTTAGAGAAAAACTTTTGAGCATGGCTTCGAATTTGAACCGCAGTTTTGGTGCCTACATGCTCTGCATGAAAATAAGAGTACCTTTAACTGTTCAAACCATAGCTGTGGCAAAAAAGTGAATCCATTCCTCGCCACTGAACACTTACCTTCTATTTGGCGCCAGCCACGACCATACAGCCTTAAAGCTTCAAGAAACTTCTGATGCTCTTCTTCAGTCCATTTTTCCCTTTGTTTAGTTATAGTGTAGGGTTTCCTGACCTATTTTAAAGGTAAAGAAATAAACAAGAAGTTTACGCATAGCCAACAAAAGATTAACAATTACTTGTTGGGGACTGGTCTTGAAAGAAAAGTATAATTCACAGGCAACGTGAAGAAAGGAACCTTGGGTGTATGATCATGCCGAAATTTGTATATCTCCTGCAACTGGGTCAAAGTCTCAGATTGTGGGCTAACATTGGAACTGCATATACCAGATTTAAGAGCATTGGGCAATGTTGTGCCTTCAATTTGGTCCTATATCAAAATTTTCAAGAGTATTTAAACAATAAGGAAACAATCTTCACAATATGAATTGTAATATCATTTTCTAATAACAATTCTTAGTACCAAAATCAATGCTAATTCTCATTGAAGGATATATATTCACCTCCTCATATATATATTTCTGTTTCAAAAATATATATTACAATATAATCAATTAAAAAGCATGGAGCATTTTCTAAGGTACTGCAAGCATAGTGATAACAATTAAAGAAGCGGCAAATTTTGCCAATGCTTCCCCCCGGCTCAAAGAACGGGATCTGAATCCTCCATCACCCCAATATCAGAAACAAGCTTTAAGTGGCAAATCTATCCAGTATGGAAAAAGATGTAGGGCAAATCTAGTCATTTGAAACCAAAGAAGGGCACAGAATGTCGATTTTGGTTTACCCTGCAACTCAAATTATGCGGACTTTCACTGCTAATTATGTAAGCAGTACGCACTGGAAATTCTCTGCTCTTATCTATATTAATAAAGTAAAGTCCATATTACTGTACAAGTATAAGCCTCATAAATATGAATATAATAGGTTGCTATGATGTACCTGAGTAGCCATCACGAGAAACGGATTTCGCTTCAAAACTTGCCGAGTCAATACTTGAATAACTCCTGCAACTCCCCCCCAAAATCAAAGTCAAAATTTTTCTTTCCAATTAAGGAAAAAGGAAAAAAAAACAAATCATAACTCTTCTCCTCTGCAATTAACAGTATGTCGCATAAGAAAGATCATTAAATTAAAAGAAATATAACCATGAAAGCAAGCAGATCAGCCACAAACTTACCAGTTGAAAAGAGAAATCCTGGAAACAGAGAGGCAGGAAAAGAAACTTAAGCAACGAAAGCAAATGTTTGACTTCGGCAGAGGAATTCCCAGTATATAATCAGACAACTAAAATAGCATGAAATTAAACAGTCGTAATGGTGAGTGGCTGCGAAAGTATTTTTAAAGGGCAAGGGAAAGAAAAGAAAGAGAAGAGAAGAATCGAAAACAGAGAAGGAAAGGAAAGGAAAGGAAAAACCTTGGCTTTGAAGATGGAAAGGCAAGTTGATACGTATAAAAGCAGGGAAAGGCGCCACGTCAGATGTAATTTTTGGTTTTTCTTTTTTATTTCCATGGAAAATTCGAGAAGGGCTTGGAGTCTTGTGGCTGAGAACGCTCGAGTTCCTCGACACGCGGCATGGTTTGCTTTGCCCTTTCTTTTATTACAAAGATTTCTCTCTCTCTCGTTTTATTGTGTGGAAGATATTGAGTGATGGATGGATAAATGATAAATGTAGCCATTGTCAGATATTTTATGACTTTTACTACCACTCGCCCTTCATTCACTCGCCCGTTTCTTTCATATTTGTGCCCATTAATGAGAGAGCGTGAGATGCAGTGGGTGGCACAAAGGATGGAGATCAAAAAGGCCAGAAACAGAAAATAAAAAGTGAAGGCAGGAGAAAAAATCGAAAAATATCTACGGCCTCTAAAAACAAGGAGAGACAAAGACGGCTGGCCAAGTGGTGGTGGTGCAGCTGCTTGTGACATAAAGGTCTTTGATGAGCTGAGGTCGGGACCACCAACCTCATCTGCGCTTTTTGCCACATCAGCTCTTCTTTTCCGTTAACGCCACGCGTACCAACTACAAACCAATACCGTCCAAGTAAATTTTAAATATATTTTTCTTTTTTCATTAGCTCTTTCGAGACAGTTTGAGCGGTGATCCAACGTACTTGACTCTACGGTAACACCCTGTGCTGCAGCAGCAGCCGTAGTAGAATTAGCCAATTTAATTTCAGCCTCATGTTTGTATATTTTTCTTCTTTTTCTCTTACTGAGGATAATGGTGGAACCTATGCTAGCCTAGCCTCAGCCCTCAATTTTCTCATCTCATTCTCACCTGCAAAGCTTGAAACACTCCGACTCAGATCCCATCCATCTCTTATCTTTTAGCTTACCTCACTCTACGTGCGTGCATTGGTAAATGATACATACATAAAAAAAATACTCGTTGTAGATGTTAATTGTAGGATTCGGATCGAGTCATTTTGAATAGGAAAAAATTCATATAGTTTTAAATTTAAATAATTAAATTGAATTAATTTTAGGTCTTTTTTAATATTTTGAGTTATTTGAATTCCAATTATTTTAATTTAGGATTATTTTATGATTGGGTTATATAGATTTTACGGTGGACAATTTGAATTGTTAATTTTTTTATCAGATTAAGTCAAATTTAAAATTTGAAAATTTAAGTTATTTGAATTCTAATTATTTTAATTTAGGATTATTTTATGATTGGGTTATATAAATTTTACGGTGGACAATTTGAATTGTTAATTTTTTTATCAGATTAAGTCAAATTTAAATTTTGAAATTTTGAATTGATTCAATTTAATTAGTTCAAGCATTTATTAATATTTAATAAATATAAATTTTAATATTTTAATATTTAATATTTTTTTATTTTTTATTAAAAAAATAAATTTAATCGGATTGAAATTCTAACAAATTAAATAATTTTTTGAAATTGAATCGAGTTTCAAAGTCTATTTATTATATAAAAATAATAAATTGTGCTAATGAGCACGGAATTTATTTGTTATATAAAAAGTGAGCATGGATGACTTTTAAGAAGAAGAGTATAAACTCTCAAAAAGTTTTCATATAAACATTATATTTGAATTGAGAAGAAGAGAAAAAAACAAAAAGAAAAATAAATGAAAGTAATGGAAATAAAAAAAAAAATTTTGTTTGAATAAATTGTTAATTTAAAGAAAAAAAAAGAAATGAAAACTAAATAATATTTTGTTTTTCTTGTAATTTTTAATTTTTTAATATTGCAATTTGAAAGAAAAGTTAAAGATAGAAAAGTTAAAAATTTTTATTTTTATAAAAAAATTATTATATTTATATTTTCATTATGATATTAAATTTGATTATGTAACTGATACTTCTTACAAAATAATTTTTTTATTAGTATTTTATATAACATCATAATTTATAAATATTTTATAATTTTTTAAGTCTTAATAACAAAATAAACTAAATTATTATCAGAATAAATAAAAAAACTAAATTAAACATAAAATTAAGAGTAAATCAATAACTAGTTAATACATCCTATTGTATTAAACATTCTCAATTTTATTTAAAAAAATTTGTTTATATAAGCTAGATAGTATAAAGATATATTTGTATATTATATATTACTTTATTAAAAAAAAGTTATACTTGAAAAAATATTATAATGAATTATTTCTTTTTTTTCACTATTTATTTAAATAATAATTGTTAAAATTCTTTTAATTTTTTATTAATTTTAATTATTTAAATTAAGGATATATGTATCATTTTTTTTTTCTTTTAAAAAACTTTTCTTTACATTATTAATATTTATCTAAATATAAATTAAGTAAACTGTGCTTATCATATTTATCATATATCAATTGCGTAGTCCTTAGAAATCAATATTTATTTATTATATAGTTATAGAATTTTGAGGATTATTTTTTATTTTTATTTTGAAGTTATGATGAACCAGTCAATTAAAAGAATCCCTTAAATACATTTTTAAGGTTCTTAACTAGATTTTTAAGATGTAGAACTAACAAAGATTTCATTCTTCTTTTGTCATTGAAGATGAATACTTGCTTAAAGAGTAAATTGTTATTAATTTTGAAAGGGTAAATACACCAAATAATACTTAAACTAATCTTATTAATCTTGTGAAATGGAATATTGCTATTAGCTTCAATTACCAATTGGTTTGTACATTGATCCATTATTATAAAATTTAATAATAAGCTTATAGCAGTAAATATATAATGACTGTTATAAAAAAGAAAAAAAAAGTTTTATTGCATTTTTCATAAGGAATATTTGTTGCATTTATCTATGGCTCAATCTTTACTTTTTAATTCACAGACACAATACCCTTCGTTTGAAAAAATTTTTAAATTAAAATTAAAAAAAATATAACCAACGAAAGTAATTTAGATGATACGAAAAGTTTATAAAAATAATGTAGTATTAACGTATGAAAGAATAAGGGTTGGTTTCTAAATTTTTAATCTAGAGATATTTGAAAAGATATTAAAAATTTGATTTTGAATTAAATTTTTCTTTTTTTTTATTTATATTAAAATTTTTTTTATGTAAAAAAAAAAAACAAGGGTTGATTATCAGAAAAAAAGAGAGAAAAACAACAAGAGTTTTATTTGTCTGTATGTATACGAGTCAGAGACTGGAGGCAACATTTTCAGAAATGAGTGATAGACGGCCCAGATGAAAAGTGAGACGTGGTGCTCAAAGCAGAGCAGCCCACCTTTTAGGTGGATGCAACTGTATAGGAAGACTTAATAATTTAAAATATAATTTAAATAATAAGATATAAAAATAAACAAAAAAATAATCACGATATAATTTAAAATTTTCATAAAAATTATTTATAAATTTAATAAAATAATAAAATATATATTTTTTAATTTTATATAAGATAATTTTTTACATATAATTTTTATATAAAATATTACATAAATATATAAATTAATATAATACACAAATATTTTACGTGGAGGCTAATAGGCTAGAGTCAGTAACCCATTATCAAGGCAAAGGTCAATTCTTTTATTATATTTAGAAAAAGAAAAAGTAATAAACTGGTTGCATGAGATTTCACTTTCGAAATAATACATAATAATTAAAAAAGAAAAAATTGGAAAAGACAGAAAAATTGAGAGCCACAAGTTGTATGGAGCTTGGTGAGAGGATGTTTGGTGAGAGGATGTTGTTATCTCCAACAAACACGAAGACCAAAGTTACTCGCCACGTGGCCCCCTTTTTTCAATCAAAATATACGGTTACTGCAATTAATTGAGACACCTGAGCATTTCAATTAAAGAAGAATGTAATTTTTTTTTTTATTTGAGGTGGAGATCATATGAATACAAGTATTTTTTATTTAAATGAGAGATTCAAAATTTTTTTTCTTTTCAAAATAAAAAGTTGTAATAATAATAATTTTGGTTTCAGCAATTACGAAAATGAGAGGTGGATCTTTCTCTATGATATTCTCTTTCTCACGAGTAGGGATACGGTCATTCTCCGGTTGGGTGCGATTTTTTTTTGTTTGCTTTTAGATATAATACAGTAGTAATATATTTAATATTATTATCAATAAATAATGAATTTAATTAGTTAAAATTTAATTTTTTATAAAAAATTTTAAATTTAAATTTTATCGATAATTATTTATCGAGATTATTTTAAATATATAATTTATAATTATTTATTATAAATTATTAAATATAACATATTTTATTTTGATCTAAAAAATTAAATAATTTATTTATTTTTAAATATTATTGGTAAAAAATATATTTAACAATATTATTCCAACAAAGAAAATTGCATTTGGATGGGGTTGGGTAGCAATGGTAGATATGTGCAATTCACATGTAAGAGTTTTAAAGTTAAATTTATCATTGTTGTTGCAATTTTAAAAAATTTGATTTGAAAAAAATATGTTTAAAAGTATGATTAAAAAGTTTTAGTTTAAAATTTTTAAATATTTAAAGCTATTATAAAAAAGTATTATTAATTTATTAAAGTATTCAAAAATATGTATAAAATAATTAAAATTTAAAATTATAGAGATAAAAAATGATTTTACCTTCTAAAAATGTATTTTTAATCACAAACACATATATAAAGAGTTTGGGTTTTCATGTGCAAAATCATATTTTTTAGCCGCAAAATTTAAAATTTTCACTTTGAAACTATCTTTTTAACCAAAAACATTTTTAGCCGTTAATGCTAACATTGCCTAAATCTCATCCTCATTGCCATTGGCTTCCCTTCCGAATAGGCCAACGCCACGTTATGCCATTGCTATGTATCAAAGCATTTGGATTCTATATCTTTTGTGGTACTCTTTTTTCCTTCATTATATGTTCTCTTGAATTCATTTTCCACCTTTGTATTGTGAGATGATGATAGCTTTGCCAAACATTAATTAATTCTTTTTCCCATTTTTCTTACCTACACATTTTGCGATATAAAAAGGATAGATAACAAGTATCTTTAATCTCTCTCTCTCTCTCTCTCTCTCTCTATATATATATATATATAGATATGTATATATAACAATTATCTATAATATCTATATATCTATAATATACATACATTTTATTGAAAAAAATAAACATATTTATTAATTATATTTCTCTATTATCATTTTAAATAGTGTTTGTTGATTATAAATATTAATAAGATTTACCTATCTAATCATAAATAAATATTCTAATTCATTGAAAGATTTTTTCATTAAATAATTTTATTTGATAAAAAAATCAAAATTTATTGAGCCATTTTATCTTCATAATTTTAATTTTACATTAAGTTAAAAATAATAAACTTTATGATGGTATGATATATTTAGCACATGGAACAAATTTTACATGCAAATTTCAAATAATTAATATGCATTTTATTAGTTTCAATTATTAGTAAAATATGTAATTTTATATTCAATATATGATTATTTTTTTTGGTTTCAAAGGGGCTAGTGCCCGTACAAGGAGAAGGGGGCATGGCGGGGATTGAACTCTCGTCTAAATGACTTTCTAACGACCTCTTAACCACTAGGGCTTAGAGGGGAAAGTCATTGTGTATATGATTGTTACTTAAAAATAAATTCATGGAGTGACAACAACTATTGCAATATAAAAAGAGCGCAAATGTATGAGAAATTTTTTATTGACGAAAATTGACATATATGTTCATTATATTTCTAAATGGTCATTTTGAATAATTACAGATGATTGTAATTTTTTATTATAATTATAATTAAATTAATGGTGGCAAAATCAATTTCATTACAAAATAAATGACAGAATTATTTGTTCATTATATTTTAAAATTGAAAACCACAGTTAGGTTCTATTTGTTTTATATAAATCAATTCCCACAAGGTAATTTTTTAAAAATATTCACATTTTTTGAAAAACTAAATATATTTTTTTGTTTAGATGATTGATGAAAAATAATTTTTGCTAATTGACTACTTTCTGAAAAAGTTTAAAATAATAATATTTTAATAATAATATTTTCAAATAGTTATACTTTAATGACAATATTTTCAAATAGTAATATTTTAATGATAGTATTTAATATTAAAAAAATGAAAAATGCTATGTTAATACTAAAATATTAAGAACAATATTATTTATTATTAACACAATATTTATATTATTAATTTAAAATATTAAATATATATTAATATAAAATTCAAAAGAGTAATATTTATCACTAAAATAGTAATATTATTAAACAAACTTTTGTCGATGTAGATACCAAATTTTGTTCAAAACAATCCAACATTGTTGATCTAGGCCCATTTTTTACATGTGATCCAAGATTTTTGTTTTTGGAGTCATTACATAATCAATTTTACGAAGTCTTAAAACGAAAACCAAAACTTATAATTTGAAGTGGCTCATTTAAAGCCCAATGGGTATCTATTTTTAAAAGCCCATTAGAGACCTAAACAAATCCCATTTCTTAACTCGAAACAAGGTCTTAACGGTTCTTGGAAGCTTAAACCAAAATAAAACAAAAAATGGGAAGGGGCTATCCATTTTTTAAAATGATTATGTATCATTTTTATTTTTATAGGTTTTTCATTGGATAAGAGAAAAGAGGGAAGGTTCACATGATGAGGAAAAAGTAATAAAAAAATGATGAAACAAGGCTTTAATAGGAAATGTAAAAAGAAACAATAAAAATATGGGATCAGAATGCAATTTTATAAGCCTTTCATGTAAGAGGCATGGAAACCTTCGACGTGGGACAAGTTGAAGAATTTAGCACTAGCAACTTGCAAGAAAAAGACAAGGTTAGTAACTGGCAAAACAACTGGTAAAAGTAATGCGAGAAGAAAAAAAAAAAAAAACATATCTTTAAGCCTTAAGAAAAAAGGCTAAGGCATATAAAAAAAGTGGTTAAAATCTATAAAGAAAGGAGATTTTCTTTGGGGAGTGAAGAGAAACGAAAATAACAAAAAAAAAGAGTTAGAAGAAAGAAAGAAAAGCACATAAAAAAATTGTTAAGAAAAAAAACAAAAAATAGCCTATTATAAGAGCTTTGAGGGCTGGCATTTATTTAAAAAAAATAAAAATAAAAAACAAGGGAAGATCAAAGAAGAACCCTGTAAGGAAAAGTTTCAAGCTAGCACAAATAGCAAAAAATGAAAAAAAAATGAGGAAAATAAAGGTAGCTTTGGGACTATCCTTTTTCATAGGGCTATATGATTTTCTTTTAGCTTTTCTTCTTATGCATGATTTTTTATAGTTGTTGCATCTTTATATCACCAAATTGGTAGTTTCGGTTAGACAACCGACAAACAGGGGATAAGATAATCTAAATAAGTTTTGGTTTTGTATTAAAAAAATAATATCTTCTAGTTTTGGTTTAGTTGTTTTCCTCTTTTCAAAGAGTAATAGTAAATGAAATCTCCATTACCCCATACAGTTCATGTGTTGTATGTATAAAGAATGGTTTTTTTTTTTTTTTTTTGTTTCTAAAAAACAAGAGTGGAAGTGGTTCTTGGACATGCTAAGACTTTAACTTCCTTATTTGGTTGTGAATTTAAGTTTTTTTTTTGTTGCTTTCTAGGAAACATGGAAAGCCATAAGTCATTCTTCATGCATATTTTTGAAAATAAGGGTTCTTTAAACTAGTTACTTACTTGTTATAGCAAAGGAAAAGGCAGGCTTTGCTTTTAACACCCAAGAAATGAAAAATAAAAAATGCTAATTAGTTCTTCTTCTTTCTGTCGATTGGCTGTCTATGGGATTGAAGATTTCCCTTTAACTAAGTATGCTATTTAGGGTGTTAAAGGAAGTGATTTTATAGAAATGAAGCTTTTTGTTCTAAAGAACAAGTAAAGGTAGAAAGGGTTTTAAGTTGGCTTGCTTTGAGTTTTTCATTCTTTCATGTGACATGATTTTAATTTGATTCTAATTTTTTTTTTCAACTGCTGCAGTGTTTTCACTTATATAGCTCATTTTTTAATGCAAATGTTTCAGTGTATGAATTGGTTTCCCTTTTCTTTACATACCATGTGCATTTTTAGCTTGACATCATAGACGTTGTGGTCAATATAATTCCAAGTTGATTTATTTAATGCTATATTGTATTGGGTTATTGATCTTTAAATATTCCTTGGGTTTACTAGTCCTTGTTGTGTGATGGTTACTTATGGAAAGGCTATAGCTCTCTTTTATTTTGGTTTTTTTTTTAGTTAATAGCACTATCCCACCTAGTTCAAAATCATGTCTTATTCTTCTTTTTAGGTTGTTCACAACTTTACAAAGGTTTGAAAAGATGCTAAAATTTTTTTTACAATAAGGCTTATTTTCATGCATGTTTTTATATCTTCATTTATATTTCTTTAATGTTGTTTCAAATATAATTATAATTCAAATCCCATACATTTGCTTTTTATTGCTGGTTTGGTTAAATTTCCATGTTCACTTTAATTTTTACGTAATTCAGTTTTCACACTTTAACTTTTTTAAATGCAAATTAGTTCCCACGCACTTTAGATTTATGTAAAACAAATAATAATAATAATAACAATAATAATAAATGATGATGATGATTATGATTATGATAAAAATTCTGATGATGAGATTTTAAATAAATTCGAGTAGCGATTTTTTAAAATTTTTATGTGAAAATTTTTTCTAAAAAACACTGTCAAAGTAATGGAATATTTAGGAAAATATTTAATACGAAAGATTTTCATTCATTTAGTTTCCTAAAATTATGTTAGATGCTGACAAAATAATATATAATTACTCTTTTAGTAATGATATTAACATAATAATACATGAATATTGTGATTAATTAATTTTATCTTTCAAAAAAATTTAGTTCATTAAAAATAATAATAATAATTAAAAAATTAGAATTACAATAAAGTTAAACGAGAAAGAAAAAAAGTAAACAAAATCTCCAATGGTAGGATTCTAAGAAGTTCGAGTAGAGATTTGTAAAAGATCCCTAGGTGAGAAAATTCTTCTAAAATGCCACTAAAATATCAAGGTATTTAGAGAAATTTTCAATAAAAGATTTTATTTACTTTATTCCTTTAAAAAATTCTTAATGGTAATTGTGAAATAGTTAAAAAAGATTAAAACACAATTAAAATTACTAACGAAAAGTATAATATAAAGAAAATAAGTTTTATATATATTTTTCATGTTCATATTTTATTTTATTGTTTGCATTACATAATCTTGAAAAGTAATAGAATTTTCGAAGATGGGACTCTGAAAAATTTAAGTAATGATTCTTGAGAATTTTCTAGGTGAGAAAACTCTTCTAAAAATTACCAAAATATTGCAATATTTCGAAGTTTCTTTTCAATAAGAAAAATTTTCATTTTATAAATATTTTCTTTAATTTGAACAGTTTTTTAAATAAATAAGAATATGTCATTTAGGAAATAAATGTATTTGCAGATAATTATATTATTACATGGTTTTTAATAATTTTAATAAAAACCAAACGAAAAATTTTCGAGGATGAGATCTTTAAGAAATCCAAGTAGTGATTTGTTAGAAATCTTTAGGTAAGAAAATTTACATAAAATGCCACAAATGTATTGGTGCGTTAGATTAATTTTCGATAAAGATTTCTCATTTTTTTATGAAAGGCATAAAAATGAGTTTTAGAAAAATACTATTTGTTTTAAAATTATAGATATTATATTTTATATATTTTTTAAATATAACTATTGAAAATAAATATAAACCACTGATGATAAGATTTTTGAGAATTTCGAGTAACGATTCTTAAAAATTTCTTAGGTAAGATAGTTCCTTTTTAATATTACTAGAGTATTGAAATATTTTTAAAAAATTTTCAATATTTAAGGTTCTTATTTATTTTTCAAGCATACTTAAAAATAAAACTATGTTTTTAAAGAAAATTAAGAAAATTAATTTTTAAATATCAAAATTAAGACCATTTTAATATATATCAAAAGATAACACATAATTAATTGGTATCATTTTAAATAGGGCATTGTGGGGGGTGCTAATTTTTCTCCATACGTAATCGACTTCCGAACCTAAACTATTTTCATAGACTAAAAAATTATCTTTTTAATAAATTTTAATTAGTTTTAAAATTTTATTAAGAAGATAAGTATTAATAGGTGACCAATCATACCTAGTCAAAAAGATTGGTAGTGACTCCATCTTTTGTTTCCAATTCATTTAGCAGTCTCTAAAATCATTACGATAGCTTGGTGATTCCATTAAGGACATTATATTTTTTAGAGAATCAGGCCAAAAAATTAATTATGTGTTATCCTTAATTTTGGTTTAATGGTTTTAATTGGTATTTAACATTAATTTTCTTGATTTTGATTTTGTTTTTGTTTTTAAAAAAAAAAAGTAATAAAAATTCACATACTTTTCATTGTAATTATGTCATTTGTTCATTATTTATTTTATGTTATTCTTAATAAATTATGGGGCATGTAAGATAGAGATTGTGATATTGTTTTCTTTCACACACACATGACACATTTCATATCTGTATGAGCTTTATACTAGAGCTTCATCCATTTTATGAGGGAGTAGAGTATTTATACTATCGTGAGGTGATAACCTCTGTAATAGCAAGTGAAATACTTTCACTTAAATTGGGCCATTTCCATTTGTAGCCTATAATGGGTGAGGATCAAGATGCCTTACTAGTCCAGAATAGATGCCAATGAAGAATAGTTTGGGGACCCTTAGATGCAAATCAATTTGAACCAAGCATAGAGTAAACCGTAAGAGCCTTACCCGAGGTAAAGCCACATCCATCCTTTTGTAGACTGTCTTCATGAATTAGAATAAAAAAGGGAACATTTGTATTATAGTACTTTTTTTAAGAAAATCATAAATGTAGGCATTCATATTTGTTTTGATTTTTCAAAAAAATACAATAAGATCTTTGTCTTATTTCTTTTTTTAAGAAAAAACTTTTTCTTTCGTTTCTTTTATTTTTCAAGCTTTTATTACTATATTTTTTTCTCTTTTTCTTGTACTAACATCTTTTCTTTTTGTATTTTTTTGTATAAATTACATTGGCATGATACAATAACATAGTGAGGTATTTGCTCTGAGACTATTGAGGTATTTAATATGAGACATCTTTTAGCAAAGTTTATTTCATGGATCCTAAAGTATTATAGGTTTATTTTTCTTCTATAATTGTCTTGTGTGAATCATACAATGAGGTGCATGAATGGTCTAAGAAAACTCAGCAAAAAGAAAGAGATTGTCTATCTATTGGTTTTGTGTTGGGGTTACCAGAAAAAGTGCATTTGAATCTTATCCAAAATAATTTGGAAGATTTAGCTACCATATGGAATCAAATGGGTGAAGTTAGGAAAGAAACATTTTGTGAAAAATATGGGCAAATTACATCTCTTATCTCAATAATGATTGAGGAACATTTGATTCGAGTAGTTGTTTAGTTTTGGGACCCGTTATACAGATGTTTCACATTTAATGAAAATGATTTGACATCGACTATTAAGGAATATTTAAGGAATATTCAATTTTGGTAGGATTGGAATTGCACTACCTTGATAAGATAAATATTAGAAAACCAAAGTCAGGGTACCGTAAGAAGATAGCTAAATTGATAGGAAAGAAGGTAGAGGCCATAGATGTTTTGACCAAAGACAAAGGTAAAAGTGTCGACTTACCTTGGCATTTATTTCATGATTTCATTTTGAGACACTTAGAAGATGATCAAGGCATGGCAGTGTTTGCCCTAGCAATTTACGACATGGTGATATTTCCAAAAACTTTGGGATATACTAAATTAGCAGTAGTTAATTTGTTTGAACAAATTGAAAGTCAGGCGATTAATCTCATTCTAAGCATCCTAGCTTAGACAATCAGATCATTGAACTTTTATCGATGGAATGGAGGACATTTCATAGGAAGTGCATAGCTACTATTTGTTTGGATAAAAAGCCGTTTCAGATACAAGAAAAGTGATTTTTCCAAGCCTTTTCTTCGAAATAGAGTCCTAGTCAAAGAGTTTTACCAAAGTCAGTGGCCAACATTAAAATCCAAAAAATAGTGGGTAGCATTCTTTTGAAGGCTTACTAGTGATAAGATCAAATGGATGGCACCATGGATGCCTTATGTGCCAATGTTATATCGAGGTAGAGATGATCCATAGGTACTGCTTTTAGGATTGTGAGGAGTGATAAGTTATGCTCCACTAATGTTATTAAAGTAATTTGGTGGGAAACAGTTTGACCCTACCATGCATAGACTCGCTCTAGTAGAATTTGCTTATGAAGAAGTGGGGACATCAAGAATAATGGAACAATCAGTTCACGAATAGAAAAAGACTCATAGGCTAAGATTAGGACCTATTCTTGACAAAGTCACCCTTGATTACTTGATTTGGAAGACAAAGTGTTCTAGAGATATTATGCTCCCTTTAGATGATTTCTTATTTCAACAAGTGAACCCGTAGGCAAAAAAACCATTATCAGAAGTTGAGCTTGTTAGGCATGAACTTGAAACGAAAAAAGAGAAATTGAGGAAAGAAAATTTAAGACTTTAAGAAAAGATGTGACAATTAAAATATAATGCGAAAGCTCGAGAAAGTAGACTCAATAAGGTAATACAAAATCAAGATGTGGCCCAAAATAATCTAAAAGATTTGCTTTAAGAAAATAAAAAAAATACAAACCCAATTAAAGGAGGGAAAATGTGCTAGATTTGGTGTTAGATAGCAAAGAGAAATGATTGAGCTTTAAAAAGGCATGCAATGTTGGAAGGACAAAGCCAAAGAAAATGAGAAAAAAGCTAGTAGGGTTTCTCAAGAATAGTAAGATTGTGAAGGTTTGTATTCAACAACTTTAACAAAATTGATGGAATGTCAAAAGGAGAACAATAAATTAAAATCACAAATCAAAGTTGAAAAGAGAAAACACTATGAAATGCAAAAAGAGAAGGAACCATTCTGCCAAGTAATTCAAGAGATAAAACAACAATTATGAGATCACAAAGATTATATTTCCACAATCATCAAAGAATGGCAAAATAGAAAAGAAAATTGAAGATACACTTGCGATCTCAAAGTGGATGCTCTTATGAAATGGAAAGTGAAGAACTTGGGAAGGCAACAATACATAGAGCATCTAGCTAACAAAATTTGCAAGGCATAAGGAAAGCAAGGGAGATGGTCAAGAGGGTAAAAACTTTGATACAAAAGATTAACCTAACTGAAAGTTATGGGTAATGCCTATTGAAATTTTGGCTGAAGCTAGAGATCATTATTATTAAATTAAATGTTTTTATGGTTACAATGCTAAAATGATAGTCAAAATCAATGAAAAGTTCTAATGTTTGAGATATGTCCTGGAGTAAATACCTTTCAATGCATTCATCTGTACATTGTGCATTTTTTTCTCAATATTTTACCTCATTAAAATGATGTTTTTGAAATAAAAATTGTTTTTGCTTTCACAAAAATAATATGGTGTCCTAATTTTTCAAATTGTAGTAATAAAAGTTAAAGGATAGCTCAACTTGAAAGTTCAAAACTGATCTGCTTGCCACCTGTACAATATACAGTTATAAGTTATAATTATAGAAGACAAGCAAGCAGCCAGGATAGAGAGAATGGAAAAAGCTTAGGAAGATATGTGGGAATGGATGGCTAAAATGCAAGAGGAGATGCGAAGACAAATGATAGAGTTAAAGGAGTTAATGGGGGGCATGGTCAAAGAGAAAGGTGTTGCCAAAGCCTCTACTACAAGAAAAAAAAATTGACCCCAAGAAAACAATAATGTCAGAGAAGAGCCATTTTACCGACTCGAGTATACACCACCCTATGCTTAAGCTCTTTAAGTGATATATCCACTAAATATGGGTAGGCAACCTTACCCATTCATAAATGTGAACTTACCAGCTAACCAATAACCAAATCAGGGCAATTTAAGCATAACCCAGGATATAATCCAGTTGATTTAATTTTTGTTCCCCATTTAGATGATCCCAAAAAGTGAGAGAAATTAAGGGGCATGTCTGGGTCAAGAGAGAAAAAAAAATTCAACACAAGTATGACTTGTTAGAATAAAGGCTAAAAGCCATTGAATGAAGATATATTTTTGGCAAAATTGATGCAAATGACCTTAGTTTGGTATCGAATCTAGTAATTTCACTAAAGTTTAAACTCTCAATTTTGAGAAGTATGACAAAACTAAGTGCCTATTAGCCCATCTCACCATGTTCTATCATAAGATAACAAGTTACATTGATAATAATAAGCTTTTAATCCACTGTTTCTAAGATAGCCTCATTGGGTTTGCAGCTAGAAGGTATGTCCAATTAGATATGAGTTGTATACATTATTGGAAGGACTTTGCTAAAGCTTTTGTTGGCCAATACAAGCATGTATTTGACATGGCTCCTGATAGGTTGTCATTGCAAAATATGAAAAAAAGAGCCAACAAAACTTTTAAGAAATATACTTATAGATCAAGGGTGAGATGTCATCTACATATTGAGTAAAGATTTATACATCTAAAAGGTTCTCAAATTGTTCCTTACTGGCATCCACATAAGATTAGTAAAGGTACCTCGATCCTCACCTATTATAGGCTATGAACGGTAAGATTACAATTTGAGTGAGAGTATTTCGCTTGCTATTGCAAAGGTTATCACCTCATGAGAGCATAAGTACTTTATTGCTTCCTAAAATTGATAAAACCTGAGTATAAAACTCATGCATGATATGAAATGTGTCATCACATCTGTGAGAGAAAACAACATCACAATCTCCATCCTGCATGCCCCATAATTTTTTGAGAATAACATAAAATAAATAATGAACAAATGACATAATTAAAATGAAAAGTATGTAAATTTTTATTACTATTGTTATTTAAAAACAAAAACAAAATCAAGAAAATTAATATTAAATACCAATTAAAATCATTAAACAAAAATTAAGGATAACACATAATTAAGCCTGACTTTCTAATGGAGTCGCCAAGCTATAGTAATACTTTTGGGACTGCTAAATGAATTTGAAAACAAAAGATGGAGTGCAATCAATCTTTTTTGTCTAAGTGTGATTGGCCACCTATTAAAACTTACCTTTTTAATAAAATTTTAAAACTAATTAAAATTTATTTAAAAGTTAATTTTTAGGTCTACGAAAATAGTTTGGGTTTGTGAGTCGATTATGCATTACGAAGGATTAGTACCCCCATAATGTCCATTTAAAATGGTACCAATTAATTATGTGTTATCTTTTACTATTAACTAAGATGGTCTTAATTTTGGTATTTAAAAATTAATTTTCTTAATTTTCTTTAAAATCATATTTTCATTTTTTAGTATGCTTGAAAAATAAATAAGAACCCTACGTATTAAAAAATTTTTAAAAATATTCTAATACTCCGGTAACATTAAGAGGGACCATCTCACTTAAAGAATCTTTAAGAATCACTACTCAGAATTTTAAAAAATCCTATCTTCGACGATTTATATTTATTTTCAATACTTATATTTAAAAATGTAAAGTATAATATCTATAATTTAAAATCAAGTAATATTTTCTAAAAATTCATTTATATGTCATTTATAAAAAAAAAAAGAAATCTTTATTGAAAATTATTCTAAATACTCTAATATATTTGCTGTATTTTAGATAAAATTTCTTATCTAAAAATTCCTAAAGAATCACTATTCTAATTTTTTTTGGATCTCATCTTCGGAGATTTTTTTGTTTTCTTTAATGTTTAAAAATCATGCAATAATATTATTATCTTTAAATTTATTTTTTTTAAAATGCATATTTTTATATAAAAGGCTACTCAAATTAAAGAAAATAATGATAAAATGGAAGTCTTTCATTTTGAAAAGAAATTTCTAAATATTCCATTACTTTGGTAACTTTTAGAAATCTTTTCTCACATAGAGAATTCTCAAAAATCACTACTCGAATTTTCTAGCGTCTCATCATATAAAATTCTCATTTAATTAATTATTTTTATTTTTAAAAGATTTTTTCTTTTTTTTTAACACTTTTTTTTATATTTATTTAAAAACTTAAACTTTTAATGTGCATAAATAAGCAAATAAATAACTTAGCAAATATATATATATATCAAAATATTGAAAAATTACCTAAAAAAAAGAATAGTCAAAGTCGATCAATTGTTCTGTAGTGGTTCACTATCAATTTGGATAATTTAATCGGTTTGGTAGTAGTTTATGAATGGTCTGACTGGATTGGTCCAATGTTGTTGAAAAGAAGTAGAAATCAGGTATGCTGTATGGATCTTAAGTCGAGTTGGGTCCATGCACGGGTTAGCCTTTTCTTTTTCTTTTTTTAAACTATAAGAGATTTATTTATTTTTTTAATTTCATTTCACTTTATTTATTTATTTTTTTAAAAAACTTTAATTGCCAAAGACTAGCAGCTTCCTACCATCATCACTGCTACTACTTTATTGATCTCTGTTGGTTTCCTGATGGGTTGTTTTTCTCCTTTTTCTTCTTTCCTTCTTTTTTTTTTTTTTACTTTCTTCTCTTTTTTTTTCTTTTGTTCTTTTCCTTTTTTGCTCCGATGATCCCTACCGCTATAGTTTCCCTAGCCACCAATCCTCCATTTTATTGTCTACACTGCCTTTTTTATGTCGAAATATATTTTTTATTGAATTTTACCCTTTTTTTTATTTGTTAGGTTCTTAAACCGAAACTAATTTTTCTTGTTTTCGTTGCAAGATTATTGGGCGCCATTGTTTTTCCTCATGGAAAGGGTTGTAGTTTTTTTTTTGTGATTGTTGAGTTTGGCAAGTTAGGATGGGGTTTTTTAGGTATTCTGGGTAGATCTGTTGGAAGGATTTGGGATTTTTTTGGGTGGTTTGGAGGTTGGTGCTAGGTTGTAGTTGTATCGATAAGTAGGCTAGGCTTAGGTTTGGTGTCAGGAAGGGTTTGGATGCTGAGGTGTTTGGAATACGTGTGTGTGTTTGTGTGTAAAGGGAGTATTTTTCGAATAGAGTTGGTGGCTTAAGAAAAAATGGAAACTTGTGTTGCATGGGTTTAACTGTGTGGAAGGGCTAGGGTGAGGCTTTAGTTCAGTGTTTGAAAAGGGGTTAATGAAAGCTGGAAATAGGGTTTATGGGGCTAGTTCTGGTGTGAAGAAGAGGTTAGGATGTTCTTTGGATATGCACGGGGTGTAGTTTAGGGTTCTGGTGGTGTAAAGGGTTGAGAGATATGGGTATAGAGAAACCGTGTTGGGGGCTCTAGTCAAAGGTCATGATGAAAGGTTGTGATCTTAGTGCTTAGGTTATGGGATAAGATCGAAAGGGTCTGGTTGTAGCTAGGATGGAAGGATGATAAAGGTATGAGTGAATGGCCTAGGGAATTTGTGTGAGGGTGGCTTATCATAGGGTAGGCTATTAAAGAGGGTGTTAGCTTCTTGGGTTTAAAATGGGTGCTAGCCTTGTACGGGTAAAGGCTTTGGGTCTAGAGATTTTTTTATGAAAGGGTTTGAGCGTGGACTTAAGCTGGTGATGGTGCTTATATGGCTTCCAAGGCTAGGTTGTGAGTTAAGGTTGTGTTAGTTGATAGGTTGTGATGATAGGTGTCAGGGTTGGGGCTATGGAATTGGTTATGGAAATCAAGAGGGTCTGATGCCAAGGTTTATGGAATGGATAAGGTGCTTGGGTGGATGCTTCATTCTTTGTTGGGGGGCTGAAAGTGGTGGTCAAATAGGGGTTTGGCATGGGTTAAGGAACAATGAAGGCATGGGTTATGGGTGTAGGGTCTTTCTCGGGTGAACGACTGGGTTGTGTATGGAAGAGCTTGGTACAGGTGAAGGGCTTGTCAAAGGTGTAGGGAACTATGGGGAAAGATGGTTTAATTGCTTGAAATAGGGGTTTGAAGGGAATGGGGTCTAGTTGCATGTAAAGGGGTTCCTTGAACTTGAAAAATTTTCCTCCTACTGGTGTTGAACTCCTTTGGTTTTTTATCTATGAATAACTGTAAAACAGTCCAAAATTTTTAGAATTAGAGTAGTGGGGCTGAAGTTGAGGGCTGTGAAGTGCAGTATGAAGTGGAACAGGGTGTTGGGGCCAGGCTTATAGAGTCTGAAAATTGGTAATGGCTACCAACCATTTCCTTTGATTTTAGTTTCCTTTTGTTTTTTTTTGTTTTCTCTCTTTTTTTTTTCTTTGCTTAATTGTAACAACAACAACAACAACAACAACAATAATAATAACAATAATAATTTATTAGTATATTTTTTTTGTAATTTTTCTATTAATTTAATTAATTCTAAAAATATCAATAAAATTAAAAATAACTAATTCAGAACAAGTTCAAACAAACTTAATTCGATTTAATGCTTAAATCGACTTAAATAAAAACATGCAAATCGAGCTTAAAAAATCGAACAAATTCAAATTAACTCGACAAATTAAGTGTTTATAGTTGATGAAAGGGTAAAAGACGCTAAACTAGTTGTTCGCAATTAATGTTTGTTTGGATGAAGAGTCACTTTCAGATTTTCAAGGGAAAATTTCATAGGCCACACTTTACTTCCATATTCCCATTGAAGAGTTTTGCAAAGTCAAGTGGCCATAGTTGAAGTCTGAAGCATAATGGATTTCTTAGTCGCAAAACTTGACAAATTAAGAAGTGGTATGGATAGCACCTTGGATGCCATATGGTTCAATGTTATACAGTTGTAGAGACAAAGCCTTGGGTTTCACTCTTAGGCCTTTGTGGTGCAATCAATTATACCTCTCTCATGGTTCTAAGGCAATTTAGGTATGAAAAATTTGTTCCAATGATACATGGACTTAACCAATTGGAGTTCACTTACAATGAACCATTTGCGATGAAAAAGATTGAAGAAAATTTCAAAAAATGGAAGCAAACAAAAAGGATTAGTCATAGGAGGTGTACATATGATCTTAGCCTTGAGTACTTTGTATGGCATGCTAGATGAGCCAAAGGTGTTATAATCCCACTAAAAGAAGACCTAAATAGATCATGTCCTCCAAAGCCATAAAATTTGCTTGTAGAAGCAGAAATTGCAAAATAAAAGCTCCAAAATGAGAAAAGTGAGTTAGAAAATGAAAATAAAAAGCTTAAGATAGAGATGGAGGATAGTTTGAGGAAACAAAAAAAGACAAATTCAAAATCTCAATCAAGAAAGAAATGAGGAAAAATAGTTATTCTTTGATCTTGATAAAACACTTCATCATTTGCTCTAAAACTCACTCATTTTCAAAAAGATAAGAAGCAATTACGAGCATGCATAAATTAGGGGAAAAAAACATTTAAAAAAGCTTAAAGGCATAATCGGATCCTTGAAAAGTCTATCAATCAGTTCATAGCACAAGTTGGTATCTTGACACAACAAGCAATTACAAGCATGGATAGAAGAAGGCAAAAAAAATTCAAAGAAGCTTAAAAGCATAATCGGATCCTCAAAAAGTCTATCAATCAGCTCATAGCACTAGTTGGTGTCTTGATTAAAGAAAATGAAGAACATGCCAACCAAAATGAACAATTGGAAAATACTTGTATGGCAAAACAAGAACATTTAAAGCATTTATTTGGCAAATTAGTATTACTACTCACAAGGCTGGAGAGATGGAAGAAAGGGTCATAGAGTGGAAGATGAAAAGGCAACCAATTAGAGCACATGAACAAAGTCTGCTTGAATTCTTAGAGGAAGCACAGGATCAATATAAACAGATTAGAAGATATTTTTGAATTTAACCTAATGTTGGAAATTAGTTCTTAGATTTGTTATGGATGTCATTTTGAAAATAAGTTTGAGCTTTTTTATACAGATTTTTCTTGTTAATAATGGTTATTTGGTAAATCATCCTTATTGCATTCATACATGATTTCCTCTTTGTTGCATTCATGCATTAATTCTCAAACATAATTGGATGGTTTCATAAATATCTCTCTAAATACACACCCTAATTGTGGTAAATCAAGGCTTAAAGATAGCTCATTCTTCAAGCAATCTTTAAGCAGTAGCTGAAAAGATTAATGATCCACTATATGTACCTAGTTTTGGCCCATACCAAGCTTAAACATCTTAAAAGGCCCAACAGTAAATACCACTTACTACAAGCTATCCCTATGTGCATACTGAAATGCTAGCAACTACTGCTCTTACTCTTATAACTCCTATTCTTGATATTAAGACATTTGATCCAATTCAAGCAACTAATTTAGATTACCCAAAAAAACAAGACAGGTTAAAGATAGGCTTTATAAAAATCAAAGAAAGCCCTAGATATTAAAAGATGAATCTCATAAAAGCAAGACTTAAAGCTATTAAGGTGATAGAATTATAAGGATCAATAAATGTTGCTAAACCATGCCTAGTTCCTGATGTAGTGTTTCCACCAAAGCTCAAAGTGCTCGAATTTGAGAAATATGATGAAATCAAGTGCCTCATAAGACATGTGATAATTTACTGCCACAAAATGACTATATATGCACATGATGAAAAGTTGTATGTCCATTTCTTTCAAGACAATCTCACTAGCTCAGCTGCTAGATGGTATGTGCAACTTAGAAAGCATTAGCAAGAGTCTTTATTGCCTAATGTAAACACATAATAGATTTGGCATCAGACCATCTATCTTTACAAAGCATTGAGAGGAAAAATACTTAGAGCTTTAAAGAATATGTTAAGATGTGAAGGTTTCAGCTGCCCAACTTCAACCTTATTGACTGAAAATGAGGTTATGGTTCTGTTTATCAATACTGTTAAAGCCCCATACTATGAGAGAATGATTGTCAATGCCACTAAAAACCTTATTGATATGATGATTACTATAGAGATAATTAAAAATGCCATCAAGAATAGGAAGCTTGAAGGTGGTGATGCAAAGAAAGAGGCTATACCATAGAAGAAGGAAAGAGATGCTCAAATTATGATTTATGAGATGCAACAAGTTGAAGGCTTCAACTTATATCAACCTTATTTGATGTACCCACTTTATTACCCTTTTATAAACAACCTCTCCCAAAATCCTTATCTTTATCAACTTATTGTTGTGATGTTTCAGGACCTAAGGGCAGCTTAATCCATAAGTCAAACAAATGGGAAAATTTTGAAAAACAAGAGAATTTAAAATATTTTCAATAAAAACAAAATAAAGAGTTGCCACCAATCTTTTTTAAAGTGTGATTGTCTACTAAATTTTTTTTTCTTTTAATAAAACATTTTAAAACAACTTTAAAAGTTTTATAAAAAGAATAAATTTACTATTTATGAAATCAGAGTTTAGTCCGAGAGTTAGTTATTACGGGGGAAAGAATTAGCACCCTCACAGTGCTAGTTAAAGACAGTATCAATTGATTGCATATTATCTTTTAATTTTGGTACAAATGGTCCTATTTTACTCTTAATGTTTAAAATTAATTCATTTTTCTCTTTTGTTTTCCTTTTTGAAACAAAAACAAATCAAATTTAAAACAAAACCTTTTTTTAAAAAATTTTTTAATCAAAGAAAACATTTTAAATATCGAAACACTTATTTCACTCTCCTATAACTAGGTAAAGCTTCAAAAATATTTCTAATTTAAAGGTTTTCAAATTGCCTTACAAATTGAGATAACACCTCTCATAAATAATAATCACAAGAAATCCTCCTATGGGTAGGCAAGTTCTCGATGACTATATTTACTTAGGATATTATCTTATTTCAAAACATTTTTCTTTTGAAAACTAATTTTTAAAAACAAATGCATGAGATGCATGAACATAATAAAATGATGAATGCTTGAGATATAATATGAATGCATGACAATATAATATGAATGATAGAGAATGAATGCATGATAATATAAAAATGCATGTGATGATAAGATAAAATGCAAATGCAAATGCATGATTGGTTTTAGGATTTGGGTTAGGGTTTAGGGTTTGATGGAATTTAGAGTTTCAATTTTTTTTTGTTTTATGGAAATAGACATGAAATAAATACAAATTCCAAAAATGCCATTAATGAATGCATGTATCAAATGCATGACCTTGAAAAATAATTACAAACTAAGGTATTTTCTAACTTAATATCATAAACATGTAATGCATGAAAATTCAAGAAGAAAATGGATTAAATATAAAAACTTTTCCAACTTTTCAAATGTTTCACCATTTTGTTTTTTTTTTTTTTTTGAAAATCAACCAAGCAAACCAAAAATCACTAAAACAAGCCATTAAACCAGCATTTTATTCATTGAAAATTTGTTCCAACACTTTGAAAACTTGAAAAACATAGAAGAACACAATCAAACACATGGGATCAGGTAATATGTGATGACAAAATGAAGAGTAATATTTGGCCAAATAAGGGAACCAACTTGACCGACAATTTTTATGGCATTCTCACATCTTGTTTTCATTCCATTTAATTCAACAATGCATTAAACACCAAGGCGTTCATCACATAGAGACATTTTAATTACAAGATTAATTTCATCAAACATATGACAAACTAAAATGGTGAGGAAATTATGCAATCAAGAACGTTAACAAACAACCAAGTATACATCATTATCTTAACCAACTCACGCAAATAATAAGTAAACTAGCATTCCAATCATCATATACATAATTTAAAGTAATAAAACATTCAAAGGAAGCTAAGAGGTGGTTCAGCCATGGTGGAAGAAATTTTGATCAAACCTTCAATTAGTTTTAACGGTGGATTTCTTTGTTTTGTTTGTTTTCTAACTTCACTCCAATTATTGATTGATTGGATAAAGTTGGATTCAAACTTTAAACACGAAACTAAACTAAAAAACTTTAAGAAAATCAACAAAAAATGGATAAAGCACAATGAAAATGTAATGAAAAATGTGCTAAGGATAAAAGAAAATGCAAAAATGGATGACAAGTCTACCTTTAAGTTTTCTTCACAAGGATTTTTCTCTCTTTTTCACATTTTTTCCTCTCAATTTTTCTTCCTCTATTTCACCTTTTTTTTTTATCTCCTCTCTTTTCATTTTTCAGGAATGTAGCTCATCAAAAAGATGAAAAAAATCTCCCTAAGGTTGAATGCTAGCCCTTGGATTAAAAGCTCATCTAATGGTTCACATTCCATCCTTATTTTTGGTTGCAAGGTGTGAAATTTTACCATTGGATTCACCTTTCTAATATGATCTAAAGGTCTAGAATAAACACTACTAAATGTGTGAAAAGCCATTAAACCAAGTGAAAATACCATTTGATGGTAAAATTTTTGCCCCTAGTATAAAGTTTTTAGTTTTTAGGCCATTTTCTTAGAAATAAAATTTTTTGTGCTTATTTTTGTGATTTTAAAGCATAAAAAATCATGAAATATTATTAAATTAAAATCTAAAATTTTTTTTGAAAATCCAAACTTGGGAAGACTAAATTATAAAAATACTCCTAAAGGGTATTTAGGTAATTTTACACCTCTCAAGGTATTATTGTGGTTCTAAATACACCAAAAATCATCAAATATTATAAAATTATGATCTGAAAAATTTTAAGAAAAATAGACCTTTAAAAGGTCAAATTACAAAATTACTCTTAAAGGGTATTTTGCTAATTTCATACATATTGAGGTACAATCAAGGTTTTCAAAATTTTAAAAATCATCAAATAATATCGAACCATGATCTGAAGCATTTTGTGAAATTTCAACCTTAAGAAGGTCCAATTACAAAAATACTCGTAAAGGTATTTTGGTAATTTCACACCTCTCAAGGTGTGATCTAGTTTTCAATGCATCAACAATCATAAAAATAATTCAATTATGATCTGAAAGTTTTTACAAAAATTTGACTTTTAGAAAGCCAAATTATAAAAATACCGTTAAGGGTGTTTTGGTAATTTTGCATTTTCCAAAGTGTAATCAAACCTTTTAGTGTTTTAAAAATCACCAATTTTAATTTTAAACCACATTAATTCCAAGTTGCTATGAGTTTAAAAAATTGACATGGTTTTATCCATTTTGAGAAAGTTTTGTGCAATTTTGACTTTGTTTGACTAATTTTGACTTTGTTGATCAAGTTTGACTAGAGTTGACTTTGGGATATTTAAGTTAAATTGGTTTGAATTTCGATTTTAGAACCTTGTCAAAATTAGAGAGATGTGAGTTTTAAACTTGGTTAAATTTTAAACACTTCACAAATGGTCAAGATTTTGCTTGGACAAATTTAGGTGTTTACACCTATGCAACAGTTATGCTTTCATACAAATTCCCATCTCCAAACAACTACCATTCAATTTGCTACCTAACCAGTGAGCAATCAAAGAAAATCAAGGAATAATTAAAAAAGAATTCCAATTCCAAACCTTTTGCCTTCACTAATAAAACACTAGTTCTTACCCTTGAGCCTTTGAAAATAACTCCAAATCTAGTAGCAATGAGCTATAATCTGAATGGTATATGTAATTATCATATGGGGGCAATTGGACACTCAACTAAATGATGTAGGCAATTGAAATAAAAGATCAAAGATCTCATCAATAATGGTACTTTGACCATAAAACTTATGAAACAATGAATATCTACTAGAGCTAGTATCGATCCTATCCCTACATCATATATTAAAGTATTTTTTAAGCTTATTAATCACCTGGTAACACTTGTTAAGCTAGAGCAACTAAAGTTACCTATCCCAAATGGTATGATGCCAATGTCACATGTGATTATTGATAGCACTTAAATATATAGTGTTTTTTAAGTTCAATTTGGGTTAAAATTTTTAAAATTTGATTGAATGGTGCATTTAAGGTTTATTTTCTTGACCTTTAGGTTTTCCTACTTGGAGTAGGATTTCTATCATTTTCATGTAAGATCAAGACAAGAATTATCCATTGGTCAAGTACATAATAAAGGATGGAAATTTGACTTGAAGTAGAATTACAAAATTGAGTTGAAGTAAGAGTTCTCATGGCACCAAGAGTTCTACATGCTTTCAACTACATCACTTTCAAGATGAGATAAAGCACACATGTGATAATTGAATAAGTTCAATCAAGCATGGACTCTAAAAGCATTCGGTCGAAGGAGTTTGTATTCAAGAATGACTATATTAATCACCAGTCAAAGAGTTATGCTTTAAGAAAAACTTTTGCAAGTTAAATCTCAAGAATTTGGATTGAACTCAACAATGTAGTCTTGGAATCCAAGTCTAGCCAAACATATAAAGAAGTCAAGATCAAGATGGAAGCTACATATGATCCAATGTCTATAATGAAAGGTAAAGAGCATGATTGGCCATAACCGTTTAAGAGTAAAAAACCTATTCGACCAAAACTCTTCCAAGCATAAGAGACCACAATATGGCTATGACTCTTTAGAGATCAAGATAGCTTCAATGTTTGGAGTTTTGATAGGATTAAGACTTTAAGCTTGTGTTCACCCTTTAGCTGATCTTACACCTATAAATAGGGAGGCTAGTTCACATCTTAAGCATTCCACACTTTATTCTTTTTTTTTATCTTTTTGGTTTTCTTCTATTTAGTTTTTAGATTTCCTTAGTTATTTTTATAGTTTGGTTAAGATGATAGATTAGCCACAACTACATTATTTTTTTAATTTTTTTCAATACAAGTATTCTTTTAGTTTCAAGATCTATTTTTCTTAAGCTTTATTCTTTTTTTCAGTTTCAATATTTTTTTTTTGTTTTCAAGTTTTGGCAATCACTTCCTTTTTCCATTCTGAATTTCAATTTACATGCATATTGCTTTATTATTCCTTTTATGCTTTCATTCTATTCAGCCTTTTTTAATCTTATTTTTTTCAAAGTGCAATTCTTATTTTCTTTATATCTTGTTTATTTGGCCAAAATCCTATTATTTACCAAGTGATAGTTGGTTAAATAAGATTTGGCCTATATAATTGTTTTCAATCTTTTATTCTTTCTTTTGTAAATCAACCTAAGTTTTTTTAGTTTAGATATAAAAGTTTAGTCTATCACCTTTGGTACTTGAATCCAAGCAATAATTATTTCTATAATCCTTGTGGGATGATACTCTAATACTTATCACTTTTACTTGATTCGATTTGTGCACTTGTAGACATTGCAAAAATAGGCAATGAAGTTTTTGGTGTCATTGTTGGGGATTACAATAGTGTTTGATTCAATATCAGTAATGATTCTCTACTCTTTTGTAATATAAATATTTATTTTCATTTGCTTTTATTTGCTTTGATCTTTTTTTTTTGTCTGCATAGATCTAAAAGTGTTGACCTAGCTCTTGTTGATCAAAAGATTTAAAAAAATTTTAGATGACAAAAAAAAGAGCAATCAACACCACCTCTATCTATACCAATGACGAATGCAAACAATGAAAAATAGAATGTTGAGGGATTATGTAGTCCCTATTACTGATGTTTTATAACCATCTATATAAAGACCAGCTATTCAAGTAAATAACTTTAAGATCAAGCCTTAGATAATCCAAATGGTCTAAACTTTTGTATAGTTTGGTGGTTTGCCAAGTGATATCCTAGCCTTCACTTATCTAATTTTTTAAAATTATGTGATACATTTAACTACAATGGTGTTTTAGATGATGCAATAAAACTAAGGCTTTTTTTTTCTTTTAAAGGAGCTGGTTATCATCACTACCATCTAGCTCTATCATAACTTGGGATGATTTGGTGTAAAAGTTTCTTATGATGTTTTTTCCACTTACTAAGATTCCTAAGTTAAGGAATGAAATCATTACTTTTATGCAAATGGATGGCAAAAATCATCATGACTAGTGGGAAAGATTTAAAGAGCTGTTGAGAAAGTGTCCACATCATAGTCTTCCCTAATGGTTGAAATTTTAGATTTTCTACAATGGTCTCACTCCATCCATGAGAACCACTTTGGATTTAGCTGCTAAAAAAGCAATTATGAGCAAAACTATTGAGGAGGCTTATAAGTTGATCAAGGAGATGGCCGCCAACAATTATCAATAAGGTATGGAAAGAAATGTACATAAGAAATCTACTAGTGTTTATGAGTTAGATGCTTTTACTTTCATAAATTCATAATTAGCAGCTTTAACTAAAAAGATTGAAGTTTTAGGAGCCCCATCCTAATCCAACTCTATCTATGCAAGTCAAAATCCTTTTGTTTTCTATGATATTTGTGATAGACTACATTTTAGTGAAAGGTGCCAATTTAGGGTAGAATTAGTTAAATATGCCTAACAATATAAGCCCACCTATAACCTTTATAGTAATACATATAACCTAGGTTGGCAAAACCACCCTAACTTTTCATGGAATCAACCTAGCCACCAACCCACCAACTAAAACAACAACTTTCGCCCTAATCTACAAACCTATAACCTACCTTAAAAAAAGAAACCAAGTTTTAAGGAAATGTTGACAAAGCTGATATAGGCTAATAGTGTAAACATCTAAAGTCAAATTGCATCAATAAAGAACCTTGAAACCAAATTGGTCAACTCATTCAAGCCATAGCCAATTGACTTGTAAGAACCTTGCCCGGCAATATTGAGTCAAACCCTAAAAGACAAGGTAAATAAGCATGAAATACTATATACTCCTTTAGGGAATATGGTATGGATAAAGATGATGAAGACATTATGGATGAGCCTGTGATGGTAAATCTCTCTAGTTTTGTTAAATAGCTTAAGGTGAACTTTATGGTTCAGATGATCTAATGAAGGATGATGAGTTGTTGAGGTATGAAAGAGAAATTTTGGGAAGTTTTGGTTATATGGCACTTGAAGCACCTGAAAGTATTGAACTTTATAAGGAGATAGGAGAAAAGTTTGAAATGGAAAATGATCTTAAATAATATGAATGGATATTGAAAAATTCATTGATGGATCAACCAAAATAGGAGAGATGCTCATACAAGTGCAAAGATCGCTTTTAAAGAGCTTTCAACTGAAGAAAGAGCAAGAAGAGATTTATGAAACCAAAAGGCTAAGATTGACCCCAAGAATGACCATTTAAATACAAGAATTTGAAAGTAGTATTACCAATAAAGCTTATCCCAAAGATACTACTCAAGGAGTTGGAGAATACCATTTTTGTAGAAGATTGCAGTTCTAAACTTTAACAATTCCTTCCAAAAAAGTAAAAAGATCAAAGAAGTTTCACTATCTTTTGTAGAATTGGTCATCTAAAATTTGATAAAGCTTTTTATGATTTAGGGTCTAGTATTAATCTATTACCTTTAAATGTTTTTATACAACTAAGATGTGAAAAGCTAAAGCCCTCAACATGTACCCATAAATTTGTTGACAGATTTGCCAAAAACCCATAAGGAATGCTGGAGAATATTTTGGTGAAAGTTAGTAAGTATCTTTTTCTTGTGGATTTCATAGTTCTAAATATGGATGATAATGAAGCTCCTTTGTTATTAGGCAAACCTTTTTTATTAACCTTCAAAGCTTTATTTGATGTGTACAACCATGACCTTACCTTATGATTTGAGGATAAAAAGATGTAGTTTGTAACTAAAAGGTATAGTATTTTTAAAGATGAAATTATGTACACTCAATAACTAAACTAAAGGAAAAAGAAACCTTTAAGGTGCTGAATTTAAGTTATAAACCTCTTGACCCATTATCGTCAGTCCATCTAGCAAGATCCTTAGACCCTAGCCATGGTAAGCCCACAACCAAAACTTCTATGTTGAATCCCGTCCAGTTTATGTTATCTTTATAAAGAGAGTTAGTACACTTTGTAGATCTAGTTCCACTTATGTCATATCGTAAGAAGATTGCAACATAGAAAACTCTTTTCTAAAAGGATGGGATGATTTTTACACTTCCGGATAGTTGAGCTTGACCAAAACTAGTGCTACTGTCAAACTAAGTTTTACTATGGTAGTTTATGCTTTTTGTTCTTATTTATTTTTCGGATAGGTATGTTTTGATTTGTTTCTATTTTTGTGTTATGTAGGAATGGAAAGTGATGGAATGTTTAGCCTCATGAAGAACTCAAGAAGATTCATGCTTGAAGCAAATTTTGAGGGAGTATTTCTTTTTCTTTGTTTCTAATTACTTTATTTTGAAATAATGCTTAATGCAAGTGTAAAGGAAATGAATGCTTTTTGAGTTTAACATGTTTTCACAAATTCTTACCCATGTTGCTTCATATTCAAACCAAATTGGTATGCTAACTTCTTTATTATGCAAGCTTATTTAATTTAGCATGAACTTTTCAAGATTGACTTGAGTATGATATGAGGATAGCTATAAATGTGGTGAAACAATGAAATGAATTCATAAGTATGCTTTTCTTTGGATATGGTTTTTATGCATATATCTTTATTCTCTTTCTATGAAATGTAATAATTCTTGTAAAGGGTTTTGTGAGATGTTAAGTTGCATAAAAAATTGAAGATATGGTTACTACTTTAGAATTCACCCACTCAATCTTCGAAGTGAAAATCTAGACTATGTTTAACTTAAGAAATGATCTAGTCATTTTCTTGGACCATTTAAGCCTTTTTCAAGCCCACCATTAATGATGCATCCCTAGTACCTTTTGTTTTGAGCTTTATATATTTTCCTTTTCTTTGTTTATTAGAGCCATAATAATAAACCCAAGCCTTTTCATTGATTATTATTCCTTCATTTTGTTTTTACCTAACCCATCATGCTTATATGTTTTTGGACATTGCTTATTTAAAAGGAAGAGAGGTTCAAGGATTGTCAAAAAAAAAATTGACGAAATGAAAAAGCAAGGCAAAGGCATAAATAAAGTTGAAAATGGCTATGTGAAGAAAAAAAAAAAAAAACCAAGAATAAAGTAATGCCTCAAAGTCAAAAAGTTCTTAAATGTTCAATTTTTATTCCAAGAATTTCAAAAAGTAAGCTAAGGGTTATTAGGCGTAAATTTTCTTTTTCTTACCTTGACCCAAGCCTTACGTTACAAGTGTAAAAGACCTTTTGATCTTGAGTCAAGTATTTAAGTTTAACATCAGTAGAGAGGAAAGAGGAAAGTGAACATATAAAGTTTATTCTATCTTGGAGTTGAAACGTGATGGAATGTTTTACATTCTTTTTACTTGAGTTATATGTATGAATTAATGATGGAGTAATTTCATATAAATGGAGATTATAAGATATTGAGAGCTAGCATTTTAAAGGAATTTTTTGTGAATCTATGTTTATAGTTAACTGTGTATTATGTGATAGTACATAAATGAAAGTTTATGAAATTTTGACTTTGTGAGTAATATAATGGTGTTTAGTTTTGTTGATTTGATAATTTTGCTTGAGGATAAGCAAAGTTTTAAGTGTGGGGGTGTGACAACATCTAATATATAGAGTTTTTTAAGTTCAATTTGGGTTAAAAATTTTAAAATTTGATTGAATTTGGTGCACTTTTGGTTTATTTTCTTGATTTTTAGGTTTTTTTTTACTTTGAGTAGGATTTCTATTTTTTTCTTGTAAGATCAAGACAAGAATTATCCATTCGGCCAAGCATATAATAAAGGATGGAAATTTGACTTGAAGTAGAATTACAAATTTGAGTTGAAGTAGGAGTTCTCATGGCACCAAAAGTTCCATATGCATTTGGCTGCATCACTTTCAAGAGGAAACAATGCACACATGTGATAATTGAAGAAATTCAATTAAATATGGACTCTAAAAGCATTTAGCCAAAGGAGTTTGCATTCAAGAATGACTCTATTAATCACCAATCAAAGAGTTATGCTTTAAAAAGGACTTTTGCAAGCTAAATCTTAAGAGTTTGGATTGAACTTAATAATGTAGTCTTGAAATCCAAGTCTAGCTAAACATATAAAGAATTTAAGATTAAAATGAAAGCTACATATGATCCAACGTCCATGATGAAAGCTAAGAAGCATGATCGGCTATAACCATTCAAAAGTGAATAACCCTATTCGGTGAAAACTCTTCCAAACAAAAGAGACAACATGCAGCTATGACTTTTTGGAGATCAAGATAGCTTCAATCTTTAGAGCTTTGATAGGATTAAGACTCTAAGCTTGTATTCACCCCTTAGTCGATCCAACACCTATAAATAATGAGGCTAGTTCACATCTCAAGCATCCCACACTTCATTCTTTTTTTCATCTTTTCTATTTTTTTCTCTTTAGTTCTTAGATTTCTTTAGTTATTTTTATAGTTTGGCTAAGGTGACAAATTAGCCAAAACTAAATTGTTTTCTAAATTCTTTTTCAATACAAGTATTCTTTTAGTTTCAAGATCTAGTTTTCTTAAAGCTTTCTTCTCTTTTTCAATTTCAATAATGTCTTATTGTTTTCAAGTTTCGGTAATCACTTCCTTTTTCCATTCTAAATTTTGATTTGCATGCTTATTGTCTTATTATTTCTTTTATGCTTTCATTCTATTCAGCTTTTTTTAATCTTATTATTTTTAAAATGCAATTCTTATTTTTTTTAAATCTTGTTTGTTTGGCCATAATCCTATTATTTACCAAGTGATAGTTAGTTAAGTAAGATCTAGGCTTACATAATTGTTTTCAATATTTCATTCTTTGTTTTGCAAATCAAACTAAGTTTTCTTAGTTTAGATATAAAAGTTTAGTCTATCACCTTTGGTACCTGAATCCACCTAACAATCAATTCTATAATCCTTGTTGGACTATACTCTGCTACTTATCACTTTATTACTTGATTCGATCTATGCACTTGAAGATATTTCGAAAATAGGTAATCAGTTATCATAATGGTAATGTGGGCCATTCCATAAAAAGTTATCCTACTTCAAGCATAAGGTCTTTTAAGAGTATTTTTTGTTAGTCTTTTATTTATCTTTCATCATTTCAATAAAATGGCAAATGCATTTTTATTAAATTTTCTTTTTGATTCCATAACCATTATATGTACTTTCATAACTCACCCATCTTTATGTTCTAGATAATGAATGTTTAAACAATCATGACAATAATTCAGGATTTAATTTTATAAACATCATTTTATATTAGTGAAACTGATAAGTTGAGACTCTTAATTTGGTGGGATTACTAAAGTAAAAGAAGACCAATTTTATGAAATAAGTCAAATCTAGCAAGGAGTTTCATCCATGAAAGTAATGTATTATGTGGCTTTGCGATGTTTTACAAGTTTGCTCTTAATCTATAAATGTTCTTCATGGTAAAGATTCATGCTTAAAATGAGAAATGACCATTTTCTTCTACCTTTCACACAAAGAGTAAAATTATCCATTTGCCATCACATTTGGGCCTATCGAAGTTTTCTTTCAAGAAATTTCCCACACTTGAAGGCAAAGTTGAAAAAAGTTGGAAAAAAAAAAGTGAAAGCCCCTAATGACTTCAGGGGTAAAACTTTTTTATGCTTAGATCTTTCTTGAAAAATGATGAAAAATTGAAGATCAAAAATAAAAAAAAAAGTGAAAAAAAGAAAGAAAAAGAAAAGAGAAAGAGAGAATTGATGAAGAATGAGGCAAAATGTTAAGGTGCTCCACACAATGATAAATGATCATTTGATTGATAACCCTTTAAATAGATTTTGGACCTATTTTATCTATTTTTTCATAACCCTTCACCTTAGCTTATGTTATGTCCCTTAAAAGTCCATTTTAATCGAATATAAATGTTCGAATTGGAGAATCATGAATTGAATTAAGATAGATTTGTAATGGGATTATTTGAGATTTTGATCAAACTATCATTGATGGATCAAGGGGAAAGGAATTGAAAAGGGAAAAGTGTGAAAAAAAGTGCAAAAAAAATGAAAAAAATGAAAAAAAAAAACAAAAATGAAGGAAAAATGAAAATTTAAAATGAAAACCCAAAAATGCAGTTTAAGTAAAAAAAAGGGATATATTTGAGATGAAGACTTGGGAAAATAGCTTTAATAAGAATCCTATAGTACTTGGATTGATGAACTCAATGATCAAGAATATCAACGGAATGAGCTTTTGAAAGAGAATCTAGAATTAGTTTGTTTTAGAATTGTCTGAATATTCGTTATTTTAGATGTGGTGAACTTTGCCTAGCATTTATCTTGATGATTTACTTTGAAATAGTTTCTTTGCCTATTTATTCTTTCCTAGACTTGTTTATATTGAATATCCTTTCTTTGATTTTCCTTATTCTTCACCATTTATTCTTTAAGAAAATGTGATTGATTACATGTGTCATCAGATTGAATGATGATGAATGAACAAATGATTGACATGAAAAACCCTTGCATTATTTCCAAAAAGTTAAAAATGATTAGGGCAAATTGAATATGAAATGAGAAGGATGAAAGAAGGTCAAAATGATCGACCTTGTGGCTTACAAATGGAAAAGAAACATTCCAAATGATGAAATAAGAGAATTTTGGGTCACAAATTGGCTAATACAATTGTTGGTTAAAGAAGCTAAAGAAAAACAAAATGAGAAGTTGAAAAAGAGAGAAAACATGAAAAAAAGGCTAAAGAACCATTTACCACAATTAGAGATACATGATATTGACTTTTGCATTACATTCACTGCATTCATTACAATCACTACATTCATTACATTGCATTCATTACATTCATTACATTCACTACACTCACGCATTGCAAGAAAAACTAAAGTTCGAGCTTTAAAGTTGAGTCAGGGGAATTTCAAAAAAATTTTCATTCATTGCATATGCTTGGAAAATAGAAAGAAGAAAGTAAATGAGACATCAATGATTATCAAAATGATATGCGAAGACTCACCTTAAGATAAGAATTTAAAGTTTCAATACCTTTATTAAGAAGAAGCTTTTTGAAGGTAAGAATGATCTATATGACTTTAAGGTATGATCTTGAAAATCCCATATATCTCATTTCGTTTAAGGTTTCGGACTTCAATTGTGAGGGAGTATTTGATTTAAAGTTTCAAGCATCAGTTATAGGAAAGCATTTAATTTAAAGTTTTAAAGCCTTAAATAAGGAAGAGCATTTACGATTTTCTTTTTTGATTTTTCTTAACCCGAACAAAATGGATATCTTTGAATCTTTCTACAATTCATATTTCATAGAAAATACACATAAAGAAACAATTGTAAACACCTTATTTTGTCTGTTAAATTTTTTTGAGATTGAAATGAGCTTCGATTATGAATTAGGCCTTAATGTAAAAATTTTGGGCCTAATGATTAAAAGCCCAAACAAAAAATTTTTAGGTTTTGATGTAATTTTTGTTTTAGTTGATTTTGATTTTAATTTTAAGTTTAGTTTAATTTTATTGGTTAAAGTCAAAAAAGTATTAAAAAAAAGTCAAAAAATTGAAAAAAAATATGGGATTTTGTAGGGAAAATCTTAGATTCGATTTTAGTCTTAAATTCAGTCTCAGATTATGAAAACTAAAGATTCATTACCTAAGGAAATGCTTGATCTCCAATTCATTGAAAAAGGAAAATCATAGAAGAAAATCTTGGAAGTCTGTGGCATAAGATTTGATGAAGTTAAATTTTGTCCATATTCAATTAGGAATTCATTACTATAAAAGGACCTTAATCTAATAAACAATGGGAACGAGTGCAATTCAACAGCAAATTTAATTTCAAATAGAGTTAGCACATAGGGCCATACTAGTAGGAACAAGACATAAAGAAAATCAACATGCATTAAGCAATTTAAAACCAATTTCCAAATTGAGCAATTAATGAAGAAGAGATCAATCAAGCAAGAACAAGCCTAGCAGTAAAGTTCAAGTCAAGGCAAAATCAATAACAAGAAGTAATCATACAATGCTAGACACAGAAGACACATACACAAAAAGTTAGTATACATAGCTTAAATCAAGCAAACAAAGCTCCTACCCAATAATAAACTCAGGAAACTCCAAAGCTAATTTCAACCTAAAAGCAAGCCCCAACACAAAAAATTCTATTCCTAGAAAAAAAATCCAAACCCAGCCTCAAGCAATTCCCTAATTAAAACCACTTAAAAGAAAACCTGAATCCACCCATAAGACCTAACAAAAACAACCATAATCTACACCAACAATCAAAAGCAAGCAAGCTCCAATTACATAGCAAAAAATAATGGTGTTTTAGTGGAGAGGTGTCGTGGGTTTTGGGTTTTAAGCTTTGAATCTATTGGATTTTTTTGGGAAGTTGAGACAAGGAAAAATAAAGGAAAGAGGCATGATTGATGATGGCACAAGCACGACGACTAGTGATGGTGGTAACATCGATGAAATAGATCAAATTTTGGGTTTCTATTGGGTCTGATAGTTAAAGGCTTTGAAGAAATTCTAGAGATAGGTCAGATGTTTTTAACTTCGAGAGAGAAGAACAAAAGCAAAAAATAAAGAAAATGGCTTAAACGAGAGGTTTTATTTGATACTCCAAACAATATCATTTTGAATGAAGAAGAAGCAATGCTCTTAACACTGACTTTTGTGCTTGCTTACCCATTTTGGGGTCCGACCTAATCACTGCTCTAGGTTTTTTTAATTTTATTTTTTTGTGTACTTTAGTTATTTTATTTTATTTTTATTTTGTCTTCATTAGTTTTAAGTAGACAGTATATGATTTGATTTCTTAAAAAAAAAAACTTTTGAATTTAATTTAATTGCATGATTTATTATACATTTTTGCACGAGTTTGAGTACTTGCATGAATTTGCTTAATTACTTAATATTTTGTTTGTGTGATTTATTAATTGCATGATTATTAATATATTTGCATGATTATTTATTAATTGCATGGTTTTTTTTAACATGATTGCATGATATTTTTTGTTAGAATTTTTGTATGACAATAATGTGTAAAGAAATAAAAAGGAGTGGAATTGATAATTTGCATGATTAAAAACTATTTTTGTTGAAGGCTTAGGTAAGATAACATATAACTAATTTGGTATCAATTTTGGGAGTAATGGGGTGTTAAACCTTCCTTGCACGTAACTAACTCTTAAACCTTAGTTCTATTAATATAGATCATGACCTATTATTTTTAGGGACCTTTAGTTTATACTTAGGATCACCTTAAAAGGGATAAATTCGCATAGATGGCCAATCACACCTAGATAAAAAAAAATTGGTGGTGATTCCATGATTTTTGTGTCTAATAAGTAGGTTTTCAAACCTAAACATCATGACACTTGGCAATCTAAAACACGACAAGCACGACATGAAAATGATACAAAAAAGACATGGAGATGACACAATTTAAAATTTTAGCAAAGACTATTTATGGATTTTACAAAACCAAAAAATGTATTCGTGTTTTAATGTTGTCACAAATTGTGACATGCAATTTTAATGTAAAATACGATTTGAATACATAAATTGTCAGTATTTTACATGATATAAACATATGAATTGGCATGTTTAGGTAATTGACACTAGTGATTGCTAATCGGTCGAGGGTCCATTTGGATGGGCAATGAGATTAACTCTAATGAGATGAAAAACTATGGTGGAGGTAAGATTAATTACTATAGTAGTGAGATTGAATACTGTAGTGGTGAGATAAGTATTTGAATGCAAAAGCAGCAGTAGCGGTACGATGAAGTGTAGTGAGAATAAAAAATGACCGTTAAAGACATAAGATGAAAACTTATATATAATAAATTTATAATATATATTTGATATTTTTAAATTAATAAATTATTAAAAATTATTAAAAATATTTAATATCAAATAATATTTTGTTAATAAGTTGAAAATTAGTAAAGTTATTTTTATATCAAATAATACTATTATTATTAAATATTGATAATTATTTTTATTTATATATTTTAAAGTTATTTAACATTTAAAATGTAAAAATTTTATTAAATAAATAGTGAATTTTTTTAGATTAAAATTGTATATTAAGGCTAAGAAATATTGAAATTATTATTGAAATTTGCTTTGAGTTGATATATTTATAATAAGTTGCTCTTATACACTTTCAACATTATATTTATCATAATTATTTTTGCGGACACCAAATTTTGTTTGAAACATTTTTAACATGACTAATTCGGGCTCATTTTTGAACATGTGTTGAAATCATTAACATAGGACTATTATATAAACCATTTAGGAAGACCATTTACAACCTATAAAGAGCCCATAAATTAGCCTAATTGGAGACCCAAAGTCAACTCTGGTCAAATCCGATCAAACTTAGTCAATGGGGTTAAAATTAGTCAAATAAAGTCAAAATTATACAAAACTTAGTCAAAATAGATAGAACCTGGGTCAATTCTTAAAATTCGCAACCTAATTAAAATCAATGTGAAATAAAAGTTAAAATTGATGATTTTTAAAGCACTAAAACTTTTATTGCACTTAGGGAATTACAAAAGTACTAAAATGCCTTTGAAGGATATTTTCGTGATTTTGCCTTTCCAAGCTTAGATTTTCTTGGAATTTTTTAAATCTCAATTTTATAATATTTCATAATTTTTGGTGCATTTGAAATCATAACAATGCCTTAGGGGGTGTGAAATTACTAAAATATCCCAAAGGGTATTTTCATAATTTATCCTTTCTTAGCTTAGATTTTTATGAAACTTTTCATATCTTAATTTCCTAACATTTCATGATTTTTTATACATTTGAAATCATAGTAGTATCCCGAGAGGTGTGAAATTATTAAAATACCCTTCTAGGGATATTTTCATAATTTCCCTTTTTTGAATACGAATTTTCATAAAACTCTTCAGATCTTAATTTCATAATATTTTATGATTTTTGGTGTATTTGAAATCATAGTAATACCCTAAGAGGTGAAATTACCTATATACCCCAAGAGCTCAGATTTTCACAAAATTTTTCAGATCTCAATTTTATAATATTTCATAATTTTGGGTGCTTTAAAATCTCAAAAATAAGCATGAAAACATTGATTTCTAAGAAAATAGCCTAAATACTGAAAACTTTATACTAAGTGTAAAATGGTCTTTTCATTTGCTTTAGGGCCTATAAAAATCCAACATTTGCGGTGAATAATGTGGACCATTAGATCTTTTGTCGAATTTTAATCCAATGGCTAAAGATTGTTTCTTAAAAAAAAGGAAAAACTTTGGCCCTTGGATGAGATTTGATCTAATGGCTATAATTCAATCTTGGATGAATATTTTATCTTTATATTCTTCAAAAGAGGGATGTTTTCTGTAATTTGGAGGAGGGCGAGCATCTGGTGAAAAAAGAAAAAGAAGAAAAAAAATCAAGTAAAAAAGAAAGAAAGTTGTGAAAAGCTTGGAGTATGTAGAATTCTTCTTTTTTTTTTTCCTTATTTTTCATTCCATATAATTCATCACATCTTCCATGTCATTTACTTTTTTTTTTTAATTTTTTGTTTTTTTTTAAAGAAAGTGGTAATTCTTCATTGATTTTTTTTACTAAGCTTGGACCAACTTACATCCAACTAGTTAATAGTTTGGATTGAAATAAGAAAACCAAGCAATAAAGAATTTCCAATCCACCATTTTAGCCTTTAGAGGTTCGGCCAAACAACCTCACCATGGCCGAACCTTTTTTGGTCCACCATTGATGTTTTCCTTGCTTTTGAAGGTTATTTGTGATGATTAAATGATAAGTTTATTTATTTTTTACATAAATTTTAGCTAGAATATGATATGAGGATGTTGTTTGACTTTAAATGTTGACTCCATGTTTTCTTCTCTTTTTAATTCGTCATATCTTGTTGAATCTCCTCATATATTGTAGATGCCTTCATATGATGGAAATGGAGATGTTCAATGAGTATTTGAGTGAAATGAAATGTTGATTGCTTATGGAAATGCCATAGAGTAATTGGCCAAGGTAGTTTCCTTGCTCGGCAAAAACTTGCTTATCCATTTATGGCCAAATGTTGCTTGATCTTATGTATTTTATTTTTGTGTTTGTCATGTTTACTAAATTTCCAATATGTTGGATTAATTTTCAATGGAAAAATGATAGTTAAATGAATTGTTTGGTTAGATTTTTAAAGAACAAAATGGTGGAATATTCAAACCAATATCAAAGTTTGTTATGTTTGATCCATTTTTTTCTCTTGAATTTTCATATGAAACTTGTTTGTAATTTAGTTTTGTAAATGCATAGGCTTGTAATTATTTTTTTTATCATGCTTTTATCATGCATTCAGTAATGGCATTTATGCAATTTATTCTTGTCGCGTGTATAATTTCATAAAATCCCAAATCCATTTAAATTTTTAAGGATTTATATGAAAACCTTTTATGAAATAATATGTTCTCAATTGCCGCCTAAATATTAAGGTATTTAGGAAATTTTATTTCATTAAGAATTTTCGTACAATTCCACAACTCAAAATAAATTCGCTTTGCTAAAACTATGATTATAAAAAGACAAAATAATAAAAAATAATAGGATAAAATTTTAAATATAAAAATTTGCATCCAAACTCTACCTAGATGTTGAAGAGTCTAAGTGGTCTCTTTATATTTGAAAACTTGATTTTTAAATTCATATTTAATTATCATTTGCATATGTTTCATTTTTAGATTAATGTCCTCATTTATAGTGCATATATATATTTGCTCTAGTTATGGATGTTTAATATTAATTATATTATTTTTTATTTTTTTTACTGCATAAAAAGTTTTCTTAAAATTTTTTAGTTTTGAACAAATAAAATTAAAAGAGTATTCTGTGAAATATAATTGTTAATACTCTATCTCGATGTTGAAAACTCATCAATGATTATTATTTATAAAGAGTGTTATTTTATTATTTTAAAAAGAATGTTATGATATATCTTAAATGGAAAGACTATATTCGAATTTAACCTTTATGTCGGATACTCTGAAGCTATTTATTTAATTTAAAGATTTTCATAATATTCCTAAATAAAGGATTTTTTTAAACTAATTTTCTTTCTCCCAAATAAAGGGAATTATAATTAAATTTCATATAAAAAAATCATTTTTATCCAGAATTACAAATAGTGAATAATTAATTGGTACCAATTTTATAGGCATTGTGGGAGTGTTAATCCTTCCTCACATGCAGCCGACTCTTGAATCCAATCTATTTTTATAGACCCAAATTATTTTTTTAATAAAGCTTTAAACTTGTTTTATTGTTTTATTAAAAGATAAAATTTTTGGGTGGCCAATTACACCTTAAAAAAAAAATTAGTAGCGACTCATCATGTTTTACATGACTTTTTAATTTTTACATCTAGCGATCGAGTATCTGGACCAATATGTTATGACAGCTTTGTGACTCCACTAGAGACATTTTGAAGGTCAAGCCAAAATTTTTAATTTTGCATTATTAAAAATTTGGATTCAATTGGTTTGAATTGATATTTAATTTAGTTCCTTTCATTTTAATTTCTTAAAAAAAAAATGATACCTATACACATAAGTTAATAAATAAAATAAAATGTATGTTAGCTATTACTTTGTTTTGATTTGGTGTTTTAATACATCACTTTGCACATCTTTGCATATTCACTTACATGCATGAGCTTTAGACTAGGGCTCCATCTTTATTAGAAGGAAGTGAGGTAGCTATGCTCTTATGAGGTAATAATCTTTACATTTGCTAGCAAAACGCTTCCACTTGATTAAACCCTTTATGTTAGTAGCTTATAATGGGTGAAGATCAGGGAACCTTACTAATCTATGATGGATGATGATTTAAGGAATAGTCTAAGAACCTTTAGATGTATAAATCCCAACCCAGTATATCGTGAGCCCTAAAGATCCAGCCTAGGATAGAGCCATGTCGTCTTTCTCGAAAAAATTACTTAAAGCTAGGACACTATGTAAATTATACTATGTTATATGCTATGCTTGATTATTTATTTATTTATTTGTTTATTTATTTGTTAACATTACTGACTTATTTAATTTTTTTGTTGCCTTTAATCTTACTGCATGCATCATATAGGCATTATATTTCTTAGAAGTGGTATTTGTTTTGGATCAATCAATAATAAAGAAATACTTATGAAGCCATTAGTAGCATTAGCCTCCAGCAAGAATTATTTAGAAGTCAAAAGCCAATCTAAAAGCACCTAAGGAAAAGAAAGAGATTACTTAGGGGTCAATTATGTGTTCACACTTCCACAGTTGGTGCACATGGATTTGAATCAAAATGATGTAGTTGTGTTAGAATTTATATGGCAACAATGGGGAGTAGAAAGGAAAAAGTATTTTTTGAGGAAATATGGGGATATGGCATTGCTCATGTTAGTGAAGATTGATAAGGCACTAGTTAAGGCTGTAATGCAGTTTTAGGATCCATCTTATCAATGTTTCATATTTAACCAATAAGACTTGGCCTCCACAATTGAAGAATATTCATTTTTATTCTAGATACAGTCTACTAATGAAGATAAGATCTATGGGATGGAGCAGAAAACTACCAGATATAGAAAGAAGTTAGCCAAACTTATATAAATAGGGGTCAAAGAGATAGATAAGCATAAGAAGGAAAATAACAGGGTTGAGACTATTCCATTAGCTTTTCTGTTTAAGCATATAAGTAAGCATATTGATATTGATAAGGGATTGGATATGTTTGCTCTAGTCGTATATGGGTTGATGATATTCCCCAAGGTATTAGGACATCTAAAAGCATCAATGGTCAACTTTTTTGAGCAATTGGTTAAAGTTATAAATCTTTTGCCAACTATTTTAGTAGAGACCATTAGATCACTTAATTTTTATCAAAGGAAGGGTGAGGGGCGATTCATAGAATATGCCCAGCTACTTTTTATTTGTTTTAGAAGTCACTTTTAGGGAAAAGAAAAGATATTATTTTAGCTATTCTCTATTAATTTTATTCCCATCAAGGAGTTTGTCACTAAGAAATGGTGGAGGGATTAGACAAAAAGTCAATGGATGTTGTTTTTTCTAGAGCTTACTAGTGAGGATGTAACATGGAGGGTACCATGGATGCTTCCTATAACCATTTTGTATTGTTGTGGAAATGAGTCATGGGTACCCTTATTAGGGATATGAGGGGTGTGAGTTATGCACCTCTTATGGTTCAAAGACAATATGACTCACATCAGTTCATCCCTATGACTCATGGACTCAGTTTGCTCGAATTTGATTATGGGGTACCTGGTTATATGAAAAAAGTCTATGAAGTCATCATGGAAGCAAGTTAACTGGATGAGCCTGGCTAGATTTGTAAATAATATAACGAAAGGGTACCTTGCATGAAGAAAGAAAAATGTTAATAAAGTTAGGCCTTTAGTAGTCGACGTTTCAGATAAGTTGCCCACTTCTATTTCAGGGTTGGTATGGTTGACTTTGGAGATCACCCAATAAGAGTTTGAGATTGAAAGAAAAAAGATGGAAAAAAAGAAGATGATAATAATAGATTAGGTTAATCAATTGAAGTATGATTTAATGATGTAGTATAGAAGTTGACCAAGGAACGAAAGGTATTGGAAAAAGATTTGCAAGATCTTCATCAAGAAAATAAGAGATTGAGGTTGGACATCAGACATTTGAGGGGATCCAAGAAGGATATGGAAGAATTAAAAGAGATAAGAGCGTATTGGAAGAATTTAGCTTAAGAAAACAAATAAGTGATCTTTGCACTCACCAAAGAATAGCACACATGGAAAGAAAATTTTCGGGAGTTTTTGTAAAGATAGCTAAGTGCCAGAAAGAAAATGAGAAGCTAAAGGTCAAATTAAAGAAGGAACAGAATAGGAACTCTGATTTGTAAAATGAGAAAAAGGCTTCGAAAGATGAATTAATGAGCTTGGAGATTCAGTTGGTCAACAATGAGAATCATATAGATAAGATTTTGATTGAATAGCAAGAGAAGAAGGATTATTGGGTCCATACTTGCAACATGAAAGTGGATGCTCGAGAAATGTGAAGAGTGGATAGTTTAAGAAAGTAGTAGTACATAGAGCATTTGACTTCATAAATCTACAAGGCAGTGCAAAAAGCCAATGAAATGGTAAAGAAAGCTAAAGAATTGGAGCAGGAGGTCATACCAACTCAACATGGCAATTAATGCTTGTTAAATTCTTATGTGATGCTAGGGAGCAATATGTTCAAATTAGGTATTTTTATGGTTTCAATGCAAGAATGATTGGATGATGAACAAGGATTTCTATGGTTAATGAATGTTTTCTTTGCTTAGATTGATCCAAAACAATACTTCTTTTGCATTGCATTACATTCATTGCATTAATAATTAATAGCAATATTAATGGTAGCAATGGCAATAATAATTATACCATGTGTTCTAATTTATGATTAATAATTAAAGGTTCAAGGATAATGAAGCCAAAGAATTTTGATCAAGCAATTTCATATAGATATAGTACACATTCTAATTCTTGAGCTATAGAAGAAAAGAATACACTAGGTTTGATAGGATAGAGAAGGCACAAGAAGAGATAAATGAGAGGATGATAGAAATTTAACTGAATATCGAGGCATAAATGTCCAAGTTAAGGTAATTGTTAACTAGTTCCTTAAAAGGCAAGGAAGTTGCCAGTATATAAGGGTTAGGAAATGGGGTTAATGTGGCAAAATCAGTATATCTTTTGAAATTTGATCCATTGCGAGTTCATACCTACTAAAGAATCTATTTACAATCACTAGCCACCCAACCTTTCACTAGACCTTCTATTAATCAATCTTGACCTTTCACTTTTACTAAACCATCTTAGATACATATGAATATTGATCCTATCACTATACCAATTTTGGATGAGCCTACTAAACAAGAAAAGCTATGTGGCATGTCTGTGCCAGTAGTGAATGGTGAGATGAAGAATAAGTATGATTTGTTGGAAAAAAGACTAAAAGCTGTTGAAGGGAATGATGTTTTTAGGAATATGGATGCAAATGAGCTTAGTTTGGTGCTTGATGTAGTTATATTGGCAAAATTCAAGGTTCCTGACTTTGAAAAATTTGATGGAACCAAATGTCCATTTGTTCACATTACGATGTTTTGTCATAAGATGGTAGGCCATACTCATAATGACAAGCTTCTAATACATTGTTTTTAAGATAGTTTAGTTGAATCTGCAGCAAGATGGTATGTCTAATTAGATTAGAGCCGGATTCATACGTGGAAGGACCTAGCCAAATCTTTCCTAGCTCAGTAAAAACATGTCATAGACATTACCCCAGATAGGCTATATCTATAAAATATGGAAAACAAGTCAATTGAAACTTTTCAATAATATGTGCATTGTTGAAGAGATGTAGTAAACTCAAGTAAAACGATCGTTAACCAAAAAGGAAGTTACTATATTGTTTATTAGCATATTAATGGCCCCATAATTTGATAAACTAGTAGGAAATGCTACTAAGAATTTTTTTGATATGGTGATTTCGTGAGAGATGATTGAGAATGCTATTAAAACTGGTAAAATTGAAGGGCCTGAAGCTTCCAATGCCAAAAAGTCAGCCAATCTAAGGAAGAAAGAGCAAGAAGCACATGCTGTGTCTATAAGGAATCCCTAATTTTGTCTCTTTATCTTGTATAATCTGAAACCACAATTCCCTATTTACTACCCAAATACCAACCAAGCTGTCCAACTATTATACTACTCTTAACCCTATTAACAATCACTATACAAATCAAGGTCAGTCCACAGCCACCTAGTTTTACTTTAACAATTCGGGCAGCCAATCCAAGTCAAAAGAATTTGCAAAGTAGAAGTAATAGGGAAAAGCCTCAATTTGAACCTATTCCTATGTCATACACCAATTTGTATCCACAGCTAATGAAGGGTTATCTTATTACTCCAAAGTATATAGTGCCATTGAAACCACCATACCTAAAATGGTATGATCTTAATGCTAAATGTGATTATCATTATAGTGTGGCCGGCCACTCTACTAAAAATTGCACAACTTTAAAATATAAGGTGCAAGAATTAATAAATGAAAGCTTGTTGAATTCTAGTTCTAGAGTAAAGCCTAATATCAGTAAAACCCATCTTCCTAACCATTTTGATGGCAATACAAGTGCTATGTTTGACGGACAAGGGTTAAGAATGAAGAGATGGGTCAATGAAGTCAAGACTCTTATAAAGAAAATATTTGATTATTTGGTCAGGACAAACATGGTTATTCCAATAGTGGATGATAAAAACAATTTGGATGATGACCATGATTATTGTTACCATAAGAAAAATGTGGGGCATGTGATCTAAGGCTATTTAGGGTGGTGTTACAATAGTTAATAGATGAAGGGGTCATTGAGTTTTATGTTAAAGTGTTGATAATGTGAACATGATAGGTGATAAATTAGAAACACCTTTCATTCCAAAACCCCTTACCATCTTTTATGATAAGAAAACAGAACCAATTAATGAGGAATTGATGCATTTTCCTAGGGCACCACTAATAATTTTTGTCCCTAGCCCTTTTTCCTACAAGAATGATAGGTCGATTTCGTGGGACTATAATTGTGAAGTGAAAATTTAAGGGTCTACGGATGGATTAGCTTTAGAAAACAAGAAAGGCAAACTCACTACAAATATAATAGGAATAGGAAAAATGACTAGAAGTGGTCATTGTTATTCTCTTGAAATGCTTGAAAAGGCTAAGGAAAAGCAAAGGAAAGAAAAGAAGTCATAGCAGAAAAAGGTCTTAATCCTATTAAAATGAACCTAGAGGTCCAGTACAAGAAGCCTGTATTAAAAAAAAGAAGCTTACGAGTTTTTCAAAGTCATCAAGCACTGTGAGTATAGTGTAGTGGACCAATTGAATAAGTTACCAACACATATTTTTTGGCTATCACTCCTATTGAATTCAAAACCATATAGGAATTCTCTATTGAAGGTACTTAGTCAAGCTTATGTTGAGCATAATATTTTTGTAAAAAGTATGGATTATATGGTAGGGAGTATCATGGCCCTAAATTTTATTTCCTTTAATAATGATAAGATACCTCCTAAAGGGAGTGGAAGTGTTAAGGCTTTGTACATTATTGTTAAGTGTAAGACCTATACAATGGCTAAAGTGTTTTTCGATAATGGGTCATCCATTAATGCAATGCCTATGACCACACTTTGAAGGTTGTCGGTGGATCAATCACATATAAGGAATAGCCATATGATAGTTAGGGCTTTTAATGAGGCACGGAGAGAAGTGATTAGAGATATTGAGATTCCATTATAAATTGGTTTGTGTACCTTTAATGTCCAATTCTAGGTTATGGATATTATGCCCTCATATATTTATTTACTCGAAAGAATTTAGATTCATATTATGGGAGTTGTGCTTCATCCTTACATCAAAACATGAAGTTCATTGTCAAAGGAAAGCAAGTTTGCTTAGATGGTGGAAAGACCTACTGGTAACCAAAACTTTGATAGCTTTATAGGTTAAAGCTACCGAAAAAATGCAAAAGTACTCATTTAGAGCCTTTGAGATTGTAAATGCTACATATATTAGATAAGGGTAAAAAATACATGTGCCTTAATTGTCAAAAACTACAAGCATGGTAGCTAAGCAGACCATTGTTAGATAGAAGAAAAATGATGTTAGCTAAGCCTACTACTATAGATAGAAGAAAAATGATGTTAGAAAAAAAAGAAAAAAGAATGGCACACTTCAGAGGCCATGGTTGAGACAGTGAGGGGATGGAATTCCCGTACTTGTATGAGACATTTCATTCTTACGCATATATCTATCCTAGATTGATAAAAGTAGAAAGAGAAGAATCAGTTGTTAGAATAAAAAAAGTTTTCTTTTAGGTTCAAATTATGAAAGATATGAAGGAGATGCAAAAAGACAAGACATTCCTTTTTCCTTTTTTAAAGTTAGGAATTTAAAAATGGTGTCTTGGCTAAACATATAAAACTTTATGTTTCAATTGTTTGGGCCTCAAAGAATATAAAGAGTAAATATATGGTCTTTGTTTTTAGTTATCCTAACTTAAGTAATGAATGCAATGCATTTCTCATACATCATTTTCTCATTTTTGTTTCTTTTCTTTATTGCTTATATCTATTTTATTTTACCCAGTTAGCCTATATCTCTTAGTGACTATACCTATTTTTAGGTCTTTAATTAATAAACATTATAGATGAGCAAAGCAATGATGCTAGATTTGATTTCAAAAATTCAATTGACATTAGTGAGCTTGATGATGATGTTGACTTTAAAGATTATAAGTTACCTCATGAGTTGTTAAAATGAGTGAAACAAGAGAAAAAACCTATAAAACCTCATCAAGAGACTATAGATCCATTGGATTTAGGAGATGGGGAGAATAAGAAGAAACTCAGGATTGGTTCATCATTGCCACCAATGGAAAAGAAAAAGTTAGTGGATTTGTTGAAGGAATATGTAGACATATTCGAATAGTCTTATCAAGACATGCCTAGTCTTAGTACAAATATTGTCGAGCATAAACTGCCACTAAAACCAAGGTATTGACCTGTGCAATAGAAGCTGAGGTGCATGAAACTAGAGATATTGAAAAAAAAAGAAGAAATAAAAAAATAATTTGATGTAGGTTTTTTGAAAGTGGCTAAATACCTTAAATGGGTAGCCAATGTAGTCCCAGTTCTTAAAAAAGATGAAAAGGTGAGGATGTGTGTGGATTATCAAGATTTAAATAAAGCTAGCCCAAAGGATAATTTTTCATTGCCACATATTGACACTTTGGTAGATAATATTGCTAAGCATTCTACTTTTTCATTCATGGATGAGTTCTCTAGATATAATCAAATCAAGATGGTTTAGGAAGATATGGAGAAAACCATATTCGTAATGATATGGGGTACATTTTATCATAAGTTATGCCATTTAGACTTAAAAATATCGGTGCCACATATCCAAGAGCAATGGTTACTCTTTTCTATGACATGATGCATAGAGAGATATAAGTATATATGGATGATATGATAGCAAAGTCTAGGAAAAGAGAAGATCATGTAGTTAACCTTAAGAAGTTCTTTGAAAAGCTACGAAAGTACTAGCTCAAGCTAAATCTAACCAAATGCATGTTTGGGGCTAAATCGGGGAAATTGTTACGATATGTAGTTAGTGAAAAAGGTATTGAGGTAAACCCTAAGAAAATTTAGGCCATTCAAAATTTGGTAAAGCCGTATACATAAAAGGAAGTGAGAAGCTTTTCGGGGCAATTGAATTATATTTCTTGTTATATATTTAAGTTCACTTCAAAGTGTGATCCAATCTTTAGGCTATTGCACAAAAATAATCCTGGTAGTTAGAATGAAGAATGACAAGGTGCTTTTGAGAAGATTAAAGAGTATTTGACAAATCCACCATTATTAGTGCCACTTATTGTCGAAAGGCCACTAATATTGTATTTAATGGTGTAAGAGAATTCAATAGGTTGTGTACTGGGGCAAAGAAATGGAACTGCCAAGAAAGAATAGGCCATTTACTACTTGAGCAAAAGTTCACAGGTTATGAGACTAAGTATTCCCAATTTGAAAAAAATATATTGTGCATTAGTGTGGACTACTCATAAGCTTAGGCAATATATGCTTTATCACACAACCTAGCTTATATCGAAGTTGGATCCCCAAATACATGTTTGAGAAGCCATCCTTGTCAGCAGAATAGCAAGATGGCAAGTCATGCTATTGGAGTATGATATTGTGTATGTGCCTTAAAAGTCTATAAAAAAGGGTATGATAGTTGATTTTCTTGCTAATAGGGCCACAAACGATTATAAGCCCATAAAGCTTGATTTCTCGGATGAAAATCTAATGATAATCTTATGGGATGAAGATGAAGAGCCCATGAAAAAGTCATGAAAGATGTTTTTTGATGGGGCATCTAACATAATGGGGCATGCCATTAGGGTAGTATTAATATCTTCGGAAAGAAATTACTAACCTAGTATTGCGAGGCTGAATTTTAATTGTACAAACAATATTGCTCAATATGAGGCATGTGCCATAGGATTATAGATCACCTTTGAAAAGAAAATTGATCTAATAGAGGTATATGATGACTCAACCCTAGTGATTTACCAATTGAAAGGTGAATGGGAGACTAGGGATCCAAAGTTGGCGTTATACCAAAAGCACATAGCAAATTTGATTAAATAATTCAAAGAGATTCAGTTTCAACATGTTCCTCAATAAGAGAATCAAATTGCTAATGCAATGGTTACTTTAGTTTCAATGTTCAAGATAAATGCCAATATGGGAACTCAACCCATTCTAGTACAAAAGTGGGATTTACCGACCCATTGTTCAAATGTGAAGGAAGAAATAGATCGTTGGCCCTAGTATCATGACATTGTACATTACATTAAATGTTTTGAATATCGTGAGTATGCTTTTGAGAATGATAAAAGGATTATTCGAAGATTAGCAGTGGAGTTTGCGCTTGATGGGGAAATCTTGTACAAGAAGGGTCGAGATCATGTACTGTTGAGATGCGTAGATGCTATGGAAGCTAGAAAGATTTTAAAGCAAGTCCATAAGGGGATTTGTGGGATGTATGCTATCAGATGCATGATGGCCAGATAGATAATAAGGGTAGGATATTAGTAGATAATATTGGAGAATGATTGCATCAATTATGCTAGAAAGTGCCACAAATGTTAGATCTATGTAGACAAAATTCATTCTCCTCCAGTCCCATTGCATGTGTTAGCACCACCATGGCCATTCTCGATGTAGGGAATGGATGTGATTGGGCTTATAACTCCGAAAGCTTCAAATGAACATTAGTTTATCTTAATGGTGATTGATTACTTCACTAAGTGGATAGAAACAACTTTTTATGCTAGTGTTTCCTAGATAGTGGTGTGCAAGTTTTTAAAAAAGAGAGATAATATGCTGGTATAAGCTCCTAAAAAGAATTATCTCTGACAATGCTACCAACTTGAATAGCAAAATGATGAAGGAAATATATGTACAGTTTAGATAAAGCATCATCATTCAGCGCTCTATCCCCCAAGATGAATGGTGTGGTAGAGGCTGTAAATAAAAGCATAAAATGAATACTGAAAAAGATGATCGATATATATAGAGATTGGTATGAGAAATTACCTTTCGCGTTGCTCACTTATAGGACATTGGTTCGAACTTCAATTAGAGCTGCCCTATTTTTCTTAGTTTACGGGATGGAAGTAGTGTTGCCTATCATAACGGTTTTGGGGACCACTAAACAAATTTGGATAACAAAAGATAAAGTCACGACCAATCCTTTTTGTCTAGGTGTAAATGGCCACCTATTAAAACTTACCTTCTTAATAAAATTTTAAAATTTATTAAAAAGATAATTTTTAGGTCTATAAAAAAATAGTTTAGGTTCGAGAGTCGGTTACATGTGAAAAAAGATTAGCACCCCTATCGCGACCATTTAAAAAATACTAATTAATTATGTGTTATCTTTTAATATTAACTAAAATGGTCTTAATTTTGGTGTTTAAAATTTAATTTTCTAATTTTCTTTAAAAACATATTTTTAATTTTTTAGTAAGCTAAAAAAATAAATAAGAACCTTATATTAAAAAATTCCTAAAAATATTCTAATACTCTGGCAACATTAAAAAAAACTATCTCACTTAAGAAATTTTTAAGAATTGCTATTCAGAATTCTAAAAAATCCTATCCCAAGGGTTCATATTTATTTTTAGCATTTATATTTGAAAAACGTAAAATATGATATTTATAATTTGAAAGCAAATAGTATTTTCTAAAACTCATTTCTATGCCATTTATAAAACAAAAAGTGAAAAAATCTTTATTGAAAATTAATCTAAATACTCCAATACACTTGCAACATTTTGGGTAGATTTTTTTACCTAAAAATTCTTAAAGAATCACTACTTAAATTTTTTTATGATCTCATTCTCAAAGATTTTTTTATCGAATTTTAAAAATTATTAAAAGTCATATAATAATATAATTATCTATAAATATATTTATTTCCAAAAAACACTTTTATTTATTAAGAAAAACTATTCAAAGAAAATAATTAAGAAATAAAAATTTTTTGTATTGAAAAGAAACTCTAAATATTCCAATACTTTAATAATTTTTAAAAGACTTTTCTCACCTAAGGAATTCTCATGAATCACTATTTAGACTTTTTGGAATCCCATCGTAAAAAATTTTTATTACTTAATTAATAAAAAAAATGCTTTTATGAGTATTTATACTTTTTATTTTTTTACAAGAATTATTCAAATTAATTAAAAAGTTTATATCGAAAAGAGTTTCTAGATATTCCAATACTTTGGTAATTTTTAGAAATCTTTTTTCACCTAGGAAATTTTAGGGAATCACTACTTGGACTTTCTAAAGTCCCATTATCGAAAATTTTTATTATCATATATTAATATGTAATGCAAACAATAGAGTAGAATATGCACATGAAAAATATATATTGCTTGTTATTATGTTATACATTTTATTATTTAATTATGTTTTAATCTTCTTTAATTATTTTCCAATTATCACTAAAATTTTTTAAAGGAACAAAGTAAACAAAATCTTTTATTAAAAATTATCTAGATACCCTGATACTTTGGTGATATTTTAAAAAAAATTTCTCACCTAGAAATTTCTAAAAAATCTCTGCTCGAACTTCTTTAGAATTTCATCTTTGAAAATTTTATTCACTTTTTCCTTTCTTAGTTAATTTTATTTTTTATTCTAATTTTTTAATCTTTAATTATACCAATTTCATTACTAAAAGAGTCATTATACATTATTATTAACATCTATCCAAATATTAGAAAAATAGACAAATGAAACTTTTTTGTATTGAATATTTTCCTAAATACTCTATTTCTTTACATGTATTTTTTAGAAAAATATCCTCACCTAGAGATTTTAAGGAATCACTACTCGGATTTTCTTAAAATCTCATCATTAGAAAATTTTATTATTATATTATTATTATTATGTTTGGTGTAAATCACAACATAAAAGAAAGTTCTAAAAAATAAATTGGAACACAACATTGTAGATTACATAAAAATTACAATACGTATAAAGATCCATCCATAAAAAGATATATATACATATATATATATACATAAAATTTAAATTATAATTGAGCTTTAACAATTCAAATGAGATGTGACTATATTTATATGACACATATAAATTATGCATGACAACTGGCCTTATGGAGAACAAGTAGATTTTCAACATATTGCAGCTATTGTATATAACAAGAACTTTAATAACACTTAGGATTCCTTATCACCTAGCTTGAAGTCAATGCTACCATTTTGCAACTTTCTACTTTCATCTAAAGGTAAAATAATAATAATAATAAGAGAATAGAGTTCTAACAATCTCTAGAGCTGCGTGACTTGCTATCCATGTTTAGGAGGCTTATTTTATTACACATTTTAGTTTAGTTTTTAAGTGTTCTGGATTCTAGTTCCTAGGTTCTTTTATTTTTTAAAAAATTTACAGCAGAACATGAGAACACAAAGGATGTGATGCCTAGCTTGTACATGTAAAGGACAAGTATACAACCTAAACTATTAATGACCTCTAGCTTGAGGAAGAAGGAAAAAAGCTATCATTCGAAATCCTTTATAAATAGTCCCTTGGACCACACCATGTTTGAAACATTTTCTTTCATGAAAAAAGTTTACAAAAACGTTAGGTGCCGTAAGTAGCAATATTTATGGAGCTAACAGGATACATGTAGAAGCAAAGAAACGATGAGCATAAAAGTCCTTTTTGACTTCCCTAAGTTTTTATTCACTACAAAAGAAAAAAAAAACATGCATTTTCATACCATAAGTTTTCAAAGCTTCATAAACAGTAAAACAACATAACTACTTTCGTGTAGAAATATTTTTCCTTCCTCTTTTTTTTTTTTTTATTATTCTTGTGCAATAAAAGGAAAGCCAACAAACTGGCAAAAATGAAGGTTTCAAGCTTCCATCAATGGGTTATGCAGAAAGCCAAACAACAAACATTGAAATATTAAAACTACAGGTTTTCTTAAATAAACAAGGTAATAAACATGAACAAAATAGCACCAAATACACACAAAACGAGATAAATGAGATAAAAGAAAATAAAAAGAAACAAGCATCCAACATACTATAAGCATATGGAGTTACCTTCTTATTTCTTCTTTATCTTCTCTCTTTTTTTTTTAGTAATTTTTTTCTTATCTTTTTTTTTTACATCCTCATTTCTTCTCTCTTCCCTCTCTTCTTCAGTAGACCCCTTTTTTTTTTTCCTTAAAAATCAAACCCCCTTGAAAAATATCTTATTTTAGTGAATATAGACTTTTGGATGAAATCTCATCCAAGGGTGAAAGTTTCTTCTTTTTTTTTTTCTTTTCAAGGAACCAGCTTTGGCCATTGGATCAAAATTGATAAAAGTTTCAATTTTTATGTCCTATAAACCCATAAAAAACTATTTTACCCCTAGTGCAAAGTTTTTGATATTTAGGTCATTTTCTTAAAAATCAATGTTCCCTTGCTCATTTTTGGAAATTTAAAACATAAAAAATTATGAAATATTATGAAATTGAGATTTGAAAACTTTCATGAAAATTAGAGCTTAAAAAAGTCAAATTATGAAAATACACTTTTAGTAGTACTTTGGTAATTTCACACTTCTTGGGTTACTACTATGATTTTAAATACACAAAAAATCATAAAATGTTATGAAATTGAGATCTGAAAAGTTTCATGACAATCCAAGCTTGGGAAAGAAAAATTACGAGAATACCCTTATATGGGTATTTTGGTTATTTCACACTTTCTAAGGTATTGCTATGATTTAAATGCACCAAAAATCATGAAATATTATGAAATTGAGATCTGAAAAGTTTCATGACAATCTGAGCTTGGAAAGGTCAAATTACAAAAATACCCTAATAGGATATTTTGGTAATTTTATACTTTTCAAGGTATTGCTGTGATTTTAAATGCATAAAAAACTATGAAATGTTATGAAAATAAGATCTGAAAAGTTTCATAAAAATTTAAGCTCGAAAAAATTAAATTATAAAAATACCCTTATAGGGGTATTTTAATAATTTTACACTTTTTGAGGTACTGTTATGATTTCAAATGTACCAAAAATCATGAAATATTATGAAATTGAGATCTGAAAAGTTTTATAAAAATATGATCTTTGAAAGACTAAATGACGAATATACCCTTATAGGGGTATTTTGGTAATTTCACATTTTTGGGGTATTGTTATGATTTTAAATGTACCAAAAATCATGAAATATTATAAAATTAAGATTTGAAAAGTTTCATGAAAATCTGAGCTCGAAAAGGTCAAATTACAAAAGTATCCCTTAAAGGGTATTTTAGTAATTTTGTACTTTCCCCTGTACAATAAAAATTTTAGTATTTTAAAAATCAAAAAATTTGATTTTAAACCACATTGATTCCAATTAGGTTGTGAACTTTAAGGATTAACCATGGTTCTATTCATTTGACTAAGTTTTGTGTAATTTTGACCAAGGTTGACTTTGGGGTTTACTCGTTTCATTTATTCTTTATTTCACATGTATCCATATGAAAGGGTATCATCCATATAAATTCAATGCAAAAGAGTTTGATAGTAATCATTTGGGTCTTTTTTTCTTTGTTTATTAGGCCTAAATATCGATGCATTTTATGAGCTTTTTAAGGGTTCTTTTTATGGGATTCAAATAGGCTTTATTCAACTATGCTAAAATGTTTCGGATAAAATTTGGTGTCTACAACTGCCCCTATTTGTAAATTTCTAAGAATAAAAAATAATGCAAAGACATAGAAAATAGTTTTGTCTAGATGATGATTTTGAGATTTTTTTTTTTTGTTTTTGTTAATAGTTTTCCCTAAACAGAGGCTTTGAAACTTTGAAAATGGCTCCCCTTAAACAAAAACTTTGAAACTTTGAAAATGGCTTTCCCTAAATAGAGGCTTTGAAACTTTTTGAAAAAAATCTTATTTGAAATTGTTGCCTCTAAATAGAGGTTTTTGAAATTTTGTAAAAGGCTACCTTTAAATAGAGGTTTTGAAACTTTGAAAATGGCTCCCCCTAAACAAAAGCTTTGAAACCTTTTAAAAAATCTTGTTTGAAAATTGCTCCTCCTAAACAGAGGTTTTGAAACTTTTAAAATGGTTCCCCTTAAACAGAGGCTTTCAAACTTTTAAAATAGCTCCCCCTAAATAGAGGTTTTGAAACTTTTAAAAAATCTTGTTTAAAAATTGCTCCCTATAAATAGAGGTTTTAAAACTTTTAAAATGGCTCCCCCTAAAGAGAGACTTTGAAACTTTAAAAAAAAATCTTGTTTGAAAATTGCTCCCTCTAAATAGAGGTTTTGAAACTTTTAAAATGGCTCCCCTTAAACGGAGGCTTTGAAACTTTTTTTAAAAAATCTTGTTTGAAAATTGTTCCCTCTAAAAAGAGGTTTTGAAGCTTTTAAAACGGCACCCCCTCAACAGAGGGTTTTAAACTTTTTTTTGCCCTCTTTTTTGTTTTCTTTTTTTTCTAATATTTACAAAGTTGATAACACAATCATGATACAAATGTCTATTCTCATCAAATGATGTTAATGGAAATGTCGATGCAAATAAAAATATCAATGCAAATGTAAAGAATGTGAAAGCTTAATGCAAATACATTTGACTTTTTCACAATGCAAATGACAATGTTCCTTTCATGTAAATGCCCTTACAAATACCTTTTCTTAGGATGCATATGCCATGATGCAAATGCAAATTTCTTTCTTATGGTGCAAATGCAAATATCTTATACAAGTGTAAATACAAGTGATACAAATGCGAATGTCTTTCTTATGATGTAGATGCAAGCAATGAAAATGCAAAATGTCTTTTTTATGATGTAGATGTGATTGCAAATGTCTTTCTTATGATGTACATGCAAATATGAATGTGAGTGATGCAAATATTAATGTCTTTTTTTTTATTTTTGTTTTTTACATTATGCATATCAAATAATCTTCTCATGATACAAATGTGAACATGAGTGATGCAAATGTGAAGACTCTTTTTGTTTTTGCAACATGTAGATTAAATGTCTTTTTGATGATGCACATCTAATTGATGCAAATGTGATTTTTTTAGCATGTTGGTCAAATGTCTTTTGCAATTGATGCAAATTCAAAAATCAAGACGACACCATAAGTAAAAAATAATGAACGACCTAGATGACACCGAAGTCAAAAAATAAAGAATGATAAGGATAACACTGTAAGTCAAAAAATAAGAAAATAATTGGGACAACATCACAAGTCAAAAAATAAGAAAATGATCAAACAACACTACAAGTTAGATAAAGTAACTGTTAATTTGGGTTTACATTCTAGCTAATCTTGGGCTTATGTGCAAGCTAAGCTAGACTTAAAATTTCATTGGAGGCCACCTAATTGGGCTTAAAATTTGGTGCCAGTTAAACTACGCTTAAAAATTCATTGGGGGCTACATAAATTGAGTTTAATTTTTTTTTTTTGTGACAGATAAATTGGGCTTAACTTTGGAAGCTAGCTCAGCTGGGCTTAAAAAATTCATTGGGGCTAGATAAACAGAGCTTAAAATTTTCATCAAGGGCCAAATAAACTAGGCTTAAAATTTTTTTTTGGTACCAAATAAATTGTGCTTAAAATTTCATTGGGTGCCAGCTAAGCTAGGTTTAAACTTTCATAGGTGCCAGATAAACTAGGCTTAAAATTTTCATCAAAGGCCAAATAAACTAGGCTTAAATTTTCACTAGGAACCAGCTAAGCTAGGCTTTAAAATCTTCATCAAGTGCTAGGTAAACTGGGTTTAAAATCTTTCTTTGGTGCTAGATAAACTGGGCTTAAAATTGTATCAAGGGCCAGATAAATTGGGCTTAAATTGCGTGCTAGATAAACTAAGCTTAAAATTGAGTGCCAGCTAAGTTGGGCTTAAAAATTCTTTTCATGGCGTGCCAGATCAACTAGGCTTAAATATTTCCTAAGAGTCAACTAAGCTAGGCTTTAAAATCTTAATCTGGCGCTAGGTAAACTGGGCTTAAAATTTTCTTTGGTGCTAGATAAACCGAGCTTAAAATCTTTATTGAGTGTCGGGTAAACTGGGCTTAAACTTTCACTAGTGCCATGTAAACTAGGCTTAAAATTTTCATCAAGTGCTAGGTAAATTGGGCTTAAATTTTTATAAAGAACTAACAATTCCTATTAGAAATGAAAGAAGTGAACAGTTCTCTCTTAACGGATTGGATGATTATGCACCTAGAGATACTTGTTGATTCAAAAAAACTTTACCACTTAAAAGGATAAAAGGGATGTATACTTTTTTAACTAATTTTGGTTTATATGCCAACTAATCTAGGCTTATATGCCAGCTAAACTGGGCTTATGTACCAGCTAATCTAGGCTTAAGACTTCATTGGTGCCAAGTAATCTGGGCTTGCATACTAGTTACATTAGGCTTAAATTTCATCGATGCTAGATAATCTAAGCTTAACTTTCATTGATACTAAGTAAACTAGGCTTGCATGCTTGAGATTTAACAATCTTTATCAGAAATGAAGTGGAAATTCTTTCCAAATAGGTTGAATGGTTGAATGGTTCTGTATATGAAGATTTTTGTTTATTCAAAAGGGTTTCAACACTTGCAAAGGATATAATCTTTCCATGCAAGCTCACAGATGAAGCATAAATTTTTTCAAAAACATGAATTCCTTGAAATAAAAAATGTTAAACATTTTTTTTATTCTCTAAATGCAATATTTTGATATATGTCAAGGTTAGCTGTAAGGGCTTGAGATTTTAAAAGGCTATTTAAAAATGGACAAAAGTTGAGATTTTTAAAATCATCGCATCTCAAACTTTTGTGACTTTGATATTTTAGATCTTTCAATAAGGTTTGGCTTAGCATCTACAACATTTAACATTAAGAGTGGCCTTTAAGGTTTGCTCTAGACTACCTTTTTTAGGGTTTTTACCCTAGAGCCACTTTTATTTCTTTTTTTCCTCTTTTTATTTCTTTTATTTATTATTATTAACACATCATGCAGTTTAAAAAATTGCAAAACTAATCCGAAAGAGGAAAAAAAATTTTTTAAAAGGGGTTAACAATCCAAACAGGAAATTATGTAATAAATGGGGGCTTAAAAGATTCATGGTCATTTTTCCAAAAGAAACTCTTCAATTTTTAGCCTTTATGTTGATCCAATATGGATTTTTCAAAGGTTGTAACGTAGGTAAAAGTTTAATGGTGTAAAAAAAAAAAGGATATAAAGGCCTAAAACAAGTATTTAAAGGTATTTAAAACCAAAGATCATTTTTCCATTCAAAGGATACACTTTAAAGTCTATTCCTTTTAGCTTTCACCCATTTATTTCTTTTTTTTTTTCCTTCTTTTATTCTTCCTTTCATTTTTTTTTCTTTTCTTTTGCATTCTTTCATTGAGTGGATTTAAAACTTATTGTGAACTTTTATATTGAGATTTTTCCCCAACATATGGGATTCCATTCGAAAATCCCAATTCTTAACCCTTAAATGTGTTCTTTTTTGCCTTCTAGTGTGGTGGGTGATCCTTAGGGTTTATTTTGAAAGAATTCAATTAGACTCAAAGGGGTAACAAGGGATAAATTTCTACATTTATGAAAGGATAAAGAAAGAAGGCCATTTGTCATTTCAAGTATAAACACTTAAATTGTAGAACAGTTCTATTTAGGAAAATTATCTTGAAAAAAGGTTTTCATTTCAACAGTTTTTTTTAGCATTTTTTATTTTGGGCTTTTTTTGTTGTTCTTTTTCCAAAACTTTGAATTTGCCAAGACTTTATTGGAATTTGTTCAAATTTCCTAAGTGCATGATGTCATAACCAATTTTCTTTTCTTTTCATTTCTCTTTTTTTTTTACATGCCCCTTATAACACATACCTAAATTCATTTTACCAGTAATGCATTTCATGGAAGATGCTCCATTTTAACAAACCACCTTTAATAAAGGCTGTTACAAGAAAAGAGTCATGTGAATGGATGAAGCAAGAATCATGTGGAATTAACCCATTTAAGGTATCAAATGATCTAAGTTACTCCACAAAAAGAGAACAAAATGGTTGATCATAACTCATGTTGTCTCAAGGATAATAATGTATTTCTCTCTTGTCATCATGCCCCTAAAACACATAAGCCAACTAATTTTAGGATAAATAGCTGAAAGGTTGGTAAATCTGAGGTCATTATACAAGACTTGGGTTGCTTTGATTTTGAAAATTTTTGGAACTACAATAAAACATTGACACATCAAATTACCATATCTGAATTTTTTTAAAAAATGTCATATTTGTTTGATCTTCTAGGAATCCAAATTTTTTTCTTTTTTTTTTAATTAAAAGTTTCATTATTCATTGTCCTGAAAAAGAATATCACCTTTTGATATTATAACATTATCAAGTGAAAGCAAGGTTCATGAATTCAACTTTAAGGCTTTTAAGAGGTCATGGTTATTGAATAGAATCATTTGAAAGGCCTAAAAAATAGAGTTTAGGTATTTGACAAATCCCTAATAGTGATCACTAACTCATATGAGACTTAAAATTTCTTTTTTGTCCTTTTTTATTGTTTTTTGTGTTTTTTTTCTTTATGTTTTGTCTTTGTTCATTTTTTTTTCATAGCATTTTTCTATAACCTTAGGACCTAACTATGTAGGGCTTTATTCATATTTAACATTTTCCCCTTTTTTAAATATCAAATGATGATGTAAATCCATGGAACACTCCTAATGCACAATATCTATTCACGCAATCCAAACACTCAAACATGACCCAAAAATTCATATTCTCAATAATATTCTCAAGATGACACTTTAACTTACAAACAAAGGTTTCCAGTTTGACGATTCAATTTTAGTATCATTGATCCGCAACTCTCCCTCTATCAATAATCAATAATCAATTCTTTAAATTTATAGGATCTACATCAACCAAAGCTTGAATTGTATCCTTGAAGGCAGTAAAATCTTTTATGGAATATCCTTCGACCCATCATGAAACTCACACTTAACATTTTGATTATACCATTTTAGGTACAAAGGCTTTTTGGGCCTTGCAAGAACAATAGAGATTATATGGTTCTCAACCAGTAAGGTGAAGAACTCATCGTAAGACATTGGAAGTGAATGATACTCTTAACTTTCTTTCTCTTATGGCTTCGTGAATAGCTTGGGCTGATTCTTCATTTTGTAAATGTTTATGGTGAAGGAATTGAAGCACATAGATGAAGTGGTTGAGGAAAATCTTTGGCCCAAAATGTTGATTGGGAACAATATGGTTACCATTTAAAATGAGTGTTTATAAGGTCTTTTTATATCATGTGAAGGCTTTCTTGGCTTCGCCCTTCAAAAATTATTTCTTGTGCTTGTTCCGTAAAAATATCTGCCTTTATTTCTTTATTAGCATCTATAATTTTTCTTCTTTTTATCTCATTCTCAATTCAACTTACAACAAACAATAAATCTATAAACTCTAATGAAGTATTGCTAATCAACTTATCATAATAGGGAAAAGAAAAAGTATCAACAAACTGGGAATTTAGTTTCTTATTAGTAAGAGGTGGTCATAGTTACGATGCAACTTCCTTCTATCTAACAATATTTTCTTTGTAGATCTCATTAAGGTTTTTTCTTATATTTTGAAAGGTTAATCAATTTGGAGCCAACTCTAACATATGCTGGTATTGCTTCAAGAATGCCTGCAATAAATCCCTCCAAGTACAAATTTGACTACTCTTTAGACTATAATACCAATTGGCTATTGCCGTAGTCAAACTTTCTTGAAAAACATGAATAAGTAGCTTTTTGTCCACTAGTATACCTAACCATTTTATAACAATATTGAGCCAAATGTGTCTTAAGACATCTAGTTCTATTATACTTTTCAAATATCGCAACTTTGAACTTGGGCGAAATAACCACATTTGAAACTAGTTGATATTCCTTTGCATCAAAAGATTCATCCTTACCTTCAATAGCTTAAACTCTTTTTTCCAAGAAATTATACATTCTTTGTTCATTTAGATTCCTTAATACCTCTCTTATGGGTTTTAAGCTAGATCCTTCAGATTCATCATTTCCTTGAGTACAAAGTCTCTCGATAATCTTTTCCATCTCTCATTCCAAATCAAATATTCTCTTAACCTTTAGAAGAAATTCCAGGAATTATTTGTAAAGAAATTCCTTATTTTGGAGCACACATGAATTGCATTATATAGATACGTAAATGGATGAATGGATGAATGAATGAATGCAGAAATGACATAGCTCTTTAGTGAAAAGTATGAAAATTAACAAAGGAGCGAGAATGAAAGACAAACTATAATTCACATATCTAAGTTCAATAGACAACGTCATATCAGCATAAAAACATTTTTCAAACAGAAGAAATTTATAAACTTATCACTTGAAGACCCTCTTTAAACAAAAATCTTATCCATGTTCATTATCTTACCATCTCCTTCTCATTATTCTTAGATCTTTTAATCCCCCCATTGTAGTTGGATCGAACCATTTTACATCTATGAATAATTGCACCTTGTGCTTGAAACTTTCACAATTCTCAATAGAATGCCTTGTATTCCTACTATGGTATTCATATCTTACACTTGGGTTAAAATATTTTGGATACGGAAGCTTTAAAGGCTCTAAAGGCACAGGGACAATAAAGTGTCTCTTAACCAGACAAGGAAAAAATTTTCCATCTGAATTGGGTAAATGATCTAATTGTTTCTTTTTCTTGGGTAATTTTTAAGAGTCATAGTATTTGACGATGGTGCAAAGGTTCAAACTTGAGTAATTGACTGAATAGGTGGTTAGAGAATGAAAGGCCAAAGATTTTGGTTTAGATATAGATTTCTTGGAAATTGTATGAAGTTTTGGGCTTGATCGTAGATGTTTGGAAAAGAGGCCAAAAACAATCATGAGAAGGATTTAGATGCGAGTTGAAACTCAGGATGGTTGATAAGGGTTGTTTGAAGCTAAGTGACTCCATCTTGAAAATTAGACTTTTAAGTTCAATCATTTGTGTGGCCAATTCACTCATTCCTTTCTTAAATTCACCCAAACTTTGATCACTGTTTGTATCACCTAATGCTTTAGTATGCTCGAGAAAAGTGCCAAAACTAACAAGAGCTAGTTGGTCTTGATTTAATGGAATTAGAAGTGACAATGATCCTTGAAAAGTAATAAACTCAATCCCATAACTATCTTTAACCGTTTCCATCAATTGAGCCATCTATTATTTCATCTCTTAAAACTCAAGCCAAAATTCCTCTTGATTCAACTCCAATGTACTAATCTTTGTTTCTAATTGACCTTTCATTTTTGTCATTTTGATTCCCACCAAGATAGTCATTTTATTTAGAGACTTAGACCAAAAAATTTATATTATTACCCTTATTGAATGAATGCTACAAAGATAATTTTTAACTTATGTGAGACATAGAGAACGTTTTAAAAAATGTCATGAAATGAAAATATGCCTAAGACAATGGATTTTTATATATAGGCCCCAAATGGTAAAAGTTTCCTCATCCATGCATGTGTATGCAAGGAATGTAATGTTATGTTGTAATAATGGTGGGATATGCAATATGTGTTCTATAAAACTCTACCATTCATGAATTGATATGCATAAAATGTTATATGAGTCATGAGATATATACCTATAATTAATGCAACATACTTGTATGGAATGTATGAACCTATCAAGTGCATGAGATATGTCTACATGGAATGCTTATGTTATGTTAACCTAATGAAACTGACACTACCTTAAAATATGTAATGAAATGGAGTACGCACACTACCTATTAAGATGTGTATGGGAGGCATGTATCATTTATCAACATGTGCATAAAATAGGATGCATGTACTACCCATTGAAATGGATGTGATGCATGTACTATCCATTGATGTGGATGGGATGCAATTTATATATTATCTTATTATGATGTGATCAGATGGGATGCATATACTACCTATTAAGATGTATGGGATTGGGTGTATATACTATCCGACTATTCTCTTTTTTTTGTTGGTAAAGGAAAAAAATTTAAAAACACATAATTTTTATTTGGCCAATAAACAAACAAAAAAATTTAAGAAAAACCTTTATTTTTGAAAATTTTTGTTTGTTTGTTTGTTTTTTGGTTTGATAATGCTAAAAATTTCTTTATTTTGTTTTAAAACATTTTTAAAAATGCAAATTTTGGATAACTACAAAATGAATGAACTATATGTTAACAGAAAAAAAATTTTTCTCTTTCAAAAAAATTCTTTTTTTTCTTTTTCAAAATTTTAATTTTACTTATGCCATTATTATTTTACAATATTTTAGTTTTATTTTCATCATTCATACACCTAAATACAAATTGTATCGAAATGTTTCTTTGTGCCCTAATTCGAGTAATTTTCTACAAAAAGGATTGGCATGGCTTTACTTAAGGCTAGTCCCCTAAAGTTCATGATATGATGAGTGAGGATTTATACATCTAAAAGGTTCTTAAATTATTCCTTATTGGTATCCATTTAGGACTAGTAAGGCACCCCAATCCTCACCTATTTGCTTGCCATTGCAGAGGTTATCACCTCACGAGAGCATAGGTACTTTACTCCCTCTTAAAAAGGCTGGAACTCAGGTATAAAACTCATGCATGGTATGAAATGTGTCATTGTGTCTGTGAGAGAAAACATCACAATCTCCATCCTACATGCCTTACAATTTATTGAGAATAACACATACATAAAATAAATAATGAACAAATGACATAATTAAAATGAAATGCATGTAAATTTTTATTACTATTGTTATTTAAAAATAAAATAAAAATCAAGAAGATTAATGTTAAATACCAATTAAGACCATTAAAGCAAAACTAAAGATAACACATTATTAACTTTGGGTTGACTCTCTAAAAAAATGATGTCCGTAGTGGAGTTGCCAATCTGTTGTAACAATTTTAAGGATCACTAAATGAATTTGAAAAACAAAAGATAAATAGCCACCAATCTTTTTTGGTTAGGTGTGATTGGCCACTGATTAAAACTAGTATTCTTAATAAAATTTTAAAATTAATTAAAATTTATTAAAAAGATAATTTTTTTATCTGCGAAAAAACAATTTGAATTTGGGAGTCGACTACATATGGAGAAGAATTAGCACCCCTACAATGCCCATTTAAAATGGTACGAATTAATTATGTGCTATCTTTAATATTAACTAAAATTGTCTTAATTTTGGCATTTAAAATTTAATTTCTTTAATTTTCTTTAGAATCATATTTTTAATTTTTTAGTAAGCTTAAAAAATAAATAAAAACCTTATATTGAAAATTTCCTAAAATTATTCCAATACGCTAGCAACATTAAAATAAACTATCTCACCTAAAGAATTTTTAAGAATCGTTATTCAAAATTCTCAAAAATCTTATCTTCGGTGATTCATATTTATTTTCAACATTTATATTTGAAAAACATAAAATATGATATCTATAATTTGAAAGCAAATAGTATTTTCTAAAACTCATTTCTATGCCATTTATAAAACAAAAAATGAAAAGTCTTTATAAAAAATTAATCTAAATGCTCCAATACATTTGTGGCATTTTGGATAGATTTTCTTATCTAAAAATTCGTAAAATGTCACCACTCATATTTTTTTAGGATCTCATCCTCAAAGATTTTTTTGTCAAATTTTAAAAGTTATTAAAGTCATGTAATATTATAACACAAGTATATTTATTTAAAAAAACACTTTTATTTATTAAGAAAAACTGTTCAAAGAAAATAATTAAGAAATGAAAATTTTTCGTATTGAAAAGAAACTTCTAAATATTCTAATACTTTGGTAATTTTTAGAAGACTTTTTCACCTAAAAAGTTCTTGGGAATCACTACTTGGACATCCTGAAATCTCATAATCGAAAATTTTTATTACTTAATTAATAAAAAATGTTTTTATGAATATTTATACTTTTTAACTTTTTACAAGAATTATTCAAATTAATTAGAAAATTTGTATCAAAAAGAATTTTTAAATATTTCAATACTTTGATAATTTTTAGAAATCTTTTTTCACCTAGAGAATTCTTAGGAATCATTATTCAGACTTCTCGAAATCTCATCATCGAAAATTTTTATTATCATATATGAATATGTAGTGTAAACAATAGAATAGAATATGCACACGAAAAATATATATTACTTATTATTATGTTATACATTTTGTTATTCATTTTAATTATGTTTTAGTCTTCTTTAATTATTTTCCAATTATCACTCAAAATTTTTTAAAGGAACAAAGTAGATAAAATCTTTTATTGAAAATTTCACTGGATACCTCAATACTTTGATGATATTTTCGAAAAATTTTCTCACCTAGAGATTTCTTAAGAATCTTTACTCGGACTTCCTTAAAATCCCATCATCAAAAATTTCCTTCACTTTTTCCTTTCTTTCTTAGTTAATTTTTTTTTTATTCTAATTTTTTAATCTTTAATTATACCAATTTCATTACTAAAAGAGTCATTATACATTATTATTAACATCTATTAAAATTTTAGAAACATAGACAAATGAAACTTTTTTGTATTGAATATTTTCTTAAATACTCCATTTCTTTGGTAGTATTTTTTAGAAAAATATCCTCACTTAGAGATTTTAAGAAATCACTACTCGGATTTCCTTAAAATCTTATTATCAAAAAATTTCATTATTATATTATTATTATTATTTTCGATATAAATCATAGCATAAAAATTTTCTAAAAAATAAATTGGAACACAATATTGTAGATTACATAAAAATTACAACAAGCATCAAGATCCATCCACAAATATATATATATATATATCTACACATAAAATTTAAATTATAATTGAGCTTTAACAATACAAAGGAGATGTGTTTATATTTATATGATACATATAAATTATGCATGACAACTAGCTTTATGGAGAACAAATAGATTTTTAGCATATTGTAGCTCTTGTATATATAATGAGAGCTCTAATAACACTTAGGATTCCTTATCACCTAGCTTGAAATCAATGCTACCACTTTGCAACTTTCTACTTTCATCTAAAGTAAAAAAAAAAAAAAGAAAGAGAGAATAGAGTTCTGATAATCCCTAGAGCTAAATGGCTTACCATCCATGTTTTGGAGGCTTGTTTTATTACACATTTTAGTTTAGTTTTTAAGCACTCTAGTTTCTAGTTCCTAGGTTTTTTTATTTTTTAAAAATTTATAATAAAACATGAGAACACAAAGGATGTAATGCTAGCTTGTACATGCAAAGGACAAGTATACAACCTAAACTATTAACGACCTCTAGCCTAAGGAAGAAAAAAAAGGCTATCATTTGAAATCCCCTACAAATAGTCCCTTGGACCACACCATATTTGAAACATTTTCTTTCATGAAACAAGGTTACAAACACATTGGGTGCTACAAGCACCAACATTTATGGAGCTAACAGGATACATGTAGAAGCAAAGAAATGGTGAGCATAAAAGTTTTCTTTGACTTACCTAAGTTTTTATTCACTACAAAAAAAAAAAAACATACATTTTCATACCATACGTTTTCATAGCTTCATGAGCAATAAAACAACATAACCATTTTCATGAAGAAATATTTTTCTTTCCTCTTTATGCACAATAAAAGGATAGCCAACAAACTAGTAAAAAGGAAGGTTTCAAGCTTCTACCAATGGGTTGTGTAGAAAGCCAAACAACAAACATGGAAATAATAAATCTATAGGTTTCCTTAAACAAACAAGGTAATAAACATGAACAAAGCAGCACCAAATACACAAAAAACAAGATAAACGAGATGAAGGAAAATAAAAGAAACAAGCATCCAATCGAATAAAAGCATATGGAGTTACCTTCCTATTTCTTCTTTTTCTTCTCTTTTTTTTTAATAGTTTCTTTCTTATCCTTTTTTTTAACATGCTCCTTTCTTCTCTTCCCCCTCTCTTCTTCAGTAGACCCTCCTTTCTTTCTTTCTTTCTTGAAAAATATCTTATTTTGGTGAATATAGACTTTTGGATGAAATTTCATCCAAGAGTCAAAGTTTCTCCTTTTTTTTTTTCTTTTCATGGAACTACCTTTCGCCATTGGATCAAAATTGATAAGAAATCCAATGGTCCACACTATTCATTGCAAAGGTTGGATTTTTATATCCCTTAACTTCATAAAAGACCATTTTACCCCTAGTGCAAAGCTTTCGGTACTTAGGCCATTTTCCTAGAAATCAATGTTCTCTTGCCCATTTTTTTATTTTTAAAACATAAAAAATAATGAAATATTATTAAATTAAGATCTGAAAAGTTTCATGATAATCCGAGCTCTGGAAGGCCAAATTACAAAAATACCTTTATAAGGTTATTTCAGTAATTTCACACTTTCAAGGGTGCTGCTATGATTTCAAATGTATCAAAAATCATGAAATATTATGAAATTGATATATGAAAAGTTTCATAAAATTCCAAGCTCAGGAAGGCCAAATTACAAAAAATAACCTTTATAGAGATATTTTGATAATTTCACATTTTGGGTACCATTGTAATTTCAAATGTACCAAAAATCATGAAATATTATGAAATTGAGATTTTAAAAGTTTCATAAAAATCTAAGCTCAGAAAGGTCAAATTATGAAAATATCCCCTAAAAGGTATTTTAGTAATTTTGTATTCCCCTAATACAATAAAAATTTTAATGTTTTAAAAATCACCAAATTTAATTTTAAAGCATATTTATTCCAATTAGGTTGTGAACTTTAAGGATTGACCATGGTTCTATTTATTTTGACTAAGTTTTGTGTAATTTTGACTAGGGTTGACTTTGGGGTTTACCTATTTCATTTATTTTTTATTTCACATGCATCTCTATGGAAAGGTATCATCTATATAAATCTTATGTGAAAGAGTTTAACAATAATCATTTGGGTATCTTTTTTCTCTATATATTAGACCTAAATATCGATGCATTTTATGAGCTTTTTAAGAGGCCTTTATACGGGCTTTAAATAGGCTTTGTTCAACCATACTAAAATATTTTGAATAAAATTCGGTGCCTATATTGTATATTAAGGTAAAAATCCCTTCTCTAAGAGTACTAATGGAAATAAAGATGGATGAGGTAGATTGGGTTCAAGAACATTTTAAACAACTGAACCTTATAGAAAAGTCGACGCTTTGTTATAGACAAATGTACCAAAAGAGGATGATGCAAGCATATGACAAGAAGTTACACCATCAATGTTTTCGTGAAGGAGAAATCGTCCTAAAGTAGATTTTGCCAAATCAATAAGATCATAGGGAAAAGTGGCACCTAATTAATAAGGCCCATATATGGTGAAAAAGGCATTTTCAGATAGAACTTTAATCATAGCAGAAATGGATGAAGATGAATTGCCAGCTCTAGTAAATTTTGATGTTGTAGAAAAAAATATTTTCCTTGAAAAAATAATAATAATAAAATCAAAATATATAAAAATTAAAAATTAAAAAAATTCAAATTAAAACAAAAAATCAAAATAAAAAAATCAAATCAATCAGAAAAATAATCAAAATCAAAATAAAAAAATCAATAAAAAAGAAAAAAAGAAAACGATTTAGACTAAAAACTCGAAAAGGTGGTCTAAAAAAAAAGAGGGGGACTATTAAGATTAAAAACCCAAAAAAGGTAGTTTGAATCAAAATGGTGATCATTTAAGCTAAAAACCTAAAAAGATGGCTTAAATGAAATTGAAGCAAGAAGGAAACCCTTCAAGAAGTGAAAAGATAGCACAAGACTGGATGAATCGACATCAAAATCAAGAGAGATGATTTTTGGAAAAATTTCCATTGGTTACAAGCATGGGGCAAGGGATTAGTTATAAGAGTTCAAGTTTAGTAAGATCACTTGTATAATAAATTTTTGAGAAAATATCTGGTTTAAGTTAATTTAGCTTGTCAAATGTTCATTATTTAAAGAAATGATATTTGATTTTCTTGAATACCTTTTTAAAATTTTTAATTCTCTATATTTCAACAATCTTATCTTTTTCTCTTACCAAATTGAAATAAATTTCTCATCATTGGTTCAAACCCATATTCCATTTTGAACTTTAAAATCATTGCATTTGTCATTAAAGGTTGGGATAATTATTAATAATGCTTATAACAGACCTATGTATGGCTCAAGAATGCAAGATAATAGCACAAAAAGGCAAAAACTTAATTGATTGGAGGAGGCATGGCCAAAGAAGATTATAGGGAAACTTTCAAATAAATAGTGGTCATAAAAAGGCATTTGTAAAATTTAATCCATCAAAAAAAAGAGAAAAAAAAAGGTGGAAGGTATTAAGGCAATTTTTAGGATTTGAAAGGGCAGCCAAGCTAGTCTTGGACTTAAATTGATATGATAAAGAAATACATGGTATAAATTATTGATTGCATCTCTACCATTCAAGCTTATTTTACTGATCACATGTATTGCATACATTTCTTTTGATAAATGATGCTATAGATTTTTATAAAAGGATATTAAGTGATATGAGAGTGTTTTTCCTTGGGTTTCCCTTGCATGGAGAAAAAACTTTATTATTTGTTTTCTTAACCATCGACGTTGTCTCGGTCATCTTTATTTTTAACCTGCGATGTTGTCCCAGTGATATTTGTTTTCTCAACCATTGGTGTTGTCTCAATCATCTTTGTTTTTTGACCTATGATATTGTCCTAGTCATATTTATTTTTTTTATCATTGGTTTTATTTGAGTTGTCTTTATGTTTTCGACTTGCGATGTTATTCTGATCATCTTTATTTTTTTTGACCTATGGTGTTATCCCTGTCATTTTTATTTTTTAACCTACGATGTTGTCTCAGTTATCTTTATTTTTTTCCTTTCAGTGTTGCCATGGTCATATTTGTTTTTTCAACCATTGGTGTGGTCTCAGTCATTTTTATTTTCTAACTTGCAATGTTCTCCCAATCATATTTATTTCTTCGATTGTTGATGTTATCTCAGTTATATCTATTTTTTTTTTACCTATGGTATTGTTCCAGCCATTTTTATTTTTTGACTTGTGGTGTTGTCCCCATCATATTTATTTTTTCAATCGTTGGTGTTATCCTAGTCATCTTTATTTTTTAACTTTTAGTGTTATCTTGATCATCTTTAATTTTTAACTTGCGGTGTTATCCCAATCATATTTTTTTTAACAGTTGGTGTTGTCCCGATCATCTTTATTTTTTGACTTGTTGTATTGTCTTGGTCTTTTTTATTTTTTTTGACTTGCGGTGTTGTCTTTGTCTTATTTGTGTTTTTTATCTAAGGAGTTATTTTAGTCATATTTGTTTTTCTAACCATTGGTATTGTTTTGGTCATCTTTATTTTTTTTTACCTACGATATTGTCCTGATCATTTTTATTTCCTGACCTATAGTGTTGTCCTGGTTATATTTGTTTTTTCGATCGTTTGGTGTAGCGCTCTTCATCTTTATTCAACTACCAGTGTTGTCTTGATCATCTTTATATTTTTGACTTATGTGTTGTCTCAGTCATCTTTATTTTTTTGACCTACATGTTGGCTTGGTCATTTTTAATTTTTTAATCTGCGGTGTTGTCCTGATCATATTTTTTCTTTATTTGTGGTATTGTCCAGTCATTTTTTTTTACTATTGGTGTTGTCCTGGTCATCTTTATTTTTTTAACCTATGGTGTTGTCCCAATCATCTTTATTTTTTGACTTACGATGTTGTTTTAGTCATTTTTATTTTTCAACCTACAATGTTATCCCAATCATATTTATTTTTCTGACTTACAATGCTATCCTTGTCATATTTATTTTTTTGACTATTGGTGTTATCCCGATCATTTTTGTTTTCTTGACGATTGGTGTTGTTTAAGTCATCTTTATTTTTTTGACCTACAGAGTTGTTTCGATCATCTTTATTTTTTGACTTACGGTGTTATCTTGATCATATTTTTTTTTCTAACCATTGGTGTTGTCTTGGTCATCTTTATTTTTTGACCTACAATGTTTTCTTGGTCATATTTGTTTTTTTGACCATTTGGTATTATCCTAATCATCTTTATTTTTTCAACCTATGTTATTATCCTTGTCATCTTTATTTTTTTAACTTGCGGTGTTGTCTTAGTCATATTTATTTTTTTAACTTATGGTGTTATCTCGATCATCTTTATTTTTTTAACTTGTGGTGTTGTTCCAAAAAAATAAAAATAAAAATAAAAACAAAACAAAATAAGAAAAAAAAAACAAAAAACAGACAAACAAACAAACAAACAAACAAAAACAGCAAAAAACAAAGAAAAAAAAGGAAGAAGGGGAAGAAGGGTTCTCTCTTTCACTCGGAAACATCATTTGGACAAAATTATAGTCTATGTCTTTACATTATTTTTAATTCTCAAAATATGCAAATAAGGGTAGTTGTAGACACTAAATTTTATCCGAAATACTTTTAACATGACTGACCTATGCTTATTTACGAACATGGGCTAGTACCCTTAATATAGGACCATTATATAAACTATTTAGGAGGACTGTTTACAATCCATAAAGAGCCTACAAATTAGCCCATTTGGAGACCTAAAGTCAACCCATGTGAAATCCGATCAAACTAGTCAATATGGTTAAAATTAGTCAAAAAAAAATCAAAATTGTACAAAACTTGATCAAAATGGATGGAACTTGGGTTAATTTTCAAAATTCATAACCTAATTAGAAAAATGTGATTTAAAAGTTAAAATTGGTGATTTTTAAAGCACTAAAACTTTTATTACACTTAGAGAATTACAAAAGTAATAAAATGTCTTTTAGAGATATTTTCGTAATTTAGATTTTTCAAGCTCAGATTTTCATGAAATTGTTCATGTCTCAATTTCATAATATTTCATGATTTTTTATGCATTTGAAATCACAACAATACCCCAAGAGGTGTAAAATTATCAAAATACCCCTTTAGGGCTATTTTCGTAATTTGGCCTTATTGAGCTCAGAATTTCATAAAACTTTTCATATCTTAATTTCATAATATTTCATGATTTTTGGTGTATTTGAAATCACACTAGTATCTTAAGAGATGTGAAATTATCGAAATATCCCTGAGCTCATATTTTCATAAAATTTTTTAGATCTTAATTTTATAATATCTCATGATTTTTGGTGCTTTAAAATCCAAAAAATAATTATGAGAACAATGATTTCTAAGAAAATGGTCTAAATACAGAAAATTTTGTACTAAGGGTAAAATGACCTTTTCATTTAGTTTAGAGGCTATGAAAATCTAATATTTGTAGTGAATAATGTGGATCATTAGATCTTCTGTCAAATTTTGATCCAATGGCCAAAGATTTCTAAAGATTGCTCATTGAAAAAAAAAAAGGAGGAACTTTGGCCCTTGGATGAGATTTGATCCAATAGCTATAATTCAATCTTGGATGGATATTTTGTCTTCATTTTTTTCAAGAAGGGGGATGTTTTCTACAATTTTGGATGAGGGCAAGCAGTTGGTGAAAAGTTAAAAGAAAGAAAAAAATCAAGAAAAAACAAATGAAAGTTGTGAAAAGCTTAGAGTATGTAGAATTCTTATTCTTTTTTTTCCTTCTTCTTTCCATTCTATAACGGTCATCACATCCTCCATACCATTTACTTTTTTTTTTATTTTTTGTTTCTTTTTTTTAAGGAATTGGTAATTCTTCATTGATTTTTTACTAAGCCTGGATAAACTTACATCCAACTGGTTAATAGTTTGGATTGAAACAAGAAAACCAAACAACAAAGAATTTCTAATCCACCATTTTGGCTTTTAGAGGTTCAGCCAAACAACCTCACCATGGCCAAACCTCTTTTGGTCCTCCATTAACATTTTCCTTACTTTTAAAGGTTATTTGTAATGATTAAATGGTAAGTTTATTTGTTGTTTACATAAATTTTAGCTAGAATATGATATAAGGCTGTTCCTTGACTTTAAATGTTGACTTTATGTTTTCTTCTCTTCTTAATTCATCATATGCTTGTTGAAACTCCTTATATATTGTAAATGCCTTCATTTGATGGAAATAGTGATGTTCAATGCATATTTGAGTGAAATGAAATGTTGATTGCTTAGGGAAATGCCATAGAATATTCAACCAAAGTAGTTTCCTTGCTTGGCCAAAACTTGCTCATCCATTTGTGGCCAAATGTTGCTTGATCTTATGTATTTGATTTTTGTGTTTGTCATGTTTACTAAATTTTCAATGTGTTGGATTAATTTTTCAATGAAAAAATGATACTTGAACGAGTTATTTGGTTGATTTTTATGTTTGTTTGGTTAGATTTTTAAAGAACAAAATGGTGGAACATTCAAACCAATTTCAAAAGTTTGTTATGTTTGATCCATTTTTTTCTTTTAAATTTTCATATGAAACTTGTTTGTATTTTAGTTTTGTAAATGTATAGGCTTGTAATTAGTTTTTTTTTTTGTCATGCTTTTATCATACATTCAATAATAGCATTTATGTAATTTGTTCTTCTTACGTGCATAATTTCATAAAACCCTAAATCCATTTTAAATTTTTAAGGATTTGCATGAAAACCATTTATGAAATATTATATATTCATGAATGCCACCTAGATGTTGGGGTATTTAGGAAATTTTATTTCATTAAAAATTTTCATATATTTTAACAACTCAAAATAAATTCACTTTGTTAAAATCATTATTATAAAAATACAAAATAATAAAAAAATGGGATTTTAAATATAAAAATTCACATACAAACTCTGCCTAGATATTAAAGAATCCAGGTAATCTCTTTATATTTGAAAACCAATTATGAAATTTGTATTCGATCATCATTTACATACGTTTCATTTTTAAATTAATGTCCTTATTTATAATGTGTATATATATATATATATATGTTTGCTTTAGTTATGGATGTTTAACATTACTTATATTATTTTTTTTACTACATAAAAGGTTTTCTTAAAGTTTTTTAGTTTTGAATACATAAAATTAAAATAGCATTCTAAAAATATAATTGTTGGTACTCTGTCTAGATGTTAGAGAGTTATCAATGATTATCACTTATAAAGAGTGTTATTTTATTATTTTAGAAGGAATGTTATGATAAATCTTAAATGGAAAGACTTTCTTCAAATTGTCATTATATCGAACACTTTGAAAGTATTTTTTTAATTTGAAGATTTTCATAATATTCCTAAATAAATGATTTTTTTAAAACTAATTTTATTTCTCATAAACAATGGGAATTACAATTAAATTTCATATAAAAAATTAATTTTATCCAGAATTATAAATAGCGCATAATTAATTAGTACCAATTTTGTGGAATTGTGGTGTACTAATCCTTTTTCACATGTAATTGACTCTCGAACCCAATCTGTTTTCGTAGGCCAAAATTATCTTTTTAGTAAAGCTTTAAACTTGTTTTATTATTTTATTAAAAGATAAACATTTTGAATGGCCAATCACATGCTAAAAAATGGATTGGTGGCAACTTTTAGTGTTTTTCATGATTTTTTAAATTTTTACGTCTAACGATCAAGTCTCCAAACTAATATATTATGACAATTTTATTTCTCAAATGCATTACCACAACTAACAAATTTTGTTATATTAACATAATTATTTATTAAAATTTAAAATAAAATACTAAAATGAAGAAAAAAATTTAGACATCATCATTTAAAAATTGCAATTTATAAACAATGGACTTACAACATAGTGAAGGCTCATTTTCAATTTATAAAAGACTAAAATATATATATATATATATAATTTACAATAAATTACTTCCTTTTTCCTTGTATAAGTGAAAATTTACCTTGAATATTTATATAATTGGAGTAAGTCTCAAAAAACAACAAAAATGACTATAAAAGTACAACCATTAAAATATTTTTGGAGTTTTACTTGAATAATTTCTCTAATACAATAAAACAAATAACTTTATAAAATATACAAAGTTTTATTAGAATTATGTAATAGACTAGGGTGCATGGGAAGACAAACCCATTAGACTAGCTACTATTGTTTCTCTTAACATTGTAATTTCATGATCACTTTCTCTACAACTAACAGAACTTGATTCGCCTCGATCAAAATTGCTTGTAGAAGTTTGCATTTTAAGCAAATTCTTGAATTTTCAAAATTGTTCATCACTTGATCAAGGATGTCTTCGAATGTAGTTTTGCAAAAAAAATTGTTACATTTACTATTAGAACTTGCTTCTTAAATGAATAACTTGGAATATCTCGCAAAATTGGCCATTTTTTCTTCCACACTTCGAATGTTTGTTCAATTATAGAAAGCAATGAAGAATGTATATGATTAAAGATTTCTTTTTTTTTTTCCTGATATAAGATGATTACCTTAGGGAAAATTAGGCAAATGATATCATTCTCCCTTGTGTAGTCCCAAAAAACCAACCGTTTTGTGGATATCTTTAATCCACAAATAATATTTACCTACAAAAAATAAAAATTACAAAAATTATTTACATTTTAAACAAAAATAATTTTGAACATAAAATTATTTATAAAAATAATATAAAATTATTTTAAGTAATATAGTAAATAATATAAAATCTTTAACCTGGTGAAAGGTATGAAAAATTCAAGTTTTGCTTCTAAATGCCTAAAAAAAAAAAAATTCAAGTATCATGTATTGTACCTTCTCAATCAGGATATGAAAAAATTAAGCACATGTTAAAGTCATAGGCTATCATAATATTTTGTGTCGGTTCACCTTTCCTACCAATATAAGGTATTTGTTGGGATAGAGAAATATAAGCTTTTATATGAGGTCCCTCAACATCACTTCCAGTAAATAGTTATGCCCTTTGGTTTGAAAGTAGATCCGTCATTGTTTCATAAGGCAATGATAAAAATATTTACTCAAATCCTTGAAAATGCCCTCATTTACATTAATAATATCCTCTTCTTTTCTCCAGATAGACAACTCATGCATAGTTACTTGACAAGTTCTAGACGATTGTGCAACACCATGGAATAATGTTGTCAAAAAAGAAGATGATCATTGGTGCAATAGAAATTGATTTTCTCAGTATGCATTTAAAAGATGGATAGTATATTGCACAACCTCACATTGCATAAGCATTTAAAGATTTCCCAGATGATAATCTTTCGGAGAGACAAGTTTAACAATTCCTTTAAATAATGAACTACATGAGTAAGTTTCTCCAAGATCTCACTCAGATAACTTATCCTCTCAGAAAAATGCTAAATAAAGAGCCTCTTAGATGGTTTTAAAGGTAGAAATAGTAAGAAAAGATGCTCAAGGTTAAGTCAATGTTTATTCCAACCCTAAAGATTCCCTCAAATTGAAAAAAAATTTTACAGACTGATGCAAACGATCAATTTTGATCCACGATTCTCCTTAAAGAAAGGATGAAAAAAATAGATATGAAGATACAAAAGAAACAAATTCAAAGATTCAGAAATCCACCATCACTCTATGTTGAAAGAGATTTTAGCAGTAAAGAATGGAATCTAAAGATTTAAAATTTACCTCATTGGTTATCACTTTCTCATGGAACTAGACATGTTAGCTTTTGATCAGATAAATTTAAAAAAGAAATAGATGCCCAATGCATAACTGTTAAGACTTTCCCTAATAGTTTTCGAAGTATTCTTTCAACATGAAGCATATAAAAGGAAATGATAATATTCTCCCTGATATGTTATCCAGACTTTCAAACACTTTGAAGATCATTCCTATTATTACAATGATAAATCCCTCACCATCCTCCCAACCTTCATCTTTAACACCTCCCATAAAAAAGCCCTAACTTGATGATGAATTTGATGTTCTTGATGAATTCCATTAACGCTTAATCGAACAATTGCTTCCAAAGTTACCAAGATTGATTGTAAACAAATTTTTTGATGTCAAAGCCTTACACCTTTTGTTCAAGTACCAATCCAAGATACTCTATAGATTTAGAGATGCCTCTATTCAACCTTTAGGTATAGACCCATACTACCCTATCATCCATCCCTTCAATTTCCTTGACCTACTTTGGTTCCTAAAAGAAATAATTTGTTTCATGTTCACATTGCTATAGAATTCCCTCTCCAACACTTCGAAAGGTTGATTCATACTTTGTATGAAGCAATAATTAACCTAAAAAAAGACTTAATGGATGCTAATTACCAACACCTAAAGTTTTTTTTCCAATGGTTTAGACCCATTCCCATGTGGATACACTATATACAGACCTATGAGAGATACAACAAAGTTTTCCACATTTCTTATATTATTCATAGGGGTAACTACACTTCAAACTACAATTATCAGCTTATAATTGAAAGAAAAATTTATAAGACCAAATTTAACGATGCATGGTAAGAACTTCTTCCTAAAGTTACAAAGTTTGAACTTGATCATACTGGTCCAATTGAATGGAACCAATATTGCAAACCTCTTAAAGTCATTAAGGAATCAGATTGGCAAAACTCTTAGGATCCATTTGATTTATATGATGATTTTGATCTAGACCAATATTGATAAAAACTTTGGTTATGATTTCACTTTAGGTGTAAACAACTCCTATCTCAATTTTTTTCTAAAATATTGCTTCTAATGTTCCCTTTTCAAGTGATAGTCAAAATGAAAGAATCTTCCTTGATCTAGTCCAAGATATGTATAATTATGTGTGCAAACTTATTTAGCTTTGTTTAGTATGCAAAGGTCCAAGTTTGAAGCTCCTCTACATCAGCTCCGAGACAAATGGTGATACCTCAAGTGAACTTTTTGTCACACCAACGTCATTTCAATTTTATGTCAAGATATCAACTTTAAGTCAGGTTTGTTTTATGTCAAAGTAATGTCAACTTTTTTAAAGGCACTTTGGTAAAAGGGAAGGAACTACCCATTTATTAAAGCTACTTTACTATTTTGTTATATTTCTTTATGTCTTAGTCATGGACCTTTTAGGTCATATCAAGTCCTATTCATTTTCTTTACCTTCATATATATGTTTGTAACTCCTTTTATCTGAAGAAAAAATCGACTATCTTGTAACCTTTCTTATAAAAATCACTTGTGAAATAAACGTATGTGTTTCTAAACTCCCTTTTCCTTTGGCTATTATCTTCCATCCAAGCCTTAGTCTTAGAGTTAGATCTTGACTTCTATCTCATGATTTACAGTGATACAAGTTAGTATACTTTGTAGTTGTCACAATATTATGGATTTTCTACATCATAATTCTTGTAGAGTTGTAAATAGATCATTAAACCACTTAACAAAGAAAAGTTACTATACCAAATAATGCTAAAGTAAGCTACTATAGTGAAAGGAATAGTTCCATAAAAGTTAGGCTACCAGCTTGACATCACACTAGGAGGGCACTTAGTCATAAGTATTGACTAGAATACCTTGGTCTTATGCCTGAACTATGGATTGTTTATGTTTGCTATCTCCTTAAGGAAGGCAACTGATCCTTATTTAGATGGTATTATAGCATATATAGAATTAAGAAACTATTCTATTACTAGATTGGTGGAATTAGATAGCCAAAACTTCTTTCTCATGAATATGTCAAACATTAGTGATACATAACCTTTAACCTTTAGATCTTCTTTTTGTTTACCTCCTCCTATACTTAGAAAATCCTTTTCTTCTAAGTTAGATTTTTTTTATGAAATTAATTATATAATAAAAAAAAAAAATCCAAGAAACAGAACTTCTTTTTGTAAATCCTTGTAATGTTTTCTCTATATCTCTTACTTTCTTAGTTAGATCTATAAAAACCCTTCTCAAACAAAGATCTCAAGCTCCAAAAAAATATGTCTAAGCTTTCAATTTTGACTAGTACATTCTTTTAGTAGGATCTCAATGCATTTTGTTACTCTTCAGATTCTCTCAGAATTTCCAAAATAGTGGATAAAGCAAAGATACACCCACATCCACTTTATCAGAACAACATTAAGCTTTTATAAGTGAAATGGTATTCCTATTTGTATCAAAATGGTCTTACTAGATATAAGATTCAAAGACTACAACTATGCAATACTTGGCATAGTTCAGACGACTCTCAATGGAGAAACTATTTTCTTCACAATGTTTCTCAATTACATGTCTCTATATGATTCAACTCTTCTAGATGCTTTAAAGGTTCAAGTTCAGATTGTTGGAACTCATATGAAAGGATTCTAACCAACTATTTACTATCAAATGGCATCAGAATCCAAGATCATGCCATAAACCTCCCTCTGCCTAACATTAATGATGTAGTCTTTGTAAGCTAGAAGGTGTTGATAAGAACCCTAGATGCATTCACATTCTTAAAAGATCTCAAATGAAAAACATACTACCCTACTTCCTTAGTTATAGACAACAAGTTATCAAAAGCTTTGGAATCATAATAAACCCATCCAATACTTTGATCCTTCTTACACCACAAACTTATATGGCATTGTTACAATCAAATTTGACATTAAAAAGCAAAAAAAAAACCCTTACTCTAACCTCTGTTTTTCATACACAGTTAATGATACAACCATATCAACTAGAATCAAATGTAACAATCACTCACTTCAAGCCTGATGGATTACTTGTACATGCATATGGAACTCTAGGAAGACATTACTATTGGGACATTGATTGCATTTGGCATTTTCTTTTACTTTTCATTCCTTGCTCTTCCTTTCTTTTTAAATACATAAATGTGTCCATAATATATAAGTAAGAATAATTGGGTTAGGTAGAAACAAAAAAGGAATAATAATAAAAGAAAAGGCTCTTGGCTTATTATGTGGCTAAATAAACAAAGAAAAGGATTAATGTAACAAGCTTAAAATATAGGTACTATGGATGCATCATTAAAAAAGGTAGACTTAAAAAGCTCAAATAGTCTAAAGAATGCCTAGATCATCTCTTGAGTTAAATACAATTTAAGATTTTGCCTCAAAGGTTAAGTAGGTGAATTTTAGAGTACTTATTCAAAATTTTGAATTTCATGCAAATCCATAGGTCACAAAATTTTCACAAGAATCATAGCATTTCATTGAAAGAGAATAAAAACATATGTACAAAAATCATATCTAAAAAGAAACATGTTTAAGAAGTCATTTCAAGTTCCACCATACTTATAATTAATTTCATATCATATTTAAGTCAATCTTGAAAAGTTTATGCAAAGTTAACTAAATGTGCATAACAATAAAGTCTAGCATGCTAGTTTGGTAGAAAGCAAAAATATGTTAAATTTTCAAAATGTTCAAAAAACATTCTTTTCCTTTTTCCCCTCATTTAATTTGAACAATATATTAAAACAAAAAGCAAAGGAAAAAGAAATACTCCCCAAAATTTTGCTTAAGGCTAAATTTTCATGAAAAAACATCAAAACAAACATATCCTAATAAAAATAAAGAAAACATAAACCATAAAAGTAAAATTTTGGGTTGCCTCCCAAGTAGTGCTAGTTTTGGCCAGCTTGACCATCCCTAAATCTAATGAAATTATCTAATCCCTTTAGGAAAGAGTTTTTCTTATTGCATCATTCTTTGAAGAATGACATAAATAGAATTGGTCTTAGGAGGTGTACTCACTTTATTAGTTGGAATCACATAAACTGATCTTCAGTTCATCATGGGTTTGGCATTGCTAAAGCTAGGTGTTGCTAAGTGGTTTTACATTAGGAGATCAAGAGGTTTAGCCACTAAATCAGATTTCTTAAGGTTTTCCTTTCCCTTTATTGCATTCACATCATCTTCATCCTTAAAGATACCATACGCTTCAATTACAAATTGCATTTTTTCATTTTTTAATCTAAGGGTAAGGTTAGAGTTGTATACATTGAATAAAGTTTTGGCAGTTAACAGAAAAGGTCTACCTAACAATAGTAAATCTTCATTATCCTCTATGTCTAACATAGTAGATGCTACAAAGAATGCATATTTCCTAACTTTCATGAGCATATTTTTAACATTCCTTATGTTAGCTTAGCAAACTGTTAGAAAATTTTAGGTTGAATTTCACTAGCTTTAACTCCCCACTTCCTAGATGCATAAAAGTATTTAAAGGCATTAAGTTTATGCTAGATTCAAAAATCACAAAAAGCTTTATCCACTATAGGAAAATGAAAATTTAGTGTTTAGTAGCATTTTTAAATAAATGCCACAAAGTTTCAGGTTTTTATAAGATTAGCAGTGTTTTTCTATAAAATGTCACTAAATTCTTATATAATGGCGTTTGGATTTAAAAACGCTACTAAAAATATATTTTTGTGGTATTTGTTGATATAAACGCTAATATGTACTTTGACTTTTATAAATATAGCGATTTTTATAATGTAAATACTACTAATAAGCATTTTTTGACTCTTTAAAAAACCCTCGAAACGCTAGAGTGAGGGATTGAACTAGGACCTTATGGTTAATAGCCATATGCTCTAATCGACTGAGCTGCTTTAGATGCCTTGAATAATCCCTAACAAAAATTAGAAGGAATTATTCAAGGTGTTTTTGGCTAAAAACACCTTGAATAATCTCCAATAAAAAATGAAAGGGATTAATCAAGGCGTTTTAGGGCAAAAATACCTTAAATAACCCTCTTTAATTTTTTGTAAGGGATTATTCAAGGTGTTTTTAGCCAAAAAAAAGCCTTGAATAATCCAAAAAAAAATGGCAAGAGATTATTCAAGGCATTTTTGGCCAAAAACGCCTAGAATAATCCCTTCAAAAAAATTGAAAATGATTATTCAAAGTGTTTTTAGCCAAAAACACCTTCAATAATCCCCTTCAATTTTTTATTGGGGATTATTGAAGGCATTTTTGGCCAGAAACATCATGAATAACAAATTATTGAAGGTATTTTTTTACCAAAAATGCCTTGAATAATGGGGTTATTCAAGGTATTTTTGGCCAAAAATACCTTCAATAATCCTAAAAATAACAAGGGATTATTGAAGGTATTTTTTTTGTTAAAAACACCTTGAATAACCCCATTATTCAAGGCGTTTCTAGCAAAAAATGCTTTCAATAATCCCCAATAAAAAATTAATGGAGATTATTGAAAATGTTTTTGGCCAAAAACACATTGAATAATCGATTATTCAAGGCGTTTCTAGCCAAAAATACCTTCAATAATCCCAAAAATAACATGGGATTATTGAAGGTATTTTTGGTTAGAAACGCCTTCAATAATCCCCTCATAAAAGTTGAAGGGAATTATTGAAGGTATTTTAACCATAAACGCCTTGAATAATCCCATTATTGAAGGTGTTTCTAACCAAAAATGCCTTCAATAATTCGTTATTCAAAGTATTTTTGGCCAAAAATACCTTCAATAATCTCTAATAAAAAATTGAAAGGGATTATTAAAGGTATTTTTAGCCAGAAACACCTTGAATAACCGATTAAAAGTGTTTCTACCCAAAAATACCTTCAATAATCCTTAATAAAAAATTGAAAAGGATTACTGAAAGTATTTTTGGCTAGAAATACCCTGAATAACCGATTATTTAAGGCATTTCTGGCTAAAAACACCTTCAATAATCTCAAAAATAACAAGAGATTATTCAAGGTGTTTTTGGCCAAAAACGCCTTGAATAATCTGCTCATAAAAATTGAAGGGGATTATTGAAAGCATTTTTTGTAAAAAATGCTTGAATAATCTAAAAAACTCAAGATGTTTTCTAGCCAAAAGCACTTTCAATGATCCCGATAATGGGCAAAAATGCCTTGAATAATGGGTAAAATTACCTTGAATAATATTAAAAAAAAAAATTTTTTCAGTAACATAAAACTCTCCATTTTAAATGTATTTTAGTGGCATTTTTAAAAGGAAACGCCACTAAATAAGGTATGTAGTGGTGTTTTTAAAAAAGAAATGCCACTAAAAATTTTTCTAAATTTTCAAACCCTGTCGTTTCTACCATTTCCAATTGTGCATGTTTTACATTTTTCCAGTTGATTCTTTTCGTTTTCAACCTAATTTCTCTTTTTTTTTATGGATTTCCTCTCCATTTACAGCCTTGGTCTTTTTGTTTTTCATGGATTTCCTCTCCATGCAAATTTTCTCTCAACAACCAAAGTTTTTAGATGCCGAAATCATTTGCAGTTTGCAGAGCTTGAGGAACTGGCAGAACTTGAGGCAAGGCTTGGTTTGTTGCTAAAATTGTTTATAGTTTACAATCAATAGAGATCAATTTCCTCTCCATTTATTTAGGTACACTCGAATATTAGTTGTAGTTTATCTCTCTTTTAAGATTTATCAAGGCTAAAATCGTTATAAGGAATAAATTGAAAGTAATAAGTTACATTTAATAAATTGAAAGTATCTATACTTTATGGTTCAAATTTGATATGGTATTGTGGTTTTTACCTAAAGTCAGCTGGCTTTGATAGCCAAAGTTTTGGATATCTTATAAAAGGAGGCTCAACACCAAGAGCAAACATGTTGCACCAAAGGCATAATAATTTCAATATTAGCTCTTTTAGTCAATCCAAAGAGTCGAACAAAATTCAAATATGGCTCAAAGATATTGTTAAGGTGGTTCATTTCACCCCATTGTTAAGGATGGTAAAGATAGAATTATTTTAAACAGCTATTTGTCGAATGCTTTTTTGTCAAAATTTTTTTACTTTTGTTTGACTGTTTATTGTCAATTTTTTTCTCATCTTGTATATTAATATGTAAAAATACTAACATGTTTCTTTTTTTGTTGTTGTTATTTATTTTTAGTTTAAGATTAAGGTTTGCTTATCAACAATTGCTCTATTTTTATCAATCGTGTCTTTGCCCATTAGTGTTTTGAATCTATGAAGGTAGTTCCCTTTTCAACAAATAATCACCTTTGATTAGTTCAAGTAACTTGTTAGGATATATAAATGGATAAGAGTTGGATGCAAAAGTCCAAATTAAGTCAAAAGTACCGAGATGGAATGAAAAATTTTCTTAATTTTTCATTTGATAATGCAAATGAAGATAACATGATATTATGCCCATGTTTGAGGTGTGCTAATATCATTGGCAAATCCATGAAGTTGTTTTGGAACATTTAGTTTGCATTGCATTTATCTCGAGATATGTTAATTGGTATTTTCATGGAAAGTCTATACCATCAAGATCAGTGACTAGAGTTCGTTCAACTTTAAGGGCTCCCTAACGTCAACATGATCCTATTAGATAAGATGACATAGAAGGCATGTTATGGGATGCTTTCAACATTCATAACCAATATTTTCATAATCTGTCTTCTTGAAATGATGGATTTAATGAGTCAAATGTTGAAATGAATGATTTTGGTAAACATGGGATAGGTGTAGGTGACCAATAACCTAATAGAGAAGCATTAAAGTTTTATAAGTTGCTTGAAGATATGAATGAAGAACTTTATGAGGGATATAAGCATTCAAGATTGTCATTCTATGTGCGTCTTTTCACTTGAAATGCATATGTGGATAGACAGGAAACTATTTGACTTTATTATTAGAGTTTATGAAAGAAATGTTTTCTTTTGTAAAATTCTTTGAATCTTATAAAGATTTAAAGAAGATGATCAAGGAGTTAGGTCTTAGATATGAAAAAATTCATAGTTGTCCCAATGATTGCATGTTATATTGGGGTGATAAAAAAAATCAACAATCTTGTTATATGTGTGGTAATTCTTGTTGGTTGGACATAAATTTTGAAGAAAGGTTGAATGAGGATGATGATGAAGTCCATGTCAAAAAGAAATTTGTAAAGGTTTCATTGTATTTTTCATTAATACTGAGACTTTAACGACTTTTCATGTCTTATAAAACTATAGATTCTATGAGGTGGCATCATAATTAGTGAATGGATGATGGATCATTAAGGCATCCTACTTATTCTTTGGCATGAAAATCATTTTACTCTTGGTTTTTAGACTTTGTTTCTGATCATTGAAAGGTTATGCTTGGACAAAGCATCTAACAGATTCAATCCATTTAAAGTGATGAGTACTTTTTATAGTACTTGTCCAGTTGTATTGAATCCTTATAATTTGCCACCATGGATTGCCATGAAGCAAGAATCATTTATTTTGTCTATGATAATTCTTGGGAAAAAATGTCTAGAAAATGATATAGCATCTACTTATAACCTTTGATTGAAGAGTTAAAGCAGTTATGGGAAAGAGTTCAGACTTATGATGCTTCAAAAAAAGAAACTTCAATATGTATGCTACCTTATTATGGATTATCAATGATTTTCTTGCTTATACAAATTTATCTAGTTAGAGCATGAAAGGTCATTATGCTTGTCCATGCTATGCTATGCAGACATGTTCGAAGTGGCTACATAATGGTATGAAGTTCAATTATATGACACATCATAGATGGTTAGATGATAATCATTGATTTAGATTCCAAAAACATCTCTTTGATGGAATTGAAGAGTTAAGAAAAACGTCATTACCAATTATTGGGTCTGATATCTTGTCAAAGTTAAAAGATAGCAATTTCATTTATGAAAAAATGACTCAATAAAAAAAAGAGTAAGAGAGATCTTTGAAGGTATTCGGCCTTGTATTCTTCAAGTTTGTGATGTTGATACTCAAGTTGGTAATGTTGACATTCAAAGTGATGAAAAGAAAGATGAAGAAGATGACCCCAATGAGTCTGAGTTGTGAAAAAAAAGAAGTATCTTTTTTAACTTACCTTATTGGAAATATAATTTATTACATCATAACCTTGATGTGATGCACATAAAGAAGAATATTTACAAAAATTTTATCAAGATAATACTCAATATAAATAAAAGATCAAAAGATGACGTAAAAAGTCAGCTTGAACTGGTTGACATAAAGATTCACCCTAATTTTCATCTAAAGTTGCTTCCTAATGGTAAAACCCAATTGTCTCCTGCTTGTTTTGGGATGTCTAAAAGTGAGAAAGATGTGTTTTGCAAGGTGTTGAAAAATGTGAAAGTCTCAAATGGCTATGCATCAAATATATCAAGATGTGTGAATTTGAAGGAGAAAAAACCTTCTTTATTAAAGTCACATGATTACCACATCTTGATGCAAGACTTATTTTCCTTTGCTTTAGTTCATTAATATCAAAGCAAGTCACGTCAATTGTAATTGAATTAAGTAACATATTTAATACTCTTTATGGGAAAGTTCTGAATGTGAAAAAGCTTTACAAACTTCAAAATCAAGCCGCAATTACTTTATGCCATTTAAAGAACATTTTCCCTCAAAATTTCTTCATTATTATGATGCATTTAGTTATCCACCTTCCATATGAAGCAAAAGTTGGTGCACCAATTTATTATTAATGGATGTATCATATTGAAAAGTATTATTTATTAATAAGTTGTTAGTGTTAATGATACCATTCTAATTAAAAAGGTATATGAAAAATGTTTTATGCCTTAGGTTTTTAAGAAGGTTAAAGTTTTATTGTCATAATAAACGTTATTTGAAAGGTTCTATTACTAAAAGATATTTAGCAGAAGAGTGTATGACATTTTGTTCTCGGTATCTGGAAGATGTTAAAATGAGATTTAATAGACCATCAAGAAATCTTGGTATGCAACATATTAACTTGCCTACACTTATCTTTTGAAAGTTTTGGACAACCAATATGCAAAGCCAAAGTAGAGGAGTTAGATGATAAATCTTAGGCATAGGCACATCGATATGTTTTTTTTCATCATGACTCAATTAAATCATTTCGCATGTAAGTTATTTGTGAGAGGAAATCATTCATTCTATTAAGCATAATTTATAAAATTTGCTTCTTACTGTTAATGCTTTATTTTGATGCATGTAGTGAGTATAGAAACAATTTGATAGCTCGTGCACATTAGCGACGATCAAACATTCGAGACCTTGACAAGTTGTTCACCAAAAATTTTCATGAATGATTAGGAAAAATTGTAAGTAATACCATACTTCCCATTTTGAGAATTATACATAGAATGCTTAGCGTATAAATAAAATTAATAACATATATTTTATTCCACTTTTGTAGGTTTGGAGTGGAAGGCTTTCTAGTCAAGAGGTGGTGTTTTTCAAAAGGTCCAAATAAGATTATGAAACGATACAAAGGGTTTATCATCAATGGATTTAGATTTCACACCAAATATCGTGAGAGAAGTATAAGAACGAAAAATTTATGAGTTATTATTACTTCGTCAACTACTAGCTATGCTAGTGCTAGGGACACAAACCTTTTGGAGGGAAATGTTGACTACTATGGCATAATTAATGACATCATTGAATTGGATTATTATGGCAAGAGGAAGGTTGTCTTATTTCGGTGTGATTGGGCTAATGTGAATAGTATAAAGGGTATTAAGAAAGATCAGTTTAGATTTACAGTTGTGAATTTTTCTTGATTAATTCACACTGGACAATAACTTATCAATAAACCTTATGTTTTTTCCTCTCAAGTCAAATAAGTTTTTTATTCTGAAAACCCCAAAGAATCGGGTTGGTTTGTTGTTCTTCGTAACATGCCTAGGGACTTATTTGATATGAGGTTAGATACCAGAGATGATGTTGACTATGAAACTGAATGTTTTCCTTTTGTTGACCAAAACTTGGATAAAAATATCTCTAGTACCTCTACTCAAAGGGTCCATAAAGATGTTGATGAAAACATTTATGAACCATGATGGATCATCTATATTTTGTAATTAGAATGTTCAAAACATAATGTAATAAATGATTTTATGTAATTTATGTGACATTCACTTTTGTATATTTATTGTGTTGTAAATTATAGATTATCTTTTAATTTAATTAAATTGATATATTCTTTATATATCATTGGTTATGATTTCTTAACTTCTCAATGTCTATATATGTTCTTTAAATATGTTATTTATATATAATTGGTTTTATATACAATGTCTAAACTTTTCAGTTTTTAACTGATTTTCTTTTATAATGCAGCTAAGTTACAATGCCAAGGAATAGATTGAGGGGAGTACGTATCAGAGATATTAGTTCAAAACCATCTACGACAGCTATTGATCTTCACGATGGATTGAATCCTTTGAAAGGAAATGTGTCTACTACCAGTTCTAACTTAATCACTTCTAATCCTTCAACTGATATTGGATTTGGCAATATGGGAGGTCCAGGTTTAAATAGTATCCCACCAATTTATTCTACTTCTAATTTGAATGCAAGTATCGTAAACCCCATATTTAGATTTTGATTATAATCATTAAAGTATTGGTAATTTACTAATTGACATTTTTATTTTTTGCAGCTGATAACAATGGTTAATGGAGGACTAGAGGCAAGACAACTTTGACGAAAAATATTTTGATCAAAATAGTACTATAGAGGCCATTATAGATAAGCTATCTCATGGTGTGATTAAGTGGCAATATAAGCAGTTGATTAGATTTTAGTTCTCAAGGAAAGGAGAGGTACTAATTTATAACTTTTAATATTATTTTTAATAAAAAAGGTTTTTCATGTTTTTAGTTGGTAATATTTGTATTTCTGCTATATACGGGATTGTTTTTTATAACAAGAAAGAGAAAAAAACTAGAATTGCTAGTAAAAAGCAATAGAAATATAGCCACATGAGTAGATTAAAATGCTTTGCAAGAAAGCAAAAAGAAAGGGTAAGTAACGTATCAAATAAGAAAGTCGTCATTTATATTTGTTTAGCACTTTTTGTGTCATTAAAGGGAAAAAATGTAAATATGTAATTTTTTTGTTTTAATAGTTTAGATAGCTACAATACGTTATATTAAACTTACTTGAATGATTAAACTTGGTTTCCACGGTTTATATGTGTGAAAAGTTACCATTTATATCTTTTTAGGATATTATTGTGCCGTTAAAAGGCAAAAATATAAATATGCAGTTATATTTATGTTTTAAGAGTTTGGATAGCTTAACTACATGATATTAAACTTGTCCGAATGATTGAACTTGGTTTCCACAATTGATGTGAGAAAAAGTTATTGTTTATGTTTGTTTAACACTTTTTTGTGCCGTTAAAAGGCCAAAACGCAAATTCACTTTTATTATTCCATTTTAGCAGTTTAGATAGTTTCAATATATAATATTAAACTTGCCTAGATAATTGAACTTGGTTTCCACGATTGATATGTGCGAAAAAGTTACCGTTTATGTCTTTTTAGGACTTTGTTATGCCATTAAAAGGTAAAAAAGTCATTTGCATTTATTTTTATATTTTAACAGTTTAGATAGTTTAAATACATTATATTAAACATTTTCGAATGATTTAACTTGCTTTCCGTGAATGATGTGTGAAAAAGTTGCCATTTATATCTTAGCACTTTTTTATGTCGTTAAAAGGCCAAAATGCAAATTTGTGTTTATTATTCTATTTTGATAGTTTAGATAGCTCCGAATGATTGATTGAACTTGGTTTCCACAGTTGATATGTGTAAAAATGTTATCGTTTATGTCTTTTTAAGACTTTGTTACACCGTTAAAGGGCAAAAATATAATTTTAAAATTATATTTATGTTTTAACAGTTTAGATAGCTTCAATACATGATATTAAAATTATCTGAATGATTGAATTTAGTTTCCATGATTTGATATGTATGAATAAGTTACGATTTATGTCCGTTTAGGACTTTTTGTAATGTTAAAAGGTAAAAATACAAATTTACAATTATTCTATTTTAATAGTTTAGATAGCTCTTATTACATTTTATTAAATGTGTCCAATCATTATTGCCACACTTGATATGCATAAATAAGTTATGGTTGATGTGTGTTTAACAAAAATAGTGTTTTTTATGCAGGAGATTGAGTTGGGTGAAAAAATTGGATGTGTGAAATTTTTTCAATTAACTCACACAAAAAAAGATAGATCTTACCTGAATGTCAAAACACAAGAAATTGAGGTAATTTTTTGGATTCATTTTTTATAGGGTGTAAATATTTACTATTTCAAATATATTATAAATTAATTATTAAAACGTTATAGCTTTATTTGATTAATTTACAGGAGAAAGTGAAAGAGAAAATGACCATTGAGATTGAAGCAACATCCAATTGTTTTGTTAATATGTAAGAAATGAAAGATCGGATTTTCATAGAAGTTACTAGAAAAGAAAGATATTGACGGGTTCGAGGCCTTGGATTAGGTACAAAGTATGCAACAACGTGTGTAGCAAATGGAACCAAAAAGAGCTGAGAAGCATGTTGAAATGGATGATAAGAGTGCTAAAATGGGTGAGGAGCATAAGCAGTTGTATGATCAATTCAACACTATTATGAATTTTGTGCAACAACAATTTCCATGGAACAATCTATGTGGTCCACCAACTTAGTTATTATATTTAGTAACTATTTATATTTTATAATATTAGAAATAGTTTATTATTAAGTGTAAAAACTTGTTTTACCTTTTTCAATAGGTTCTTGAGTAAGCTAGTGATCATGGTAGAAAAAACGCTTCATCAAATGGCAATCCTCTAAATCTAAATGGTCATCAATTTCATACATTTTGAATTTCTAGTTAATGTATTGAAGCAATTTGAATGTTAATGTATTAAACTTTGTGTTACATGTATACTGGAACAAATTTTGTATTTAAATATTTATAATATTTAGTTTATAAATTTAAATTCGTTTTTATGATTTTGAAAATATTTATCTATTTTTTATTTAATTATGTAGTAAATCTTTCAATAAAGGTAAATTCCCTCATTTAGCTATGTTTGTATGAAAAAATGCCGCCAAATTAGAGGCGTTTTTATAGAAATGCTACTAAGTTTAGTGGCATTTACGTCTATAAATGCTGCTAAATTAGTGGCAGCATTTGTTTTTACAAACACCACTAATTTAGTAGCATTTGTGTCTACAAATACATCTAACTTAGTGGCATTTGTGTCTAGAAACACTACTAATTTAGTGGTGTTTGTGTCTTAAAATGCCACTAAGTTAGTGGTATTTGTGACTTCAAATGCCGCTAATTTAGTGACATTTTTCCTAAAATGTCGTTATTTTTTTCGATATGAGAATAATTAGCATTTTTAGTGGCATTTTTTAAAAACTCTGCTAATCATATAATGGCATTTATAAATGCCGTTAAACATGAAAAAAAAAAGCCACTAAAGACCTATTTCCCTATAACGATCAAATTTTAAATGTCTAACTTTGCAAGAAATGGTAAAACTCCCTAGATCTTTTTGCTTTTTGGGAAAGAGTTGTTGAAGTTCAAGGCTACAGTCTTCTACAAATGTGGCCTCTTTTAACTTCTTGAGTAGGTCATTTGAAATAGATTTTAGGGTATATTATAAGGTTCACTTTTTTCTGGATAATGACCAATGCTATGACTTTGTTGCAAATCAAAATAGGGAATTGAACCATCCTCTTCAAAATCCATATTATTCAATTTCTTCTCCATGGACGGTCTACCTAGAGAAAGTTTTAAGAATGAGGTGTCTATAGCTTCAGCATAAAATCAAGGAATGGAGAAACTACTAGACAAGTAAGTTTTTTTCTAATAAGTTCTTACTCATCCTTAAAATACTAGATTCAAGAATGATTGTGTCTAAGGGCTTAAGTGATCTATCTAGTAAGCTTATCTTATCAACACATCTATCCACATCTTGCATCTCCAAACAATTGGATAAATGATTATCAAAGAACTTGGAAAATGGCATGAGTGGAATATCAAGCTCAGCTTTTTTTTTAAGGCTATCCTCTATCTCAACTCCTCTAAATGATCCATCATTATTAACTTTCCTAGCCATAAACATATCCTCTACCTCCACTATCTCTTTCTCCATAATTTTAACAAAATATGGTGTCTTCAACACAACTAACTCATCATCATCATCAAACCATATCAAATTTTCCATCCTATAATGATCCTTTAATGTATGCTACTCTTTCTCCTTCTAATAAAATTTTGACTCTATAGTACTAAGCATGGAATCTTGAAGGTAAGTAATTAAGGTATGTACATTATGACCCTATAGTCTAAGAGTTCTCATGAATGCCTTTTGGTCTTGTTAGAATTTTGCTTAAGTTTGAAGCAATTTAGTAAGCATCTCCTTAAGGGATGGTTTCTTTTCTTGTATAGAAGGTAATGATGAATATGGTGTGGATGAAAAGTGATGTGAAGAGGAATGGTATTGTGATGAAGAATAATGTTGTTGTGATGGAACATAGTGTGGCACTTGAGAAACTTACAGTTATGGTGAAGAATATTAAGGTGATAAAAGGTACTATAGAAGTGAATGCTCAGTAGGATAAGTCTAGGTGTATTTAGATGGTAAACTAAAGGAATGCCCCAGACTAATATCTCATATGTGCTTAGAATAACACTTCCAAGTTTGAGTAATGTGTTTGAGTAAGATTGGAACTATTGGTCATATGAAAACATAGTATGACGGTAATCTCCGCTATACACCTAACAATTATCATGTTGGTTTGGAAAGTTATAAACACAAGTAGGTTTAGGATCATACATAGCTTTAATGGCCTCTACTAGATTTTCTATAAAATCAAGTTTTTTGGTTAAATCTTTAAGGGCTGACTCTATTTTGGCATTGTTTTCCTCACTAGGCCATGGTCCTAGGTAGTCATTAAAATAATAAGATCTAGCATGAGCTAAATGATGCTTGGCTACCTCACAAGTATTGGAATCCAAAATTCAAAAAAAAATCCTTAACAAAAACCTATGTAAAGAAAGTTAATTGTTTACAACCTAAGGAAACAAAAACAATACAAGTTAGTAACTAGCCTAACAAAAGTACACTAAGGGTGAACCAATCTATAGAAAGTAAGGTGAAGATTGATATTAACCTAGGACTCTTGACTCCTAATCCCTAACAATAGTACCAAAAACTTGATATGGGAAATCTACAAGTATAAAATTTGGACAAGTAGTAAAGTAACCTTTTAGTTGAAATGTCGATCCTACAAAGATTAGGTAGAACTTCCTAAGCTAAGTACTAGTTATCCTCTTACTAAAGTTAGTTCAATCAAAGAATATCTATGAAAAATTAAGTAAAACAAAATTAACAAGTAAAAAACAACTAATATGCAAAATAACAAAAATCATTTAAAATCGAATACATCAAAATTAAAATTCTACTAAAAAATTACAAGTAATCAAATAAAACTAAGTAAAAAAGCAAGACATGGAAAATAATGAATAATATACAATTAAAAAATTATAACTAATCCTAAAATGCAAGAACAAGTACTAGCTAAAATAAAATGCATTATTAAAAATCAAACATGAAATGTAATTACAAAATTCTTGTGAAAATCACATTTACATTTTGGAATTGTAAAAGCTAAAATTAACACCTATGTATCTAGAATTAACACCTAAGTAGTCAACATGAAAAACTAATATGCAATGCTTGCTTCCTAAATCTGAATTAGATTTGAACAAATTATATGAAATATGAATTAATGAACAAAAAAACAATTGAACAGAAGCTAAGAGCAAATATAACCAAAAATCATCAAACCAAAAACATGAAGAAAGCAAACTAGAATTTGCAAAATGTAATTCAACATAGGCATGCAAAGCTTTTTTGTTAGCCTTAAATTGATTTTTATTTTGAAATGATAAAAAATGAAGCTAAATAAGCTTGATTAAGATTTTGAAAAAGATTTATTTAGTACATGTTCATAAGTTTTATTATTTTTGGCACTAAATAACTAATATGATTTTCAAAGTTTAAACAAAACTTTCTTTATGTTTTCTTATTTCTCAAATCAAAAGTATCTTTAAAGATTATTTATTTCAGCTTAAATGAAAGTCCAATTATTGTTTTTAAAGTGAACTTATTCATTTTGGACTTAATAAAATTTTGATAATATTGGTTTTGAGAAATAGATTAACTTAAGAAAGTTGTTTTACAATAACAAAGTTTTCCAACATTGAACTTATTTTATTTTTCTATATTAATTCACAAAGCTTTAATATTTGAATTTTATATGGTTGAAAAGCTCTTTGAGTCTACTTTCTAATGGATTAAACAAAATCAAAATCCAAAATTTCTAAGAAAAGATTTTGGATTTTTACTAGATACTTTGCATTTGTCTAAAAATTACACAAATGGTAGATTTGAAAATTCACTATAATTCGTATACAATGAATTAGGTGATGAATTTTACATGGATAGAAAGCCCTTTAAGTCTAGTTTCTAAATCTTCAAGCGTTTTTTTATTTGGATTTGTATAACGCAAGATATGATCCAATTAGTGAGTAGAGTATAAAATAGGAGATAACCACCCTACTAGATAAAATCGATCCCCTAAAAAATGGATCGATTGGTTTTTTTATCTAGAATTAAAATTTTTCTCCATGATTTGAAAAGGGATCGATTGATACCAAAAAAGAATTAATCCCCTATGCCTAGAAAACATTCTAACAGCTAGTTTTTTCAAGCTTCAAACGGGCATTTCTTCTTCCAAATCATCCCCAACGGCTAGTTTTTCAATTCCTCTATAAATTAGGCACTCCAACACACCAATAAGATTGATGAATCAAGAGAGCAAGAACCAACAAGCTATATTTTCATTCTCTTAAAGAATCAAGAGTAGTTAGAGCTTAAAAATCCATATCTTTTGTATTTATTGTATCCAAATCATATTTGTTGTTCATTCATCATTCCTTGTACTTAAACTTGGCAAATACTTAGCTTTTGAGAGGTGTTTTAAGTTTGCATTTATATTAAGTGATTTTGTAATCAAAAGGTGATGTATCCTCTTGAATTTGTGAAATTAAGAGGTTACTACTTAGCCTAGAAAGTAGAGCATGTTAGGTTTCTATCTAATCCTTAAAAAAAAGATACAGTTGTAATTTCAATTCAAGAATATTGGATTAAAGCCTTGATATGGATAACCAAGAGAAAAGACGTAGGTGCCTTAAGGAGAAGGACTAAACCTCTATAAATCTTTGTGTTTGATTTCTCTATCCCTACACTCTTTACATTTATTGTTGTTTATATTTGCTTCTAGTTCATCAATTTATTGTTAGTTCATCAATTTATTGTTATTTGCATCATATTTTGATATTGGTTTTAATTTTCATTCAATTATATTGAAATCCATTATTAGAAAGAATTTAGAGATATCCAATTTACCTCCCATCTTGGATTAACTATCTCACCTAAAAAGCTAACATTTTTTAACCTAAGCTGGAATTTATATAAGCACCAAGTGAACTATGTGAAGCTTTGAGTTAAAAAAAATGAAGAATGAAAACTGGAATAGAAAACTTGAAGAAAAATAAGCAAACTATGAACATCAACCAAACTGCAAGCAACATGTATAGAAAATGTAAGAAAGTTCAAGAGAAAAAAATTCAAAATGCAATCACATACCGGAAAAGAACTTCATCTAAACTAGAACAACCTAGATCTATGAGTTAACTATCTAAATCAATAAGAAAAGAGCATGAATTAACAAAGAAATCAGTTTAATAAACTCAAATTAAAAAACAGTGCAGAATCTAGAAAAACATGATATCATCTAAGAAAATGATTCAAATATCAATTAAAAACATGAAATAAATTGCAAAAAATGAAAATCAAATAGGTAACTAATAGAACTAAAGATTTCAAGTAGAAAACAAGCCAAACAAATTGCCAAAGTGGAAAGAAGATTCACACTAAAGTTAGTCTTCATGTCTAGCTTGCACCTATCACCTATATCTATGCGTGACTTCCAACCTTGATTTGGATTGATGTGCTATGAATTTAAAGCTAGAATTCAACTATATTGTAGCTCTATAGATTAGGAAACTAAAAAAAAAAACTTGAGGAAAGACAAGTAAGGTTTGATAGAGACATATGATTTGAAAATTATAGATAGGTCAAAGTAGATAGTTTAAAAATAGTTTTGAACATCAATGGAAAACAAGTAAAATGAGCAAGAAAATGATTGTAAATGTAAATTGTATTGAAAGATTCTTAAAGAGCACTGAAAAAAACTTAAGAAATAGTAAAATTGCAATGAAATTTAAAGAAAAAATGCTAGAAAAAGAGTGTTTGACAACTAAGAAAATGTAAGAAATTGAAATTTTAAATGTAGAATAGAAAAGAAAAAGAATAAACACCTAAATTAACTCTCCTCTAAATTTTATTATCTTAAATAAGCTTTTTGATTAAATCTAAATAAAGATACATCTAAATCAAACTGAAAAAATATAAAAAATTTAAGAATGGAATTATTAACAAACAGAGAAAGAAAACATATGTAAAAATTAAAATAGATATTAAAAAAATAAATACCTTCAAAGATCAAGTTAGTTTATCTAGTTTTTCATGAGATAATTGGGATTAACTTTAGTAGAGTGGAATTTCAAATACTAAAGACAGATCATGGGGATAGAAAACAATTGGAGAGGCAAAAGTGAAGCCCACGTAGCGAGAAGAATAGGGAAGTGAAATTGGGCTACAAGCTTGGTTTTTTTTTTTTTTAAGTTGAGTGTTTCTAGGCCTCCGTTGTTTGAAACGAAAAGCCTAAGTAAAGCTAACAATATTTTTCACTTCTCACTTTTTAGATTTTACGTTTTCGTTTGTAGTTATTTTTAATATATGTTTTTTTAGTTATATTCTATAAATATATAAAATTTAAAATCTTTGATAAAAAAATTATCCAATATGGATAACCTATATAATTGACATATGAATAATTTAAAAAAATTATCATGTATCTTTTAATAAATAAATTATATTTATGTTTTATTATTTATTTTAAATTATTTTTGATTAAATTCATATTAAAAGTAATCTTATATCTTATATAAATATAAAAAAGCTAAAACTTTTGATAGAAAAAGAAATTATCCAACGTGAATAGCCTATATAATTGACATTTGGACAAATTTTAAAAAATTATCATCTATCTTCCAATAAATTAATTACGTTTATGTTTTATTATTTATTTTAAATCACTCTCAATTAAATTCATATTAAAGATAATAAAACTTTAATTACCATTATCATAGAATAATTTTTCACCTCATTTGCCAATTATAAATATTCAACTTTTAAATTACATCTTATATAAATATATAAAAGCCAAAGCCTTTGACAAAAAATGAAATTGTCCTATGTGAATAGCCTATATGATTGACATAAGGACAATTTTAAAAAATTGTCATGTATCTTTTAATAAATTAATTACATTTATGTTTTATTATTTATCTTAAATTACTCTCAATTAAATTCATATTAAAAGTAGTCTTATATCTTATATAAATATATAAAAGTCAAAACTTTTGACAAAAAAGGAAATTGTCCAACATGAATAACCTATATAATTGACATATGAACAATTTTAAAAAATTGTCTTGTATCTTCTAATAAATTAATTATATTTATGTTTTATTATTTACCTTAAGTTACTCTTAATTAAATTCATATTAAAGGTTAAAAAAATTTAATTACCATTATCATAGAATAATTTTATTACCTCCTTTTCCAATTGTAAATATTCAATTCTCAAATTACATATGTGTACAAAAAAATTTAGTTGCTAATTTTTTAACCTTTAACTTATTTATTTACTCCATCATTTAAGCTATATTTTATTTATATATATATGTTTAATATGTATATATATTATTTTAAAATAATTAATAGATGATTAAATTAATTAAAATTAATTTTGGTATATATAATATCTAATGAATTTCATTACCATTATTACACTAATAAAAATCTTTCCTTTTCCATTTCTCCCAAACAAGTTAATACACATTATGTTTGATTATTATAATTGTCAACCATAAATTACTCTCCATTAAAATACTATTATTGATCTTGATTTGGTTCTTAAATTCATTTTAATCAATTAGTCATTCAAAAATTATAAATAATTTCATAATTATTTCTAAGACATCAAGACCTATCCTATAAGCAAGGGTGTTTTAAGATGCTTAAGAAATAGATTGTATCATTTCAATATTTTTTTCCCATTGTCTTGATATTCCTTTTACCATGTAATAAAAATAGCTTAGGTTCTTTTTTTTCTTTGTGAAGTTATATATATAGGTGGATTAGATGCACATTTCTTTGTGATGTTATATATGCAGGTGAATTAGATGCACAAAATTTAATATAATCAATTACTTCTTAAAGGTTTTTTTTTATTACTTTCTGTTTGGTTTTGTATTATTTTAGTTACCATTCAATTTTTTTCTTTTGAGTGAAACTTTTCCAAATTTATGCTTCATTGTAATCATATAACAAATTATGTTTTAATGCAATCATATAATAAGTTATGTTTTGAAAAAAATCATTTTGAAAACACATTCCCTTAAAAATAATCTGTTTGGGTTCCAAAAAAATTAAGCAAAATTTCTTGAAAATTTAATGATTTGAATTTTTTGTAATGCTTTGGCTATTACTATTAGTTTTATTGTAGTTTAAATTATAAATATATTTGTACATATTATTTGATACTTTTATGTAAGTTTTTGTTATGATATTGATTTGTATACCAATCCCCTTTAGTCTTCTCTTTTTGGATCATGAAACAAGAGAGCAAGCTAAGTGGTAAGTTAATTTGGGCTCTAAAAAAATTAAGCAAAATTTCTTGAAAATTTAATGATTTGAATTTTTTCTAATGCTTTGGCTATTACTATTAGTTTTATTGTAGTTTAAATTATAAATATATTTGTACATATTATTTGATACTTTTATGTAAGTTTTTGTTATGATATTGATTTGTATACCAATCCCCATTAGTATTCTCTTTTTGGATCATGAAACAAGAGAGCAAGCTAAGTGGTAAGTTAAAAAAAAAGTGATTGCCTATCACCTATCCTATCATATGTATTAAGTACTTATTTTTTTATTTTTTGTATGCAATTATTTTGTTTAAGATAGGTTCTTTTTTTTAGTCATTAGATATGTTTGTTGCTTTGATATTATCATTTTCTTGATTTACCATAAAATGGAGCTAATTATTATCCAAGAGTAAATGAAAATTGTTAAAAGTAATTTTCGATTGGTTCTATTTTCTATTTACCATAAAATGGAGCTAATTATGTCCAAGCGTAAATAAAAAATTTCATTGATTCTATTTTCATTACCTTTATAAATTTAGGAGTGTTTATATATTAAATAAGCATTATTACTAATTGAAATATTTTTGGTGTAATTACTCTTAATTCCAATGTTATTGTTAGTCAATCATTAGCATTTAATATTTACATTTTACTTTATTTAAAAAAAAAAGAAAAGAAATCTACATTTTACTTTATCTTGATAAATAAAATTCTTGAATTGCCTTATATTATCAATGTAAAAGAATGACCACTAAAAATAACCTACTTTATAAAACTAGCTAAAATTTTGCATCCATTTCTTACATAGTTGACTATAACATGTTTAAGGCCTTCTCTTGTTGCATAAATCTTAGCCAACATAATGCTATGTTTTCCTTACAATTACCCATCTTCACTTTTACATCAAAGTCAACAGCCTTACATCAAAAGTAGACCCTTCTTACCCCAGTATTGTTATTCCTATTACCTAAAAATTCTACCAACTATTTTATTTTAACCTAAAATATCAAATTCCTATTGGTATTTTCTTAGTTGCCATTTCCCTTTATTCATTACTTCTATTCTTATTTGATTTATACAATGCATGTTTGTGAGTACATCTATACAATACAATGATCTCATTTACTCTGTTTTAAATACATAGTTTTCTTTCATTAAATTTTGTTGATTGATTGAAATACTATTGTTCATTATGTTACATAAATATTTATTTTGATTTATTAATTTTTTTATTTTAAAATAAAATAGCAAATCCTATTTTGAATGTATTAACAATTTCTTTGTCTTATTTTTTTTAATAATTTTGTTTTTAAGTCTTTTGTGGTATTGATAAATTTAATTATTCCCCAACATGTGTTTCTTTATGATGATTATTTTATGTTGGATACAATTATTTTTTATGCATTTTCTTTTAATCAACTTTTAATTTCAAATTTTTTAAAAAAATTCAACTAATAAAGAAAATAATATTGGATTGCAAATTTTCAAATTTTAACTCCAATTGCACAGTCGTAAAAATACCTATTATAAGGCATGAGGTTTTATATTTATTAGCATTTGTGGGTTTTTTTTTATTGAATGAAAAAAGAACATAAAACTTGAAAAATAAAAAGGTTTTATGACATTTGCTTTTTCCCTAGGGTAATTTAATGATAAAACTCCATTTAAAAATTTTCCTATAATTATTTTTTTATTAATAGATTATTTTCTTTTTTTTTTTGTTGCATAGAATTTTTTTAAAGTTGAATTTCATATTAACTTTTTAGTGTGATTGAATTATTGTTACATTTTAATAGTTCAACTATTTATTTCTTATTTTTCTTTAATAAGTTGTTTTATAGCATTGATAATTAGTAAACTTTCATTAGAATTATTTATTTTTTCGGTTATCAAAATTTTAAGGTTATTATTTAATATGCATATAATTTAATTTTTCTCAAATTCTTTTTATATTATTACTTTTATTTTATTTTAAAAATTATTAGAAATTGAAATTATCATCTCATGCATCTCATGGGCTTAAATTTAGTTAAAAATTATTTAGGATACACTATGTTGATTAAATGATAAAATTAAAAATTAAAGTAAACAAGATTTTTAAGGTCATTTTACTAGTATATCTTAAAGTAAGGAGTGAAAACGATCGGTTCAATTAATTCGATTGTATATTTTCAAAAAATTGACTAAATTAATTTAATCCTATTAAAAACTGAATTAACAGACAAAGCGAAGAGAAAACAAAAAGCAACTAAATCGACTTAAGTCAATCGATTGCAGTTGGTTGTCTTGATATTGTATGTATTCCTAATGTTAATCTAAAAAAAAAAAAAAATTTACAGCTTAAACCCAATAATTTTATTAATGAGAAATTGACTATTTAAAAAAAAATTCAATCCAAGAAAATCATAACAAAAATAGCTTTCCTTTCAAGACTTTTAACTTTTCCACAATCTCTTATCCATAAACTTCTTTTAACTTTACTCAAACAAAACCCATATAATCAATGAAACTATATAACGCAAGTTATACCTAAAACCTACAAAATTTTATGAAACAAAAATTTGTAAAATATATAAGACAAATAATACAACAAAATTACCTATTTGGCAGTTTAAGCCACTGACCTTTGATGGTAGCAACCTTCACTGATGTTGGACTTGATGGTGGAGATGTGATGGAAGAAACCAACTTGCCGTGTTGTGATTTAGTGAAAAAAAGAAAGAGAAAGAATAGTTGATGGCTCCAAGCTATTTGGCATGATTTCAGTAAAATCAAGTCGGGTTAGGCTTGACCCAATTCACCTTTTTCTTTTTAATTTTTTTTTTTTTTTTGCCTTTCCTTTAATTCCCTAATCTACATCATTTAGTTACTTAGCATAAACTAGTTTTGAAAACCCTACCTTATTCTTTTCTTTTCCTCTTCTCTTTATCAATGTTGTCCATCTCTTTTTAAAACCCTAATGTTGCAGCCTTTCACCCTCTTTTCCATTGATCACATGCCTACCAAATGCGCAAGAATCGTTCTTCTCCATCTTTCTTACAGTTACACTAATTATTTACCTAAGAAACCCTTGAAATCCTAGATCTAAACTCACATTCGCTAGTGTTATTGTCATTATTGAAAAATTTTGACTTCCTACTTAAAATACCGAAACGCATCTTATATCCATTTCTTTATTCTTTGTTCCCTAAATTGCCTACTCGAAAGGCTAAAAAGCTCTTATCTATTTTATTTTTTATGTCTTTTTCTTCTGTAATTTCTCTCTCTATCTTTTTTCGTATTTTGTTTTTTATTGTTATATATACTTATTTGTTTAGAATTTTTAACTTCTATGTGATTGTAGTATAATTTTTGAAAATAATTTGTGATTTTGAAATTTTTTATTATCTGTTGGTTTATGATGAGTTAGGGCATATTTTTTATTTTAAAATTTGAATTTTACAAAAAATTTCAGATTTGTTATTTTTTTTTATATTTATGTTGTGTTTTTCTGGAAGACATAATTTTAAAAAATTTACTTTTGAAAAAAAATAAGATGTTTTTTATATCTATGTTGTATTCTTTTTTCAGAGAGATGAATTGTTTCAAAATGATTCTTGAATTTCTAAAGATAATTTTTTTTTATTTTGTTATTTTTTTGTTTAAATATAAGCTTAAAAAAATTGAAAGTGACAAAAAAAAAGTAAAACGCTAAATAGGAGCCAATAAGGATAAGTAAAAGTCAATTTAAATTAATTAGATTGATTAAAATTGAATGAATTTGATTGAATCAATTTGAAGTATTTGATTTTGATTATATTTAATTTTTTAAATTAATTAAATTGATTACTTTTATTAATTTTTTTTAAATTAACAATCGAATTAGTTGAATTAATTAATTTTTTAATAAATTAAAATAAATAAATTAAAATAAATATTTTTATTAATTTTTTATAAAATATTATTAAAATTATTAAATCTTTTAATCATTTAATTTGAATTATTTTTGAATTTAAATTCTATTAAATTAAATTTATAATTAAATAATTATTTATATTAAAAAATAATAAAAATAAAATATTTAATTAAATTAATTAAATCAAATTAATTTTTATTGATTCAATTATTATTAATTATTTAAAAATATTTTATCAATTTAATTATTTGTTAAATAAAAATCAATTCGATTATTAATATTTTTAAACTTCATAAGATTGAATCGCTCATCCCTAGGAGTCCGTCTGTAATTCAATTGAAGGAGATTAGTTTCTATATATACAAACATCTGCCCACACCGTCGCTCCCATATCCCCGCCTTCCGTTTTGCTGTTTCGCTTCTCTTTTTATCCGATCAGAGTATATTACAGATTCACCATCATCATCGTCATCTGGCCCACCGGTTTTTACTCATCACATATCCTTGATCGGATCCTCCCCTTTCCAGCTCTCACAATGGACCATCATCGATCGCCACATCCTTGTTCTCAACATCATCGCTTGCACTGTCAGTTTTCCTTAATTGTTTCACGATTTAAGAACTGATTAATCCCTGCATTCCAAAAGATTCAATTTTGCTTTTTTCTTTTTCAACAATGAAATTCGAAGATCCGGAAACTTCTAACAACTGCTTTATTCCAAAATTATCCTTGCAATTCTATTTTAAGACATTATTAAGCTGTGCAGTCAATGTAAGTTGGGATAACTTTTATATTATTATTATTATTATTATTATTATTATTATAATAAACAACTTGGATGCGTAAGAAGAACATTCCCTTTAGAAGATTTTTAAACTGAGTGTTGAAGTATTTATATTGCACATAAATCAATTTTAAATGTTAATTCAAATTTTGATTAATATACATTATTAGTTTTAGTTATTTATATAATATGCAACTCTATGCTTAATATGCAATTATTATTTAAAAAAATATTTATACAAATATTATTTCAAAAAACATATTTACGTGCAATGCACGTGTCAACAAAATATTAATATATATAAAAAACAAATAAATGTAAAAATGTTTATTGATTAAAAATAAAAAATATAACATTATATTTCTAAAATACCATTAGATATCTATGTATTTTATTATTATTAATTCAAGTATGGATAGCAATCCAAGAATTAAGGATTGGATTTATTCCAAATTTAAAAAAATTAAAACCCAATAAAAATATATAAAAAAATTTAAACAAAGAGTACTCAAAGTTAAATACAATATACTATATTTATTTTTTAGCCCTTAGGGATTCGAAGGAAATATTTTGTTTTCCGAAGATTTTTTTGGACTAACTACGGATATTTTTTCAAGGCTACTATTTTCTTCAAGCCTTTTCTTCTTAAGCTTGAGTTATGTTTTAACCTCATTTGGATTTTTGCCTTTTGGTCATTGGGCCAAATTATGTTTTCAATTTATTATGCCTCTTTTGACCTTTTAGCTGCAGACTTTCATATATTTTTGGTTGGAGTTTTGGTTTGCAGTTTTTTAGTCCGTATGTGCAGATTGGTTTGGATTGCCCTTTTTTGTTGCTTTGAATCAGTTTACTAATATTTGCATCCATTAATGTTGGTACTCTATTGTTTATGTTCGTATGGTCCCAATTTATTATTTTAGGTTTTGTCTTGATTTTTTTATGCTTTACCCAAAGCATGGGAGGTAAGCGAGGAAATGTGAAGGAATGAAAGAGGAATAGAGATTAGCTAAGGGAAGGCAAACTCACATATTTGTTTCCCATTTTTTTTTTTTAATCTAAATGGTTATAGAAAAAATGAAAAATAGGCAAAAGTGAAATGACACATAAATAGTTTGGTTACTGTCCAACATTTACAAAATTTATATGAACTAGAATGGAACTCGAGCAATATTGTTGGATCAACGTTAAATGTATGATGATAATATAGTATAATTTAGGCTCTACATCTACGTAGGTTCAATTTAATACCATTACTCATAGGCCTCATATTCATCTTGAACCTTGATGTCAAGCACACAATTAAGCTTCAATACATGTTATTGGGAGCCAAAACCTCAAAACTCATATTTATTAAAATTTATTTGATTTGAGCATATATAACGGAAATATTAAACGAGAGAATGTTTAACGAAAACAGAATCTCATATTATCTAAGTCATCATCTTCTGCTTTAAATCTATTGCCACTTATATTTATCTTTAAATCAACTCCATCCTAACTTGCAATACAAATCATTAATCTAGTTAAACTAGTAAAAGTAAGATATCATCCATGTATTTTTATTAATAAAACTTTTTCATCGATAAATATTGATAAATTATTTTGTCAGTAATTAAAAAAATAAAATTTTTTTATTAATAGAATTTTCGTAAGGAATCTGTCCGTTAAGTTTATTAAAACTCAAATCGAGAATTCCAAATCTGGAATTTCCTTTCCTGGTAGTTTGCTTGAACCTAAAATCCCTAAATCCCTAACTCCCCCAAAATTCTCTCCCGACCTCAAACCGCCACCCATCGTTGGACCGACTGTCTCCCCCTTGTCGCCAGCCAGCGGCTACCCTCGTCATCACTCTTCTCTCCTCTCCTCTTGTCATCACGCCATCGTTGATTTCTTCAGGTATCTCTTCTTCACGACAGCTATAAGAGGAGCGATAATATTGCTGAAGTTTTCAATGATGCCGGTGAGGAGAGGGTACTAGGCGAATAAGATTGGGAAACCTTATACAATTCCGTGTAAGGTTATTGGGAAATGTGGGTCTGTTACTGTTAGAATGGTGCCTGCTCCGAGGGGTCCGGGGATTGTGGCTGCTAGGGTGCCCAAAAAGGAGCTTTAGTTTGCTGGGACTGAAGATGTTTTTGCTTCTTCCAGGGGATCTACTAAAACTCTTGGTAACTTTGTCAAGGTATTGAGTTTTCTTTATAATTCTTTATTTGTTCGGTTCTATTTATTGTTATTCAACACTGTTTATGGAATTAGATCTATTTGGAAATGGCTTGTTAGATGTTTTAAGTATTTTTCATCAACTTTGAGATTGTTCGTTACAATTTGTTTCTTTGATACTGTGTTATTATGGTATGCTTCATTTATTATCACTGATCTGAGTTATAGGCATGTTGTAAGGTGAATGTCACTGAATTAATTTTGTAAAAATTTTGATTTAGGTTTGCTTCTTTTCCTGTTTTGGAAATGAGTTCTTGGTGATTTTATGCATGATTTTAAGTATTATGATATTTGATTTTTGCTTGGATTTTATCAAAGGAATTTTTTAGGGTTGTAATTTGATTTAATAGGTAAAATATTATTAGGATTTTTTTTTTATTCTTTAAGTGGTATATCATTATTTCAATTCTAGATAATGCTAGCCTCTTGATTGTGCCAAATAATATGGCGATGAGCCCAGTCTTAGGTACCATGAGCGCCAACTTGGAATTCATTTTCTTAATTGAAAGCCATATGGCATAAATGCAAATAACAATACTTACTAAAAATTGAAAAGGAAAAAAAATTTGAGGACACGGAACAAGGTGCTTACTGCCTAACATTCTTAAGCTCGAATTATTTTTCTTTTTATCTATTTGATTATAGTTTTGCTTTTTGATTAAAGTTTTGCTGATCATGTAATTTAAAATCTAACTTGTTTCATCTAAACTTGTATATAGTACTGAAAATAACTTATTGTTATTTTTGTGTTAAAGTGAAAACAAAATTAACTTGTTATTTTTTTTTTTTTTATATGTATGAAGAAGTCTAGAAGTCTATATGGTGTCTGAGGCATGTGCTCGCACCAAGGTTCAGCACATGCTGATGCCGGTCGAGGTAAGTGCCCGCACCAAGGTCAACTAGTATTGATGGTGGTTGAGATAACAACTTGCACCAAAGTCTAGCATGTACCGATAGTGGTCGAGGGAATTGCCTACATCAAGGCTAGCATGTGCATGCATACGTGCGTGTCAAATATCCGCACCAAGTGCCTGGTGATGTATGTGTGTGTGTCAAATGGTTTATGGTGTGTACTTATGTCAAATAGTTGATAGTGCATGCTTGTATTTGATGATTTGTGTATGTGTGCATGCGTATGTGTGTCTAATGATCTTTATTATCTCATTAAATGTGAAATGGCTGATGGAGCATGCATGTGTTTGATGATGCCTACATGTGTGTCAAATGGTTTATGGTGGGTATTTGAGTCAAATAGTTGATGGTACATGCTTGTGTTTGATGATGCATGCGTGGGTGTGTTTAATGATCTTTATTATCCCATTAATTGTGAAATGGTTGATAGTGCATGCTTGTGTATGATGAATTTTAACTTTATAATTTAGATTGTTTTAGAATTTCTGTGGATATAAATTTTATAATGTGGATTTGATCTTTTAATGAATAAAAGACAAATAATAAACTTTTAAAATAATTACAAATATTGTGTTTTTAATTTAAAGTTTTTTTTAAAAATAATTATAGATGAAATTAATCAAATTACCAATGAAATTTGAATTTACCGACAGAATTCTTGCTTTTAGCGACGGAATTTAAATATTGTTGATAGAATTTCGAAAGAATACTGATGAATTTATCGATGGAAATCAACCTTTACTAACTGATTATCAACAAATTACCATTGAATTACCAATGAAATATCAACGGATTATTGATAAATTTTACTGATGAAGTGCCAATGAAATTACCGATGAAACATTTATTGATGGAATATTTATCGACATAATTTTACGATGGTAATTATTGACTGAATTTTAAATTTATTGGCAGAATATTATTACTGACATGCTTACCATCGACGAAAATTTCCATCGATAAATTATGTTGTTGAGTGTTTTATCGATGAAATATAAGTTATTACTGACGAAATTTTTTGTCAGACATTTTGTTGATAATGCCTTGTTTTTGGTAGTGTCAGACCAAAAACATGCACAAAAATGCATTATAAGAATGTAAAACACAGAAACAAATGAAATAAGTTTGAAGTTGAATTTGTTTAACCATTTATGCTTTAGGATGTAAAACTATACTTTGTCAAAAAAAAAAGAAAGTATAGTTTCTTTCTATACTTTGTTTAGCTGCCTAAGTTGCGTAAATAAATTGATTGTTTCTTCTAGATTTCTTACCAAAAAGGTGAAAATATGAATAGAAGAAATGCAAACAAAAGCACAATCAAAACAATACATCATTTATGTACAAAAATATAGCACATCATTGGAGGAAATAATAACATACGTGGGCCAGAAAAATCAAAGATGACTTGTTTCTCTCCATCACCAAGGGAAGAAGGAAAGGAAGTATACATGCCAGGAGTCGATAACTAATGAGGATAAGTCTCTTATGTCAACAACAAATGGTTGAGAGAGACATGGAACACTTAAAGACTGTTTATTTTTGTGTCATCATCTCCAGGAATGCCATCTTAATAGTTAAAAACTAAAATCTGCTACTTCTAAAATTAAGCCAATAAACAAATTAACATACAAAATGAATAAGTGATAGACGATTATCTTTCGTAAATAATTAGATTTTCTAACTTGAACATAGAGCCTACCATGATTCATAGCTTCATTTTTAACCCAATAAAAGAATTCTTTTCACAATCAAAATCAAAGATTGAGTTCCAAACTCTAATACAATAATTATGTTACATGATCAGAAATTCAATATATTTCCCATCTTTCAAGTTCCAAAAGTACCTCCAATAAAAATATTCATTTCATAGTCAAAACCAAATATTGAATTCCAAACTCTTATACGATAATTGATTAAAGTTTAATCTTGAGAATTTTGCATTATGTTTTACCAATTTTTAACGTTTTCTACTTCTTTTAATCTTAACCCAATTAATCTTATATAGTTTCTTGTTAAAACACTTTAATTGAATGACTGAATCTACCAAACCTATATCAAATTCAATAAAAAATACAATAACCCAATTTTCAATCCATATTCCATTCTTAGCTAATGATATCGTAATTGATGAAATATTGTTACTTAAAAACATGTAATGCTTTTAGAAAAAAGTAATGATGTGTTTAACAGATGCCTGTAAAAAAAATCACTAATTAATATATTATTTTTGTTGATAAACTAGAATGCTAACTTTGAGCGACATCGGAAAAAGGTAATCCCACAGGCCGTACCTGTTTATATTTTTAATTTTTATCTATAATATTTGATTATATAAATACAAATGAATGATGACAAGAACGTTCTAAAATATCAAACACAACATGGCTGAAACATTAAGAATAATATAAATAAGAGCAAAATAACTATGTAAATATATTTATATGAAATTAGATTAAACCGAATTTACTGTAGCCAGGAGAAAAGAATAAAAAAAGAAAAGAAACATCGTTGAGAAAAAGGTAAAAGGAAAAACTTAGATTATGCAACTTGGAGAACTCCAATCAGTATCAATGTTATAGAAAATCAAAAGACCTAAAAGTCAAAAATCAATTCCAATGAAAAAATGAACTTGAAAAGTCTAACGAGAAATAATGCAAAAAAAATTGAAAGGTATATATTAATACTATTCTAATTAATTTTGCTTGTTATGTTTTGGTTTGAATAATGAATTACGTTTTTACTTGTGAAGTACACTAAATACAAAATTCTGTCGATTGTTGTATTCCTTTTTTTGTTAGTAAAAGACCCGCTTCATTAAATTAATAAATATTCAAGGAATAAAAAAATCATGAAAAGGGAAAGAGGAAAGACCTTCAATTTCTTTTGTTTTACTGTCATTTCTTACCAAAAGGAGTTAGGTTCTCTTAAATATACCAGCAAAAGTTAAAAGTGGTTTTAAATTTTTCACAAAGTGAATGCCAATTTCAAGTTTCTTATCATTCTTTGATATAAAATCAAAACATTATAATAAAATCATACTGTCAATATAACTACTTGAGGAAATCAATATTATAATAGAATTTGTGAAAAGCGGGAGTTGTCAACCTGTTACATTCATCAAAGAATTAGGGTTATATATAAGTTTTTGAGATTTAATGAAGCTCAAACTAATTACTTGATACACAACAATTGCTAGCCATGCATTAATAAAACACCTATTCAGCAAACAAAACAAAAGGTCTTTGACCATTATACCCCATTGTAGGGCAAAAGAAAATAGATTTGAAGTTTTTTTTTTTTTTTTTTGGGAAAATAACTTGCATATAATTCATAAATTATAATAATTGAACATAACATATGGCAAGACTCTTTAAGACGAATAAAATTCATGAATTTTGAAACCATCAAAAGATAAAATCTGATAACAATTAGCATATGATTAACATACTTTAATAAACTTTTAAAAGAATGGGAAAAACTTAAAAAGAGAATATGAAAGAAAATCAAATTTTGAGCAGAAGTAAAGAGTCTTTATAGGTCAATAGAAATGGATGAAGAAGAAAAGAAAGTGAAAAGGGTATAGAAAAGATTTTTATAATATTTTGGTCCACTTAATTTAACATTTTCTTAACAACCTTTTTAACCCCTTATTTTGAGATATTAAACAAATTAGTGTATATCAACTCCATTAAACAGATACAAGAATGAAAAATGAGAAAGTGACTTGAGATTCTATCAAACCTCAAGTTGAGCTTTAAAGACCTTGTCAATGTCATTGATGCATATAATCTTGAATTCTGATATAAATCAATAAACTTTGTATCCAAAGATTTGCTCTTTAACTCATGCTATTCAACAATCACTAAAACAGGTTGTTTTGAAGTCCTTTTTAAAATTTGGAACATGCCTAAATCTAAAAGAAAAAAAAAATCTTTATCAAAATTTTGCGTTTTGAATAGTTTGACTTTGAAATTTAAATCTTTCATTCATCATTGTCACAAAGATTTCATGAAATTTTAAAATTTTGTAGCATTATTCGAAATAAAAGTCGCAGACAACTAATTTTACTTATGTAAGTGATCAATGGTAAAAGAAAATTAATGAAATTCATTACGTATATAACATTGATATAAATATTAAATATATAAAAAATTAATAATAAAAGCTTTTTAAATTACTATAAAAGTAAAGAAGAAAGCATAAACCAAAATACCATTTCTTTCCCATTTCGAATTTCAAAGCATCTTTAACCCTATATTAGGTCAAAGTGATCTCAAATTTCAAAATGATCTCGATTTTTTTAAAAAAATACACATATTGGGTCAAGGTGAATCAAAACATATTGGATGAGTTGTTTTGTCATCGCTATCTTCATTAAGTTTTTTTTTTTTTTTTAATAAAATAGAAAGTTAGTATTAGATATAATGTAAATGTAAAATTTTAATTACACAAGCATGGTTAAGAAAGTAACACATGTCTTTTTTTTTAATTCGATTTTTTATTTTTCAAATATACCTAAGGGACATGTCTATATCAAAATTAACTCCAAAATATATATAATTAAAAAATAAAGTAAACCCAAAAAAAGAAATGACAAAATACCCAATTAAAAACATAAAAAATAAAAAAAGAAAATAACAAAAAAGGGAAGAAAGGGAATGCTACTTGGACACCCTTTCCTTCTTAAAAAATTTATAATCTTTTAACATATGAATGTTTTAGGGTATTATTTGCATTATATGTACCACCATTTGCTCGTGGTACTAAGTATATCTTTATTTATTACCAATCAATACTTGACTGTTCTTTTTGGTCACATGTTCAAAGTTTGTTAAGTTTGTTTTTTTTTATGTAGTATTTGGTATAAGATGATTACTCCAAAAATTATGGTAATTTAAACATGATGATTAGATTACTGTGTTTGATAAGCACTTAGTGTCATAACCTTCAAGTCAGAGAACCCAATCATTAGACACAAAAAATATGGAAGCGTCATTGATATTTTTTTATCTAGATGTAATTGGTCACTTAAGTGAATCTATCCATTTTAAGGTTATTTTATTTTGACTAAGGGACCCTGTATAAGAAAAGTTTTAATATCTCTACATCATTCAAAATTGGTACTAAATTAGTTGTGTATAATCTTATCTAAGCCTTAATTGCAATGGTTTTTATTAATTTTGATATTTAAATATTGAAAAAAAGTCTTTAGGCTTTCTCCAATAAAAGAAGTTTTCCTTAACTCAAGAGTATTTAAGATAAACATGTTATTCACTTGAAGAGGCTTTATCGTTGGATTTATTAAATATCTTATGACAAAGAAATCAATTTATTTTTTGTTATTTATTTACAAAATAATTTCATAAAAAATATTATCAAAGATATTATACAAAAATATCATAGAAAAATATCATAAAAATACCATATCATAAAAAAATCATGCAAATATATAATAAAAATATGCAATAATATCATAATAAAATCATACAAAAATACATCGTAAAAAATATGCTAAAATATCATAAAAATGCAATAATATCATAAAAAATATATAATAAAATAATAAAAAAATCATAGCATAAAATTTATTTAAATTACATTTTCTTTTTTATTATTAAATCAAGATTAAAATTGATAAAACAAAATAATAAATAAATAAATAAAACCAAACTAAAGTAAAATTTAAAAACAAAAAATATAAAAAATAGAATTAAAAAATGAAATAATAAAATAGAAACTAAAAAAGAAAAAAGAAAACCTACGATTAGGTTGGGTTGGAAGCTGGGTTGATGCACGGGTTGAATAAGGTTAGAGTTCAGATCTTGCTATTTCAAAATGGTGCCGTTTTGCATATAAAGGTAAAATAAAAATCCTTTTTTCATACTTTTCTTTTTCTTTCTGACTCTTTTTTTTTCCTCTGACATCTTTCTAAAATGTCCCACCGAAGCATTTAACAAAACTCAAACATAGGCCAAAAACCTAGATTCCAACATCATAAAATTCAATCTGTGGTTAAAAAATTCCAACTTTCCTAAAAACTATTGTAATACCCAAAATTCAACTATTGTACACCTTATCAAAAACTTCAAACCTAATAGAAAATTTTGAAAAATTCAAAAAATTACCTAGAAAACCCAAATTTTAGAAAAAAAAATTCCAAAAATTTCAGAAAACCAATAAAACCCCAAAAAATCCTATTTTCTCAAATCAAAATAGTCCTAAATTTTAATTCAAAAGAAGTCGTTTCACAACCCAAAAATTTACCGAAACTTAGAAAATTGAGATAAAAAACTTAGAATTACTTTTACTCAGTATTGGCTGTTGATTACTATGTAATTTTCTCTCTATATATTGTTTGATTACTTACTGATTACTGCTTCTTGCTTCTTTCTAGTTGTTGTCATGCAATTAAGGTCTTTTTATAGGTATCAAAGTCGTAATTTAATTTGAAAAATCTTAATATTAACCTATCTATCAAGATATGATCAAAATTTTCTTTTCTTCTTATAAAAACTTGATTCTAAAGAATTATTATAATCAAATTTAACTCTTAAATTTCAAATCACAATCTTTAAAAATTAATATTTATGTTTAGTTTTTAATTTTCTTTAAATCACAAAACATAAATAAAAAATGAATAAATAAATAAAACTTTTGGGCCTTTAAATTTGGGCTTAAAGTTTAATTTCATAATTAAAGACTAATTGAATATTTTTGAAACCCAATAATGAAATAAAATTTGAGGGCCGTTAATGTCGAAATGTTTTTTGAATAAAATAGAGTGTCTATAGTTATTCATTTTTGCATTTTTTTTGTGAAATAAGAAATGTACAAATATAAAAGACATCTATTTTGTTTGAGTCAAGAAATATTGTCAAGGAAATATAAAAGGCTTTTTCTTAACAGAGACTTTGAAACTTTGGAAATTCAAAATAAAAAGGCTACTCATCAACAGAGGCTTTGAATTTCAAAATTTGAAAAATTCAAAACTCCTCCCCAGAGACATTAAAACTTAAAAAACTTGCAACCAACAAGCTTTTCCCCAACAAGTGCATTAAAACTTTAAAAATTCACAATAAAAAAATTCTTTTCTTTAACAGAGGCATTAAAACTTTAAAAATTCACAACCAAAACACTCACCCTTAACAAAGGTGTTGAAACTTTAAAAAATCGCAATTGAAAAATCTTATCTTTGAAAAGGTTTCTTTAACTTCTTTGCAATATTATCATTGAAAACTATCTTCAAACAAATTAAAAAATTTCAACTTTAAAATTATAATATTCATTTTATCTTGCAATGAATGAATGCAATGCAATGAAAAAACTTTTTTCCAAAAAAATTATAACTCCAATCTCAATTTCAAACTTCAAAATTTTAATTTGCATTTTTATTTTCGCAGCATGTGCTATGAATGCAATGCAATGAATGTAAAATGCAATGCAATGAATATAATAGATGCAATGCAATTTATGCAATCCATATTATATCTCTTCAGTTGTGGTAAATCATAAGGATTTTCAAAGCTCTTATCTTTTTATATTTTTCAGTTTCTTAAAGCAAATAACTTTCAACATAGGATAGTAAGTTGTATCAATTAATCAATTTCATGACTTTCAAGGCCTTATCAAATTTTATGAATTTCATTTTGAAATTAAATCCCCAAGAATTTCATTCTAAATCACTACGAGTTGATATTTTTCTAGGCTTTCCTTATTATTCCTTGTTACTTTTGCTATTCTCAAACTTCTTTTCAAAGCAATGTGAAGATCTTTTATGAAATTTCATTCATTTATTCATCAGCTTTTCAATATAAAAATAAATAAGAATGCAATCATATCCTTAATCAAGATGGGAATAATTAGGCAAGGTAAAATGAATGGAGGATATTTATTGAAAGAAATACATATGGTAAACAATAGGAAAGTAATCACATAAGGTAAACAAAAGGAAAGTAATCAATCTCAATATTTGAATAAGGTATTGGTATCCAAGTAATGAATATTGCAACAATCTTGAACAAACTAATCTAAAATTCTTTCTTGAAACTTATTTTTATCAATAATCTTGATCATTCTGAGCTTAATCATACTAAACTTTTCCCTTGTGTGGTGAGATCTTTAAATGATGCTGTTTTATCCTTATAGATATGTCGTAATTTCAGGTTTTCAATTTAGATGCCTATTTTTTTGTCTCAAGTTGCCCTTTTCGAATTTTCACATTGAGTTTTTTTTTTTCTTTTTTCTTTTTCAATCATAATTTTTTTTTCACAATATCAGAGTTTATTGGATTTGTAGACATCTAATTTTGCCTGAGCAAAATCCGATTATTTGTGAAACTTGTAAAATCTGACCCAATCAAAATTCAATAGTTCTTTAATTTTGACAAGGTTTTAATATTAAAATTAGGACTAATTGACCTAAATTCTCTAAGGTCAAACTTGGTCAAATATGGTCAAACAAAGTCAAAATTAGTAAAAATCAGTCCAAATTGATAGAACTTGGGTCAACTTTCAAAATTCACAACCAATGGGAATTAATATGGCTTGAAATTAAGATTCGTGATTTTAAAGTATTAAAAAACCTGATGCACTTTAGGAAAGGTAAAATTATTAAAGTACCTTTTTGGTGTACTTTGATAATTTTACCTTTTCAAAGTTGAATTTTTGTGAAAACCTTCATATCATAATTAAATAATTTTTAATAATTTTTTATGCATTAAAAACTCATATAACACATTGGAAAGTTTGAAATTACTAAAATACCTTTAGGGGTATTTTTGTAAATTAACCTCCTCAAGGTCAGAATGTTGCGAAAAGCTGCAGATCATGATTTAATATTATTTGATAATTTTTGAAATATTGAAAACCTTAATTCTACCTTGGAATGTGTGAAATCACTAAAATACTTTTTAAAAGTATTCTTGTAATTTAATATTCTAGAGGTCGATTTTCACGAAATATTTCAGATCATGTTTTTAAATTATTTGATGATTTTTCATGCATTAAAATATTGGTAGCACCTCGGGAGACATGAAATACCTAAAATACCCATTAAGGGTAATTTCGTAATTTGACCTTCTTGAGGTCGAATTTTCACAAAACTTTCAAATCTTAATTTCATATTATTTCTTGATTTTTGGTGCTTTAAATTCATTAAAATGAAGAGGAGAGCATTGTTTTCCAAGAAAATGGCTTAGAAATTGAAAATTTTGTAATGAGGGGTAAAATGGTCTTTTCACTTGGTTACAGCAGCATTAAGTCTAATATTTGATAGTAAGTATTTTCAACCATAAGATGATCTTGAGGGGCTGGATCCAAGAGTGAAAGGTGGCTTTTTGCAATGAAAATAAGTGAGTTTTTAATAGTTAGATGAGCTTTTAATCCAATAGCTAGCATGCATTAACGGGATATTTTTTTCTTCATAAGGGCTAGAATTCATATTTTTGGGGTAGAAGAAGAGAAGGCAATGGCATGAAAAGAAAGGAAAAAATTGTGGAGAGCTTGAAAGTGGTATAATTTTTCTTCCATTTTTTCTTTGCATTTTTATAAGCATTCCATAGCATTTATCTTATTATTCATACCATTTAGCTTTTGATTTTCTATTTTTTAGAAGTTCATAGTTTTTCATCTTTTTTAATCAAAGCTTGTTTCAAAATTTCATCCAACTTGTTAATAGTTTGGATTGAAATTAGAAATCAAGCAACAATAAACATTAATCCACCATTTTTGGCCTTTGGACTTGTTTCTCCTAAGGTCGAACCTCTTTTGGTCTTCTTTTGATGGTTTTCTTGCTTCCAATAATGTTTATGATTATTGCATTATTATTTAACTTGTTATTTGCATGAATTTTGATGAGTTTGGTGATGTATATGTGTTGGATCCATGGTTTACTTACTATTTAGTTCATTACATGTTTGATAAAATTTCTCTAATGGTATAAAAACCTTTATATGTTGATTATTTTGATGTTTGGTCCATGATTGAGCTAAGTGAAATGAAAACAAATTGTGGGGAGGCCATGGGAGTGTTTAGCCAAGCTTCCTCATGCTTGGGTTGGACCTTATTGTTTGAATGGTGGCCAAAATGTTTTTTAGTTCTTTCTTGCTTAAATGTTTGTGTTCTTGCATTGTTCATCAAGATTTCAATGTGTTTGATTTAATTTTTCTTGAATAGTATGTTAGTTTAGTAGGTTTTTTTAGAGAATTTTAGTATTTATTGGCATGAATTTTGAAAGAAAAAAAATGGTGGAACTTGTCTTGAAAATCTCAAAAAAATTTAGCATTTGATCCATTTACATAACATTTTCACATGCACATTTAGTTTGTAATATAGTTTTTAAAATGCCTAGATTTGTAATTAATGTATTCCTTTGTCATGCATTTTTAATGTTATTTGTTTTCATCACATGCATTTCTCAAGAAACCCTAAACCCTCATAAAGCCTTAAACCACCCTCAAAACCCTAAGCCACCCATGAAACCCTAAACCACCATTTAAACCTTAAACCACCCAAAAACCCTAAACCACCATCTAAACCCTAAACCACCCTTTAAACCCTAAACCAAAAAAACCTAAACCTTAACCTATATTTTAAATCAAACCCTAAACCCTAACTTAGACCTTAAATCTACCCCAAACCCTAAAACCAACCCTTAACCCCAACCATGTATTTACATCACATTTTATTTTGTTAAATGCATTAATAAATTGTCATACATTTATACTTTGTCATTTATATTCAATCATCATGCATTCATATTATTGATATGTTAAGGCATACATATATTAGTTTTATAAATAAAGTTTTTTTCAAAGAAAAATGTTTTTAAATAAATTAACATCTCAAGTAAAAATAGCCTTCGTGATCAAGCCTAAATATGAGGCTTTTGAAGGTTATCATTTAGGTGAGGTGTTTTTTCGATTTTACAGTACATATAGACACCCCATTTTGTTTGAGATTTTTCAAATATTGAAAACGAGCTTTTGGCTGTGAATTGTGCCCGATTAGGAAGCTTTGGACCTAATAAAAAAATTTTAATTTTATTTTGATTGCTTTATTATTATTGTTTAATTTTACTTGCTTTAAAAAGTTAAAAAAAAGTAAAAAGAGTGAAAAGTCAAAAAAATAAAAGATAAAAAAAAATAAAAAAGGAAATTAGATGATGAAAACATGTGATTTATGAACCTACGATTCCATCCTAGATTCAAAAATTGAGAATTAATGATGAATAAGAAAATCAAGGAGAATTAGTTCTTAGAAAATCAAATCAAATCAAATCTAGTTGAATTGATTCATTTCAAAGTTTGAAAGGGATTCAATCCCTATAAGAACAAGGGGACAAAAACTCTGGAGACAATTTTGATAGAAAAATAAAAGTTGCTTAGGTAATCGAGGTTTTGGTTAGGTGATTTTTGAGTTGGATTCGTTCTTTAGGGTTTTTGGAATCAAGATTGAATTTTTTTAGGGTTTTTGAAATTGGGGAGAATACGGGGAAAGAATATATAAAAAGGATAAATGATTATTTGCATTTTGTTTTTCAGGAATTTGATTTGGTTTTTGGGTTTTTGTTTTTGAATATGTTTTTTTCTTAGGGTTTGGTTCTCTAAGAATTTTTGGATAGAGGTTCAAACTTAAGTATAAGTTGATTTCTTCGTTGTTTGGGTGTTTTTAGGGTTTTTGTTTCTTGGGTTTGCAATTTTTGGAATTTTTGGGGTTTACTAGGTTTTTTTGAGATTTTATGATTGAAGTTTGAATTTTTCGACCAAGGTCACGACATGTGGAGGGTGATTAATGTGGTTGGATTCTGGGTTCATCACTGTTTCTAGAAAACTTTAAAGATTCTGACAGTCGATTGAATTTTTTTGTGCTGAAATCTAGAAAATCTGGCCAGTGTTCTTAGATGGTTGAATTTTCTATTAAATGTTTAAAGAAAAGCCCAAGAAAACTCCAACTAGAGAGAGAGGGGCTAAGGTAGGTTTGAGAAAAAAACAAAGGACTTTGCCTTTTATACCCATCCAAAACAACATTGTTTTGAAAATGCTTTAACCCATGTTAGACTCGTAAGTGACCTACGTGTTTGCCCACTTCCGAACCTAATCCTATCGTAGGTTTATTTTATTTTATTTTTTTTTCATTTTTGTTTTTATTTATTTTATTTATTAAATTTTCTTTTATTTTACCTATTATTATTATTATTATTATTATTATTATTATTATTATTATTATTATTATTATTATTATCATCGTCATCATTATTTTATCTTCAATTATTATTTTACTTATTTTAAATTGAACAATTTGTTATTTTTTAAATTGCCTTTATGAATTTTATTTTATTTATTTATTTTATAAAAACTATTTCTAAAATAAATTTATGAATCTTACTAAACTATTGAAGAATTTTTCATGAATTTAAATTTTTTATGAATTTACCATACTTTTGAAAAATTTCATAAATCAATTTTAATATAAAACATTTATTATTAATAAAATATTTTATTTTGATCATACCAAGCTATTGGAGGATTTGCATATTAAATTAAGTCTTACTAAATTATTGAGAAATTTAATACATTTTAAAAAAGTAAATTTACAAAGAAATCTCATCAAATTATTGGAAGATCTGCATCTACATAAATCTTACTAAGTTATTGAAAGATTTTACTAATTATTTTTTTGAATAAAAATATATTAATGAACCCGACGATGGGGCTTATTCAGAATATGACACTAGTCTCCATGAATACTTCTGAGGTGAAGAAATTTTTTTAAGTTGCTACCAAACTATTGAAGCAAATTCAAGAATTGTTTCCAATAATTAAATGATTTGGTAAAATTATAAGAATATTTTAAGGCTTGGATAATTTGAAATCAAACTGATATCATCTTTTAGATGGGGGCTGTGAGGGTGTTATAATATTTCTCATGCATAATCGCACTTTCAAACCTGAAATATAATTTTGTGAATAAGAATATACTATTTAAATATATCTAAGTCAATCTTGGACTTCTCTATGAATGAGATAGATTCTATCAGGTGATCAATCACATATAAACAACAGATTGATGGTGACTTTTTAAGTCCATGTCTAACGATGGTCCATAGATCTATACGTTATGATAGTACAAATTAAATCTCTAAGTTAGAAATATTTTTAAAGTTTTATATAAATATAGAAGGGTGGAAAAGATATGTCGATGCTTAGGAAATTTTCGTTTTGATCAAAAAATAAATTATTTTGCTTTTCAAAGAAAAAAATTAAAAATGTTTTCCCTTTTGTAATAAAAAGAAAAAAATTGTCTTTTTAGAATAAAAAAATTAAGAAAGATGAATTGAACATTAAAATAGGACCATTTTTACTAAAGTTTAAAGATACCATACAGTTAATTGGTACCGTCTTCGATGAAAGTTGTGGGGTGTTAATAATTCTCTATGTGTAACTGAATCCTAAACCTTAAATTTGATTTCACAAACCTTAGTTTGTTCTTTTTATAAAACCTTTAAATCTTTTAAATGTTTTATAAAAAAGGATAAAATTTTTTACGTGGCTAATCAGACCATAAAAAAGATTAGTGGTGACTCTTTGCTTTGATTTTTATTGAAAATGCTCTTTTAAGCCCTCTACTTTCCAAATTCCTCATTCATCTGGTGGATGGGCACCAATCTACCCTGAAATATTATGACAGCTTGACGACTCCATTAGGGATATATTTTTAGAGATTTAGGTCAAAGATTGATTGCGTGTTATCCTAAATTTAGTTTAATGGTCCTATTAGTATTTAATATTATTTCCTTGATTTTGATTTTCTCGTTTTCCTAAAAAAATAAAAAAAAATAAAAAACATTTTGTTTCCAAAAAGCATAAAATCTAAAAAAAAAAAAAGTGTGTATTTTGCATTTCATGCATATTTTAATTATTTCATTTATTATAAATTGTTGATTATTTTTATTTTTAATAATTGTAGGCCATTTAGGATTGGGGTATTTTTAGAAAATGTGAAAGGTTTGTATGTTCCTTTACATGCAGAAGCTATATGTCTAGGCTCTAACCATTTTTAGGAAGAAGTAAAGTAGCTACGTTCTCGTGAGGGGCAAAGTTTCGTAATAGCTAGTGAAAGACTCCCACTCAAATTGAACTCTTTTTAGTTGTAGCTAGTAATGGGTGAAGAACAAGATACCTCATTAGTCTATGATGGATTATGATATGAGGAACAATTAATTTGGGAACCTTTAGACACATCAATTTCTAACTAGGCATATAGTGAGCCATAAGGAGCCAGTCTTAGGTAGAGCCATGCCACACCTTCTATTAAAATTACCCTAAATAAGTCACATGAAGGAATGCTCCTTACCTTTTTCATTTACTTAACTATTAGTTTGATAATTTGAATTGTTACTTTTAATAAAAAAAAGGTAAAGTCATTAAGAATTACAACTCTTTACAAAAAAAATAATAATAAAAATAAAGAGTAGAAAGAAAAAATGAAAAATGTTTGAAAATTGTTTAATAAAAAAATGTGTATGTTAACTTGTCATGTTACTTTACATTTGTATTTATTTTTCATTTTGACTAATTCTATGTTTTTTGTGTTTTCCCTTTTCTTGTTTGTTTCATACATCATCCTAACATAAAAGCATCAAATATATACATTATAGATAATTTATCGATAGAAGTCTTCATAGCATCTCAAGAATCACAAGTAGGATTTTTGGTAAATAGGTTATTTTGGGAAGTTAAAGGATTAGTCAAAGAATAGGCAGTAGATAGAGGGAGACTACTTGGTGGATGGGTATGTTGGAAGCCTTCTGAATGGTATATGTGGACTTAAAGAGGAATGACGTGACATATTTAGAGGTTATTTGGAGTTAGTGGGGGTTAGAAAGGAAAACTGCTTTAATGGCCAAGTATGGAAACATTACTCTATTATTAAAGGTGAAACCTAATGATCAGATGTTGAAGGCTGCAATAAAGTTTTGGAATCTGACATACCAATGTTTCATGTTCAACAAGGAACATATAACACTTACCATAGGATAATATTTTGCCTTGTTGCGCTCCCAAGCTTGGTAAAGTGTATTAGAAGGCACAAAAGCATTAAGGTACAAAAAGAAGTTAGTAAAAATAATTAGAGTTGAGGTTCAGGTGATTAATAAGAAGAAAGGAACTAGCGAGGGGATACCATGGGTTTCTTACAGGATGTTATGTTATTAAGTTCCAACGAAGATTGGGTTATGGATATGTTTGCATTGGTAATTTACCGTTTGGTGATCTTTCCAAGAGCTTTAAGGTATATAAAGGCTTCTGTGGTTGAACTTTTTGTATAGTTAGAATAGTAGATTAACCATTGACCATCTTGGCAAAAACTATTAAATCCTTAAACCATTATGGAAGAGAAAGAGAGGGAAAGAGGATTGGTTGTGTTCAATTGTTTTATATATGGATTCAGAGTCATTTTTGATCGACCTATCACACTTTGTTGTTGCTTTATACCAAGTCATGTGCCTTTAACTGAGTTTCTTGAAAGAGAGGCCTAGATGTCATTGTAAAGAATAGTGGATAGTATTTTTCTAAAGCCTAGAGAGGGATGGTGACTTAGAAGACACCATGGATGCCTCATGTCATGATTTTGTATAGTTGTGGAGATCCACCTTGGGTTCCATTGCTTGGTATTTAGGGAGCCACCAGCCACGCATCATTGATGGTCAAAAAATAGTTTAGGTCTTAGTAGTTCATTTTGGTGACTCGAGGGCTAGATCAAATAGAGTTTGACTATAGTACAAAAGGCTACATAGCTAAAGTGTATAGCATTACAAAAGTGTGGGGGCAGACATTTCGATCAGAATTAAACAGATATATAGATGATGTGACCTTATGGTGTCTAGCTTGGAAGGCCAAGCAAGTTAATGATTTGGTGCTACCATCTGATCATGAATCAATTAGTCGGTCGACTTGTAGGCCAAGCCGCCACAATCAGAATTAAAGATTATTAGGTTGGAATTTAAGCAAAGATGGAGAAAATGAAGAAAGAAAACCAGAGATTGCAAGAAGAGATAGGTCAACTAAAGTTTGAAGAGAAAGCACAAAATGATAGGCTAAAAAAGATAACAAAGGACTTGGCTCAGAGTGATATCAAAGAGTTACACTCAAAAAACCAAAGATTAATGGCTTAGTTAAAGGAAAAAGGAAAGCAAAGTAAATATTCAGAAGAGGTCGAGCAACTTAGGAAAAAGGTATGATTCTAGAAACACAAAATTCAAGACAACGAAGATAGAATTAGTGTGACAATGCAAGAAAAGAAAGATTCATACAAAACCTTCACAACAAACAAAAGAGAATTAAGTATGACCCAATAAAAGAATGAGGAACTAAAAAAGGAGTTGAGAAACGAAAAGAAAAGTTGTTTAGACACTCAAAGGTAAAAAGATGCACTCAACATAGAGATCAAAGATCTAGAATTATGGTTGCAAGAAAATAAGGACTGCATTGCTCTTCTACACAAGGAATAGAACGAAAGGGAGGTCGAATGGACAGAATGTGCAACCAAAAATAAAAGCTTGAGATCAATGAAAGATTGATAATCAAAGAAAACAAATGTATATCGACCACCTTAGTACTCAGAATAGAAAGGCAATTAGATAGGCCAAGGTGATGATAGAAAAAGCAGAGTCCCTAAGGCAAAGAGTCATTCTTACTAGCAGTCATAATCAAATTATTTTAGATTTCTTGGATGAGCTGAAGGGTGAATATAAGCAAGTTTGACACTTTTATGGCTCTAGTTTTAGGAAGGTTCATGATATATAAACCTTGAAATTTTTAGAATGAATGAAAACTTCTTTTGATTTGAATTATCTATAAATGGATATCTCCGTCTATATCTTAAAAGTATGCTTAAAGGAGTTTATGAAAAAGGATGATGGTTGTGAATTTACTTTCATCAAACTTCTGAGACGAAAGGAGTATCCTTAAATAACTCAACCTGGTTATAGAAAAAGGATTTAAGTTTTTTTTCAACAATAATAAAATTTGACTTGTAGATCATGCACCATTTGTTTGAACATTATTTTTCATGCTAGCTCAAGAAAAGGAATGTTAGTTGTAAGTATACTTCATCAAACCTTTGAAGCAAAGGGATATCATTAAAAGTCTTATTAAATATTAGAGGGTTTTTAAATTATCTCTTGAGGCCAATAATAAAAGTTCACATCATGCACTTTTAATTTTTGGGAATCAATAAAAGGTTCAAGGATAGTGCACTTTAAGAAATATGATCAATTGATTCTTTGCACCTACAATACTTGAGCTCACTCAAGGGTCATGGAGAATGAAAATGCTAGTCAAATTGATAAGATGGAAAGGGCTTATTAAAAAATTAGAGAAACAGTTGTGGGAATGCAATAGAATGTAGACAAGCAGTTGGCAGAACTAAAACAAATATTGGTAGGGTTGTCTAAAGGAAAAGGAGATGTTGAGACAAATGATGCAAGGGAAGAAGCAGCAGTAGAAGAGCCAGTGTATACGAGATTTGTCCCCATGTTACTCAAGCACCACCGGTAGCTTATCACCAATATGTTGGTACTTTTCTCATACTATCATTGGTCCAAGTAAACACCAATCTTGGATCCACTCCTTTTGACTCCATTATTGTGTCTAATCTGGATGATTTGAAAACACAAGAGAAATAGAAAGAGGTGTTTGATTATATAGAAAGTACTGAAATGAAAAACAACTATGATATGTTGGATGAAATGTTGAAAGTAACAGAAGAACATGATGTGTATGAAAATGTTGAAGCCCAAAAGCTAAGTTTAGCTAATGATCTTGTTATTCCATTAAAGTTTAAAGTCCCAGATTTAGAAAAGTATGATGAAGCAAAGTGCCCCTCAACATATATTACAATGTTATGCAGAAAAATGACTAGCAATACACATAATGAAAAGTTGCTAATTCACTATTTTTAAGACAATCTCATTAGGTCAGTTGTAAAGTGGTATGTTTAATTAGACCACTATAAGATACATTCATGAAAGGATCTAGCTAGGATTTTCATAGCATAGTACAAACATATAGAAGATATGGCACTAATAGGTTGTCTTTACGAAACATGAAAAAAAGGGCCACTGAAACCTTCGAAGAGTATGCACATAGATGGAAAAATATGGTTGCATATGTCCAACCACCATTAATAGAAGAGAAAACCACTATATTTTTTGTTAGCACTCTGAGGGCATCTTAGTATGATGAATTGGTAGGCAATGCAACCAAGAATTTTGTCAATGAGGTGATATTGGGAGATGATTGAAAATGCAATCAAGAATGATTAAATTGATAGACAAGAAGCCTCAAATGCTGAAAAGACCCCTACTACAAGAAAGAAAGATTTGAAACCCATGAAGTAATAGTTGTTAGGCCACCTTTCAATCTCTATCATCCACACCCTACCTACTCACCTTACTATCTATTGCTAACCAAGTATCCCAAACACCATACTCATACACTCCACCACCATAGCCAACATATCATCCTAATTTTTGACCCAAAATTCCTCGATTTACTCCAACACCAACTATGGCCATTTACCCCACCAAGCAATCCTATTTTAGAATAATAAAAAAAAACCTTGTACCACCAACTCTCGAGAAAGAACTCCTATCAACCTAATACCCATGTCTTACATAGATCTTTACCCATAACTTCTGAAAGGCCACCTTATCATTTTTTCCCTATTAAACCTTTCAAATTGTTGTATCCCAAATAGTATAACCCAATGCCAAATGTGAATACCATTATGGCATTAAGAGCCATTCCCTAAAAAATTGTACTACTTTGAAATACATGGTGCAAGCTTTGGTGAAAGCTGAATGATTAAAATTTGATACTCAAACAAAGCCTAATGTTAGAGAAAACCCATTACTCAAACATGCTAGGGGCTAACCAACATAATAAAAAAGGGCAAAGAAGTAAAAAAATGGGTAAGAGAGGTGAAGATCCTTTTGAAGAAAGTTTATGATTGCTTCATCCGAACTGATGTAATCCAGTTGGTAGCTTTTAAGACTATTGATAGTCATTAAGAGTTCGGTTCATTTTGCAAGTATCATGGGATGATGAGAGGACATCAATATAAGATTATGAGGAGTTCAAGCAGATAGTTTAAACATTGATGGATGATAGAATAATTGAATTCTACAATGAAGAGGAATAAGGTGGAATGGGTATGATAACAAACCAAGTGCCAAATGGACTATTTATCCCCAACCTTTAATTGTCTTTTACGATGAACCAAAATCGATAGCAAATGAACCAATTGCCTACCCTACAATAGCTATAACTATTTATGTATCGATGCTTTTCCTAACAAAAATTACGGAGCAATCCTATGAAAATATGATTGTAATATAGGAGTTTAAGGATTGAACAATTCAACCATTGGGGATAAAACTAACATATCCAAGGTAAAAGGGATGATCTGAAGTAGTCAATGCTATGTTCTTGAGGTATTAGAACAAGTAAGAAAAGAAAAAGCAAAAAATATGGAGGGGAATAAAAATAAGGAAAAAAAATCCAATTGTGATGAACCTAGTAGTGCAGTATAAGAAACCAGTGATAGAAAATGAGGCATGCAAATTTTTAAAGGTTATTAAGCATAGTGAATATAGTGCAGTAGATTAGTTTAGCAAGATGCTAGAAAGAATTTTATTGTTCTCTCTCTACTATTGAACTCTGAACCTCATAGGAATGCATGATTGAAAGTATTGAACTAAAACTATGTGGACCATTACATCTTAGTTGAAATGGTAGACCATCTGGTGGGAAATATAATGGCCTCAAATTTTATAATATTCAATGATGATAAAATCTCATCAAAAGGGTGAGGCATTGTAAAGTCACTGTATATCACAGTAAAATTCAAAAGCCATACTATAACAAAGGTGCTAATTGATAATGGGTTCTTTACTAATGTTATGCCAATGGCTACTTTGGCAAAGCTACCAGTCAATCCTTCCGAAATGAAAAATAGTCACATGGTGGTTAGAATCTTTGATGGGTTAAGAAGGGAAATGATGAGAGATATAGAGATTCCACTAGAAATGGGACCTTGCGCATTTAATGTTGACTTTCAAGTTTTGGATATTTCACCATTATATAGTTTGATAAAAAGATGACAGATTCACACCATTAGAGCCTTACCATCATCTTTGCATTAAAAGGTGAAATTTGTGGTTGATGCAAAACAAATGTGTATTGATGGAGAAAAAAATTTGTTAATAACCAAGACCTTGATAACCTTTTATGTGGAAACCATAGAAGAAACATTTGAATGTTCTTTCTATGACTTTATGGTTGTCAACACCACATATATGAGAGAGGACTCAACCATACCTATCCCTCACTTATCAAAAACTACAAGGATGATGGTGAAGCAGATGTTGAAAAAAGAATGATAGCTTAGTCTAGGTTTGGGGTTGACACTACAAGGGATAAAAAAAGCATTAAAGTTTATAGAAAATAAAAAAAGGTTTGATTTGGGGTATAAACCAATTGCTGCTAATAAGAGAAAAGCCATATAGGAGAAAAAGAGAAGAAGATGGCCCACTTTAAGAGAAAAAAAATAGATGGGAGAAGAATGGTGTTTCCATATGTTTACGACACTTTTTATTCTAAAAGGTATATCTATCCCGAAATGTTGAAGGCAAGAGTGCCAATAGATGAGATTAAGGTGGCTTTCTTAAAGCAAATCTAAAATCTAGGGAAGTGGACAAAGCACTAACAACAGAGGAAGAGATCTTTTTATTTTTTTTTAATGGTAGAATATAAAAACTAGCTTGTTTACTTTTGTTATCCTTGAACTAAATTCCAATTGCCTCTACATGATGGTATGTGGATAGTTTCTATGTGCTTATTTTTTAGCATCATCAATAAAATGTCAAATAAAATGCATTTTTCATGACATGATCTTTTCCATTTTATCCAATTCTTTTTACATTCTTTTATTCATGTCAATATATCTTTATTCTTACTAATATATCTACCTATATTGCTGCAATCTTAATAATTTTTAGGTTTCTAAATAATTAACATCATAGATGATCATGACATTTATTTCATATTTGATTTTGAAAATTTTGTTCAAGTTAGATAGCCTGATGATAAGGATTCAAAAGACTATGTCTTACCTTCCAATCTGATAAGATTGGTAAAGTAAGGGGAGAAATTAATAAAACCTCATCAGGAACTTGTTGATATGATTAATTTGGGGAATGATGAAAATAAAAAAGAGGTAAAGGTGGGTATGTCCCTTTCATAAGAAGAACGATGAAAGTGGGAGGAATCACTTAAGAAATATATGAATGTGTTTGTATGGTTGTATCAGGACATGCAGGGGCTTGAAATAGATATTGTAATGCATAAGTTGCCATTAGTCCTAGGTTACAAACTAATACAACAAAAGTTAAGGCGTAAGAAAACAGAGATGTTGTTAAAGATTAAAGAGAAAATTAAAAAGCAGTTTGACGTTAGCTTCCTAGAAGTGGGCAAATATCCCAAGTGGGTTGCTAATATAATCTTGATACCAAAAAAAGATAAAAAGGTGAGAATGTGTATGGACTATAAAGATTTAAATAAGGCCAACCCTAAAGATAATTTCTCACTGCCTATATTGATGCTTTAACATCGCAAAGCATTTAGTATTTTCTTTCATGGATGGATTCTCTAGTTATACTTAGATTACAATGGCATAAGAAGACATGAAAAAGACTATGTTCATGAAATTATGGGGGAAATTTTGTTATAAGGTCATGCCATTTGGATTGTAAAATGTTGGTGCTACATATCAGAGGGTTATGGTCACCTTATTCCATGACATAATGCATAAAGAGAAAGTAGTATATGTTGATGATATGATCGCAAAGTCTTAGAAAAGTGAAGATCATGTGGGGACCTTAAAAAGATTTTAGAAAGGCTATGTAAGTATCGATTCAAGTTAAATTCGACAAAATGCATGTTTGGAGTAAAGTTGGGAAAATTGTTAGGATTTGTGGTTAGTGAAAGAGGAATTAAGGTAGATCCTAACAAAATTCAAGCAATCACGAAGTTGACTCTCCCACAAGCACAAAAAGATATAAGGATTTTCTTAAAGAGGTTGAATTATATTGCCCAATTCATATCTTAGCTTAAAGTGAAATATGACCCTATTTTCAAGTTGTTGAAAAAGCATGACCAAGAGGAATAGAATGAAGAATGCCAAGATGCCTTTGAAAAAATCAAAGAACATATGACAAGTCCACCAGTTTTGGTGCCCCGAGTAGTAAGAAAACTTTTGATATTGTACTTAACCATGAACGAAGCCTTTATAGGATGTGTATTAAGACAGAGGGACAAAATTAGCAAGAAAGAACAGCCCATCTATCATTTGAGTAAGAAATTTATAGATTGGAAAAGATGTGTTATGCTCTGGTATAGATTGCCCACCAACTCAAACATTATATGCTCTATCATATAACTTGGTTGATATATAAATTTGTTCCCCTTAAGTTCATATTTAAAAGGCCATTTTTGTCAAAGAGAATAGCAAGGTGGCAAGTTATGCTCTCTGAATATGACATTGTATATGTGGCTCAGAAGGTTGTTAAGAATAGTGATATAGTTGATTTTTTTACTGACCAGACTATTGATGATTATGAGTTGATGAAGTTTAAGTTCCTAAATGAAAAACTGATGACTATTCTATTAATAGAAAAAGAAGAATATGTGGTAACTACATGGAGAATGTTCTTTGATGGGGCATCAAATACTTTAAGAGATGGCATCGAGGCCATATTGATATCCCCATAGGAAGAATATTACCACAGCACTGCAACATTATTTGTTTATTACTCCAACAATATAGTAGAATATAAGGCATGCATCTTGGGTTTACAGATGGTTATGGATAGAAAAATCAAAACTCTGAAAGTTTTTAGGGATTCAGCATTGGTAATTTTTCAATTAAAAGGTGTATAGGAGATAAGAGACCCAAAATTGGTTTTACACCAAAGATTTATTGGTGGGTTGATAAAGCAATTTGAAGATATTCAGTTTCAACATGTTTTTTAGGAAGAAAATCAAATAGCTGATGTTTTGGCCACATTGTCAGCAATGTTCAAGTTAAATGCAAAATTTGAAATTAAGCTTATCAAGATACAAAACCTCAAATTCCTAGACCATTGTGCAAGTATAAAAGAAAAAACTGATGGTCAGCCTTGATATCATGACATGGTGCAATACATTAAGCATTAGAATTATCCAAAGCATGCATCAAAAAATGATAAAAGAATTTTGAGAGTTGGCAATGGGATTTGTTATTTATAGGGTAGTCTTGAATAAGAAAAGCTGGGATCAAGTATTGTTGAGATGTGTGAATGTAATGGAAGCAAAGAAAATAATTGAAAAAGTGTATGAGGGGATATGTGGGATGCATACCAAGGGTCATATAATGGCCAAACAAGTAATGACAACATGATACTATTGGATGATATTGGAAAATGATTATATCATTTATGCAAGGAGATGTCATAAATGCCAAATTTATGTCGATAAGATCCATGCTCTTCTTGCACCATTGCATGTTTTGGCATCTCTATGGCCTTTTTTTATATGGGGGTGGATGTTATTGGACCCATTACCTCAAAGGCTTCAAATGGACACTAATTCATTTTTATGGTAATTGGCTATTTCACAAAGTGGGTAGAAGCAGGATCATATGTCAGTATAACCCGATCAGTCATGTGCGGATTCATGAAAAAAGAAACAATTTACCGATATAGGTTACCCGAGAGGATCATTATTGATAATGCCAATAACCTGAATAATAAAATGATGAAATAAGTGTGTACTCAGTTCAACATAAGCCATCATAATTCAACACTTATTGTCCTAAGATGAATGGAACAGTAAAGGCCATTAACAAGAATATCAAAAGGATATTAAAAAAAGATGACTGACTTATAAGGATCGGCATGAAATGTTTCCATTTTCTTTGCTTGCATACAGGACATTAGTTTTCACTTCTATTAGGGCAATTCATTTTTCTCTGGTGTATGGAATGAAGGTGATTTTGCCAATTGAAGTAGAGATTCCTTCTTTAAGGGTATTGTTGGAAGTACAATTAAAAGAAGGAAAATGGGTTTGTAATTGTTATGAGCAGTTAAATTTGAATAAAGAAAAAAGGTTTACAGCACTTAGTCATGATCAGATGTATCAAAAAATAATGATGAAGGCACATGATAAGAAGATGAATCTAGACGCTTTCATGAAGGAAAATTAGTCTTGAAATGGATATTACTCAATCTGCATGACAATATAAAAAATGGACACCCAATTAGAAAGGTCCATATGTGATAAAAAAAGGCATCATCTGGCGAAGTGTTAATCTTAGTAGAAATGGATGGCAAAAAATTATCAAACCCCATGAATTCAGATGCTTTCAAGAAATACTTTTGATAGCACCGAAATATATAAAGATTTTACATGTCAAAATAGTGCTAAAATTTCAAATTTTGGATGATTTTTGGTGTTTTTCATGTTGTTTTCACGGCTTTAGGTTTTTTAAGCTCAAAACTAATTTTCTTGCAAGCCAGGCATGTAACCATGCAAAGCTCGCATTTGGACCAACCATACAAGATCAATGCCACCCACCATTGGTCCATATTCAAGCATTTACAAGCCTATTTGGTCTCCCTCACATTCGGCCAAGATGAAAATTCAAGATAAATATGCTTTGTTTGCTTAGCCTTGAAGAGAATGACTTATACATGGACTCTAGTACATTCGACCATGCAAGGAATAAGGGAAATTTGCAAGAATTTGGATTCTCTAAGCTCAATCCATTTAGCCAAGAGGAGATTGAAGTTCATCAAGATACTTAACTTAGCCTTGAAGAGTTTTATTTGAAGGAAAACTTTATCTGTTCATAAGATGGATGAAATTCAAATTCTAAGCTTTTGAATCCTATCCTAGCTGAACCTAAGGGAGGAAATTGATCGAGATTGTATCAAGATGTGATGAAGGGCCAAGATTGCTCCACCAAGGCCCTATTTGGCCAAGCCTATCCAAAGGAGAGAGTTTTATTCAACCATGCCTTTTTGGAAGATAAAGATCAAGCCTATCCTATGGCATTAGAATTTGAATCAATTACTTGTAATCTTTCCCACCTGGCTGAATCCCATTCCATAAATAAAGGGGCCATTCCCTCATTCCATCATTCTATCATCTCATTCCTCACTTTTTTTTCTTTTATTTTGTAAGTTTCTTTTAGTTTTTTGTATCTTTTAGTTAAGTTATTGGCTTAAGTGACAAATTTGCCAATAACTAAGCTTTGTTCTTAAATTCTTTTTTTTTTTCAATCAAGAAGTATTTTTATTCAAAAATCTCTTTTTTTGTTGTTAAAGTTTGCAAATCTTGTTTTTTGTTTTCTTTACTATTCAGTAAGGTATTCTTTTTCCAAGATCAAGCCAAGTTTCTTAATTTCTTTGCAAGATTCAGCCAAACTACATTTTCTTGTTCTTCAATTTCTTTCATGCAATATTTATTTTTTCAAAATCAATTTATCATTATCAAGGATTTCTTGTTTACAATCTTTAAATTTTTTACTATGAAATCTTTTAATTCTTTGCTTTAGGATTAGTTGTTGGCGTTAATCTTTTACTTCTCAAGTGATAGTGGTAAGGTTAAGAACCCGCCATACATCGCCTTTAATTTTTACTTGATGCCTATAACCTCAAAACCCTAAATGTTTATTTATTTAGATATAAGATCTTAGTCTTTCGCCTTTGGTAATTATGACTAACCCAACATTCTTTTCTATAATTCTTAAGGAGATGATACATGGAATACTCCACTTTATTACTTGATCTTGCACTATACGTAAAGTAGCAATTGATTTTACATAAAAAAAAAAAAAACAAAAGCAAAATAAAAAACAAAAAGATAAAGGAAAAACAAAAAAAATGTAAAAGAGAAAAAAAAGAAAAAGGATCCTGGTTGAAAACCCTAAAAAAGGGCGATCTGCGTTATAGGGGAAATACTTGAGTTGAAAACTTGAAAGAGTAGCTTAGGTATAATGAGGAAATTAGAGAAATGATTGGGCCATAAATTTAAAATACAAGGAAAGTACAAGGCATGATAGTGGTTTGATGAGTCAGTATTAATAAGCCGTTAATAAGACAAGGCTTTCTAAAAAGGATTAAGAGTCAATGATTTGATCTGTCCTAATGTTCAATATTTGAAGATTTGAAAAAAAAATCCTTAATTCCATTTCATTTATCCACTTTTCTTGTTGCACCAAATTGTACATAGGTTTTTTTCCTTCCTAAAAATTTATGAAACCAAATTATCTATGATCATAATAAATACCCCTTTGTTTTTTTTGTTCATCAATTGATTGAAAAAGATGTTACATTTGACATGATATTATTGATAATGAATGATAATTCTCATGACCAAACTTAAAGCATGCAAAAAGAAGGTTTTGGGATAACAAATATAAGCAAGCATGGCTTACACAAAAGAAAAAAAAGAGAGAGAAAAATGAATGAAATGAAAAGTGAATGAATGAATGATATGAAATGAATAGAATGAAATGATGAAAGAACAATGGTTGAAAGATAAAACAATAAGGATAAAGATAAATGAATGATGAATGATTGAACAGAATAAGATAACCATGGTGAGGAATAGAAATGATGACTAATGATAGGAAAGTGATGGGAAAGTGAATATGAAGTAGAAAATAATGAATGAATGATGATGGAAAGTTAGAAATAGGAAAATGATGAATGATGATGATACAAGAGTAGAAGAAAAAGATACCTTTGGCAGAATTTCACAAGTTAACCATTGGAGATCAAGGTAAAAAGTTTGATAAAAAAAAAGGAGAAATGTTTGGATTGAAAAACGACATCAATTAGATGAGTTTCGGTGTAACTGCTAACTACTCATCCAAAATTACAAATTCAAGAATAGTTATGATCATGAAAACTTTGTTTCCATAAGTACAAGCACATGATGTGAACAAAATTGTTTTCCTATTCATTGTGTTCCTTGAATACATCACATACATTGCATGTAGAATAACTATGATTTTTTAGAGAAAACAAACACATTTGAAGAGTGAATACTTTTCAAGAAAAAGAAAAAAAATCCTTTAAAAAAGAAAAAATCCTTTTCAAGGCCTTAAATGCAACCCAACTTTTCAAGCTTAGATTATCAAAACCTTTCAAAATGAGATCTTTAAAGTCACTTGCCTATGTCTGTAAGAGCACTTTTCAAATTGAGATTTTTAAAGTTACTTGCCTATATCTATAGAGCACTTTTCAAATTAAGATTTTAAAGTTAATTGCCTATGTCTATGGCAACACTTTTCAAATGAGAATTTTTTTAAGTCACCTACAGGAACACTTTTCCCATTAAGTTTTTTAGAAGTTCACCGACATCTATAAGATCTCTTTAAAAACAAAAAAAAAAAAAACAAACCTCCAACGCAAAAACAAACAAACATCACACAAGCAAAACCCTTTCAACCCTTGGTCATAGACAAAATCGATGTCTTTGGTCTTTGTATTAGTTTTAATTCCTAGAAATGTGCAAAGAGGGGTAACTGTAGACACTTAATTTTATTTGGACAAAATTTGGCTATTTGTGAAGTTTCTAAAATCTGACCCAATCTAAATCCAACATTTCTTTACTTTTGACAAGTTTTTAAGATTAAAATTGGGACCAATTGGACCTAAATATCTCAAGGTCAAACTTAGTGAGATAAAGTCAAACTTTGTCAAAATTGGTGAAAATCGATCAAAACGGATAGAACTCAAAACTTTGTCAAAATTGGTGAAAATCGATCAAAATGGATAGAACTCAAGTTATCTTTCAAAACTCACAACCAATTAAAGTCAATATGGCTTGGAATTAAGATTCATGATTTTAAAGTACTAAAAAATCTGATTACACTTCAGTAAGGTAAAATTACCAAATAGCTTTTAAGGATATTTTCATAATTTAGTCTTCTCAAAATCAGATTTGCTTGAAAACCTCCATATCATAATTAAATTTTTTTAATGATTTTTGATGCATTAAAAATTCAGATCACGCTTTGAAAAGTGTAAAATTACTAAAATACCCTTACGGGTATTTTTGTAAATTGACCTCCTTGAGGTCAAAATATCGCGAAAAGCTCTAGATCATGATTTAATATTATTTGATGATTTTTGGATTATTAAAAACCTTAATCGTACATTATATGGTGTGAAATTACTAAAATACCCTTTAAATGTATTTTTATAATTTGACATTCCCAAGGTCAATTTTTTACAAAATATTTCAAATCATGTTTGTAAATTATTTGATGGTTTTTGGTGCATTAAAAACTTTGACAGCACCTCAAATGGTGTGAAATTATTAAAATACCCCTTAAGGATAATTTCATAATTTCTTGAGTTTAGATTTTCACGAAAACTTCTATATCTTAATTTTATATTATTTCTTGATTTTTGATGCTTTAAAATCATGAAAATAAAAAGAGGAGTATTGTTTTCCAAGAAAATGGCTTAGAGATCGAAAACTTTTAAATGGGAGGTAAAATGTTATTTTTACTTGGTTCTAGCAACGTTACAAATCTAATCTTTGGCAGTAAGTATTCTCAACCATAGGAGGATCTTGAAGGGCTAGATCTAGGGGTGAAAGGTGGCTCCTTGTAGATGAAACAAGGAATTTTTAACCATTAGATGAGCTTTTAATCCAAGGGCTTGCATGCATTAAGGGAGAAATATTTTCTTTTCAAGAGGGTTAGAATTCACATTTTTTAGGTAAGAGGAGGAGATGGCAGTAGTGTGAAAGGAAAGTAAAAAGTTGTGGAAAGCTTAGAAAAGGTATAATTTTTCTTCCATTTATTCTTTGCATTTTCATAAGTATTCCATACCATTTATCATATTATTCATACCATTTAGCTTTTGATTTTTTGCTTTTTTAAGAAGTTCATAGTTCTTCATCGCTTTTAATCGAAGCTTGGATCAAAATTTTATCCAACTTGTTAATAGTTTGGATTGAAACTAGAAAATTAAGCAACGACAAACATTAATCCACCATTTTTACTCATTAAAAGTTTGGCCAACCTTGCTTCTCCCATGGGCAAACCTTCTTTGTTCTTCCTTTGATGGTTTCCTTTCTTCCAATAATGCTTATGATGATTGCATTGTTATTTTACTTGTTATTTGCATGAATTTTTATAAGTTTGGTGATGTATGTGTGTTGTTTGGCCATGTGTGTTTACTTACTATTTAGTTCATTACATGTTTGATAAAATTTTTCCAGTGATATAAAAACCATCATATGATGATTATTTTGATGTTTATGCATGATTGGGCTAAATGAAATGAAAGCAAATTATGGGGAGGCATAGAAGTGTTCGGCCAAGCTTCCCTATACTTGGGTTAACCTCATTGTATAAATGTGGCCAAAATGTTGTTTAGTTCTTGCTTAAATGTTTATGCTCTTGCATTGTTCTTAAAGATTTCAATGTGTTTGATTTAATTTTCCTTCAATAATATGTTAGTTTAATAGGTTGTTTGATAGATTTTAGTGTTTATTTGCATGAATTTAAAAAAGTTGTGGAATATGTCTTGAAAATCTAAAAGAAAATTTGTGTTTGATTAATTTACATCACATTTTCACATGCACACTTAATTTGTAATATAGTTTTTAAAATGGTGAGATTTGTAATTAGTTTATTCCTTAGTCATGCATTTTTCAAGCATCAATATTTGTATTTTAACCAATGATGTTTTTTTTTATTCGTCACATGCATCAATATTCACATTTTTACCAACAATGTTTTTGTTATTTGTTTTCATCACATGCATTTCTCATGAAACCCTAAATCTCTCATGAAACACTAAACCACCCTCAAAACCTTAAACCAAAAAAACTTAAACCCTAACCCAAATCTTAACTTAGACCTTAAATTGAACCTTAAACCCTAACTTAGACTTTAAACTTACTCCAAACCCTAAAACCAACCCTTAACCCCAATCACACATTTACGTCACATTTTATTTTGTTACATGCATTCATAAATTGTCATACATTCATACTTTGTCATTCATATTCAATCATCATGTATTTATATTATTATTATGTTCATACATACATGTATTGGTTTTATAAATAAAGTTTTTTCAAAGAAAAATATTTTTAAATAAGATAACATCTCAAGTAAAATAACCTTCAAGATTTTTAGAACCAATTTTCCTTTTCGAATATATTGAGGATGGACTTTCTTATCATGTGCTCTCATCATTCTCTTCTGATACAATTGACTATAACATTTACCGTTAGTCTTCTCTTTTTAATGATGCTTAATTGTTCATAATGATCTTTGACCCAATTTGCTTCTTCTAACTCAACTTCTATCAAAACTCTCAAGGAAGGAATTTCTATTTCAATTGGCAATATAGCTTTTCATACTATAAACTAGTGAAAATGGAGTAGCTCTAGTTGATGTATGCACTAATGTTCTATAAGCATGCAGTGTATAAGGCAACTTCTTATGCCAATCCTTGTAAGTATCAATCATTTTTCCTAGTATCCCCTTGATATTCTTGTTAGTAGCCTCTACAGCCTCATTCATTTTTTATTGATAGGGTGTTAAGTTATGATGCTTGATTATGTACTAAGCACAAATCTCATTCATCATTTTATTGTTCAAGTTTTTAGCACTATTAGAGATTATTCTTTTTGAAAGTCTATATTAACATATTATCTCTTTCTTTATGAATTTTTAGACCATTGCTTTTGCCACACTAGCTTAAGAGGTTGCTTCTACCCATTTGGTGAAATAGTTTATCATCATAAAGATAAATCGATGTCCATTTGAAGCCTTCAGAGTAGTAGGTCTAATCACATCCATGCCTTACATTAAGAGAGGTCATGAAGGTGCAAAACATGCAAATTAGTTGGAGGAAAATTAATCTTACTTGCATACATATGACATTTATGATATTTTCTAGCATAGTTGATACAGTCACTTTTCATTGTCAACTAGTAATATCCTACCCCCCATTATTTGTTTAGCCATCATGTGACCATTTGCGTGGGCTCTACAAATTCTCTCATGCACCTCTCGAAGTATCATTTTTGCTTTATAGGCATTTACACACCTTAAAAGCACTTGGTCTTGATTTCTCATGTATAATGCCTCTCCATCAAGAAAGAATCCCACTGTAATTATTTGGTTGATTTTTTTTGTCATTTTCTATTGCATGCTAGAGATATTGTTGATACTTGATATATTGCATAATATCATGATACCAAGGTTGCTCATCAAGTTCTTCTTCAACAGTTGAACAACATGTTGGTAGGTTTTTAACTTTCAACTTAATGGGTTGGATTTCAAAATTCACATCCACTTTCATTAAATAAGCCAGTGTAGCCAATGCATCGACAAATATGATTTATCGTTTCAAATTGCTTAATTAATTCAAAAATGTATTTATGATATTGGACTAGCTTTGAATCTCTTGTCTCTTATTTTTCTCACAATTGATAAATGACCAAAGTTGAGTTTCCATACACTTACAATATTTTAATTTTCTTTTTAGTTATTGCATGCAAACCATAACACATCTTCATACTCAGTCACATTTTAATGCAATTGAAATTCAATCTAGCTGTGAACATTTATGCATTCTTCAATTATTTTCTTTATTTCTGTAGCATCCATGCATCTCAATAATACTTGATCCCAGCTTTTATTATACAAGACTTCCCCAACAAGAACAAATCCTATTGCCAATCTTCTTAAAATTCTTTTATCATTTTTTGATGCATGCTTTGGATACTTTTGATACTCGATGTATTGTCCAATGTCATAATACCAAGATTGACCATTAGCTTCTTCTACACTTGTACGATGCACTCGAAATTCCAAAGTCTGTATCTTGATAGGTTAAAATTTCAACATTTGTATTTAACCTAAACATTACTGGTAATGTGGCCAGAGCATCAACTATATGATTTTTTTCCCAAGGTACATGTTAGAATTGAATATCTTTAAATTGTTCTACCAAGCTAGTAATAAATCTTTGGTATAAAACCAATTTCAGGTTTTTTGTCTCATATTCGCCTTTCAACTGATAAATCATCAATCCTAAATCCCTAAAGACTTTTAAAGTTTTGATTTTTTTGTCTAAAACCATCTATAAACCCAAGATGCATGTCTCATATTTAGTTATGTTCTTGAAGCAATAAAAAAATAATCTTGTAGTGTTAGGATCATATTCTCCTTTTAGGGATATCAGTATGGCTCCGATGTCATGTCCCAAAGCATTCGATGCCCGATCAAAGAACATTTTTCATGTATTCATCACGGATTCCTTTTTTTCTATTGATACAATAATGATCAAATCTTCATCCAAGAATTCAAATTTCATTAGCTCAATCATCAGTAGCCCTATTAGCTAGAAAATAAGTTATAGCATTCCTTTAACAACCTTTTGAGCCACATAAAAATATTGTATTCAAAGATCATGGCTTGCCATCTCACTATTCTTTTTGACAAAGATGGTTTTTTGAATATATACTTGAGAAGATCTAGTTTTGATATCAACCAAGTTGTATGATATAGCATGTATTGCCTAAGCCAATGGGCAGTCCATAACAAAGCATAACATATCTTTTTAAGCTGGGAATACTTGACTTCATAATCAATAAATTTCTTGCTTAAGCAATAAATGGCCTACTCTTTCTTATAGTTTCATCCCTCTATCCGAATACATATCCTATAGAGGCTTCATTCACAGTTAAGTACAAAATCATATCTCAACTATTGCCAAGGGCACTAGTATTAGTGGATTCAAAAAATATTCCTAAATTTTATTCAAGGCATCCTAGCACTCTTCATTCCATTCTCTAAGGTCATACTTTTTTAATAGCTTGAACATAAAGTCACTTTTCAATGTAAATTGAGATATAAATTAGGTAACATAATTTAACCCCCTTAAGAAACTCCTTACCTCCTTTTATATCCTCAGGGGAATCAGTTTTGTAATTGCCTAAATATTATCAGGATCTATCTTAATTCTTCTCTCGTTGATCACAAATCTTAATAATTTTCTTTTTATTTAAGCCTAAATATGCATTTTGTTGGATTCAACTTGAGCTGATATTTATGCAACCTTTTGAAGAGCTTCTTAAGGTTCTCCACATGATCCTCACCTTTTCAAGACTTTGTAAGCATATCATCAACATATACCCCAATTTCATTGTGCATCATGTCATGGAATAATGTGACCATGGCCCTCTGATAGGTAGCACTAGTATTTTTCAATCTGAATAGCATGAATTTATAATAGAATGTTCCCCACATTGTCATGATTATGGTCTTTTCCATGTCTTCTTATGCCATCTTAATCTGATTATACATAAATAGTCCATCCATGAAGGAAAACATTAAATGCTTTGTAGTATTGTCAAACTACACTGTATGGTGGGTTTGTGCTTTTACTTGATACCATTCATTTCTACTTAATTGCTAGCCTTTGGGAAACTCAGATACATACTCAATAAGATAGATGTAGCTTTAATTTTCTTTGATTTAGATGTGGAAGTGAAGTGCTACTTTTGGTGTTTTGATATCTTTTGTTCCTCTTTTGAGACCATTCTTTTCAGTCAAGGTGAGCTTCTTCATCTTTTTTTCAAATTCTTACCTTTGACAATGCTTACTTGATCTCTTCGTTTATTTCAATCTCATATTTGGTCATTTCTTACTTTCATAAGACCTCTCAAAAGATCTTTTTCATTTTTAGACTTTATTTTAACTGGATTCTTTTCCCTTAGGGTGTACTTGACCTGCTTGCATTCATTTCTTTTCATTTTGCTCCATTACCTATTGAGAAACGATCTTGGGATAGTGGCCTAGAGGCCCATTTTCATCATTAAAATGGTTGGTCCATATCTATTTTTTCTTTTCCTCTTTCTTTGCCTTTAACTATTGTATGTCTTTTACTGGTTGAGATTGAAATGCTCTTCTTCTTTCTTTCATTTCTCGTCTATATAGCCTTCCCTTTTATTTCGATACAAAACTTTGAAATTGAGCTTTTATGCTTTCTTACCATATCCCTGATTCAGACATAAACCCTCAAATGCTGACTTTTCATTGTATTCATTAAATGGGAACGTGTTTTATATTTAAATTTCTAAGAAAAGAAAAAGCTCATTATGCTACTAACCTGATAATGGTTGCCTCTTCTTTTTTGTGAAATTAGTATCAATAGAAAGATTTGGGTCGTAATCATCATCTTACTAAGGGTTTGCTCTTGCACATTCCATGCTTTAGTTTGTTTTTTTTTTTACTTATTTGAGTTAACAGCTTAATAGGCAGAGTAAGGGCCCTTTCTGCCATTTAGGGATAGGGGTGACCCAATTAGTGCCATTTTCTTGTTGGCTAAAAGTCTAACATATACCAACGGCTCTTTCAACATTTAATGCCAAAAGCAAGGCAAAAAGAAAATCGAGTGCCTTGTTTTTTACATTGAATTAAAACATTTTTTTATAAAGCTTTTTCCTACCTTTCAATAAAATATAAAGGCAACCAAAACCAAACTTTCTCCCTGACTCCATACCCCATGCTCAAAAATTAGAAGCTATATAGGGGATATTCATTCCTCTTCTTAAACCTTAACTATTTTTTCTGCTTGAAACACTTAGGGTAAGCCATGAGGCCAAAAAAAATGATCTCCATCAATGTCAGCCAGGCCATTCTCTCCATCCAGGTCGAGCAACTTCTAGTCTGGAATCTCTTTAAACATTATTGTTGTTTTAAATAAAAATCTAAAATTGGATCAAATATGATATGAGCATGAGTTATGTCGTTTCCTAAGTCAAAGTTCATAAGACTTGCCTACAATGAAATTAAAGAGAGAGCGTGTTCTTGCCAACCCATAAAAATTGATAATTGGTTAAGAAAGCTCGAATAAGGAACATAAAAAATGTGTTAAGTGTGGAGCCTTGACATTTTTGCTTGGCTTTATGAGAGTAGGAAAACTTTCAAGGATAATTGTAACACACTCTTCCATTTAAAGAAGGGTCTAAGTCATATCATAGATGTGAGATGGATTGCAAGAGAGGAAAAGGATGAAAGAGCTACATATAATTAGGTAGGTTTGGTAGGTTAGTCACTAAGCGAATAATAAAGTGAAGAATCAATAGGTCCTTACATCCGAAAGTGTTTTTTCTTCCTAACATAAGGATTTGAGTGAGGAACTTGACTTAGACACAAATAGGGTTTTCACCTAGACAATATTAAGCCAGTGCTTTAAAGGGCTCAAGGTTTATAACTTCTTAGTTATCAACATGGTTTTAGCCTAGCCTCTCAATGAGCCCCTAGTAAAAAATGAACTGTTTAAGTTGTGCAGTGCTCTAGCCTTATGGATTTCCATTTAAAAAAGCTGTTTAAGCCATGAAGAACTCTCTTACTTTTACCACTACTATTAGGCTAGCTAAACTCCTCTTTCTCTACTTTAAAGATTACCTTAGAGATGGATTGTTAATCTCATAGCACCTTACAAAGAGATAGGTAGGCTGCGTATAACATACGAATTTCCAACACATCCGGTAGTTTTGAAAGAAGAGACATTTGGTTTCTACTAACTGACATAGGCAAATTTTTTATCAAAAAAAAAAAGTCATCAAACATGTCAACTACACTGTATGTGAAGTTGTCTTTAAAGCTAGCCCTATTTAGATCTCTATAGTCCATACATAATTCTCACCTTTTTTTTTTTTTTGGTATTGGGACTATATTAGTGACCTATTTAGGATATTTGGCCATAATTAGAAAGTTGGCATCAAACTGCTTTTTAACTTCCTCTTTGATCTTTAACAACATCTCCAGTTTCATACCCCTTAAATTTTGATGTCCTGGTCTATAACCCAAGACTAATGGCATATTTATGCTTTATAATATTTATGTCGAGCCTTGGCATATGCTAATATGACCTTGCAAACACATCTACATAATCTTTAAGCAGTTCTTCTAATCTTCGTCATTCTTCTAGTGGAAGAGATGTACCAACCTTTACCTCTTATTTCTTCCCATCATCCCTAAAATTAATCATATTAACAAGCTCTTGATGAGGTATTATTATATTCTCTTCCTATTCTACTAGTTTTATAAAATCAGGAGGTAAAATGTAATCTTCTAAATTCTAATCATCAGGCTCATTAACTTGTACAAAATTTTTAAAATTGAACTCAAAGCAATTGTCATAGCCATTCATGATGATATTTACTATTAGAGACCTAAAAATGATTAAGAAGGTGATGATATGATAGATATTTTGGCAAAAAAGATATATTAGCATGAATAACAAAATGTAAAGAGTATTGGATAGAATGAAAAAGACTATGTCATGAAAAATGCATTGCATTTGACATTTTATTGATGATGATGAAAAATAAACCCATACAAACTATCCATAAGTCCTCAGGCAAAGGCACTTGGATTTTGATCCAAAGATAACAAAAATAAACAAACTGGTCTCCAGATTACACTATTGAAAGGAAACAGAAAGAGCTCTTCTTTCATTACCATTGCTTTGTCCATTTCTTTGGTCTTCAAATTTATCCTTAAGAAGGCCACCCTTATCTCATTTGTTGGCATTCCTACCTCTAATACTTTAGGGCAAACATACCCTCCAAAATGAAAAGTGTCGTAGAGGTATGGACACACCATTTTTCCTCTATCCATCTCTCACCCCTTGAGGTAGGCTATCCTTTTTTTGTTCTCTTGTATAGCTTTCCTCTTATTAGCAATTGTCAGTTTATACCCTAAATTGAATCTTTCTTTATTCTCTAAAAGTTTTGGTGCTTTTTTCATTCCTTACAATGTTGGTCCATGACCTAGACCAAGCTTGTATCTCTTTCACAATATCTGCTTAACCATCATCTTAGTAATCTTTGACAAGTGAGGAATAGGTATGGCTAAGCCTTTTCTCACGTATATAATGTTAACAACTTTAAAGGCACGAAAAAAGATTCAAATGCTTATTCTGCAGCTTCCATGTAAGGGGTTGTTAAGGTCTTGGTAACCAACAAATATTTTTCAGCATCTACATATATTTGCTTTTCATTAACCACAAACTTCACTTTCTGATGTAAAAATGATGGCATGACCCTGAAGGTGTAGATCCATGGTCTCTCCAATAGACAATCGTATGATGATGAAATATCCATGACTTGAAATTCAACATTAAAAGTGCAAGGCCCCATTTGTAGTAGAATCTTCATATCTTGAATCACTTCTCTCATTAACCCATCGAAGGCTTTAACCACCATGTGATGGTGTTTCATGTAAGAAAGGTTGACTGGTAGTGTTGTTAGAGTAGCTATTAGCATAACGTTGATAGAAGATCTATTTTTAATTAACACATTTGCCATGGTATGGTTTTGCACTTTACTATGATATATAGGGCCTTCACACTATCTCGCCCTTTTAGTGAGATCTCATAATCATTGAATGTTATAAAATTTGAGCTCACTGTATTTCCCATCAGATGGTCTACATTTTAGACTAAGATTTTATAGCCCACATAGGTCTGATTCAGTAACTTCAGTAATGTATTACTGTGAGGTTCAAAGTTTAACAACAAAGACAACAATGAGATTTTTATTGGTATTTTATTTAGTTGATCCACCACACTGTACTCACTGTATCAGATAAACTATAGAAATTCACATGCCTTATTTTCAATAACTAGCTTTTTATATTGCATTGTTAGGTTGATTGCAACAAGAGCCTTGTTCTCATTTCTATTTTCTTTAACGTCCTTTGCTCTCTCTTTTCTAGCTTACCCTACTACCTTGAAGGTGTAACATCGATTGCTCTGGGTCATTACTCCAACCTTAGATATGTTGGTTGCACCATTAATTTTTGAATTGTTCGATCCTTAAACTTTTTTATCATAATTGTACTTTCACGATACTATTCTATCACTTTTATATAGAAATGCATTGGGCACATATACTATTACAACTATTGTAACATAAGGAGTTGATTCCTTTGTCACCGGCTTCATCTCATCATAGAAAATTATTAAAAGTTTTGGGATGAACAATCCACTTAATACTTGATGAGCTATCATGCTTACTCCATCATTTTTTTTTTCATTATAGAATTCTATTATTCCAACATCCATTAGCCTTTGAACTAACTACCTGAACTTCTCACAATCTTAGATTAGATGACCCATTACCATTCCATGATACTTACAAATTGAATCGAATCTTAGATGGCTGTCATCAACCTCAAAAACCATAGGTTGGACCATACCATTTTTAACTAAATAGTTGTACACCACTTTCAAGGTAGTTTTACCTCTTTTATGCCTTTTTTAACTCTTTTTCCCTTTTCTATTGCAATGGTTGTACCCCTAACATGATTGGATAATGCATTTCCTCCAACATTAAGCTTTATTCGAGTGTTAATGTTTAATCACCCTGCTTTCACCAATGTTTGCACCTTATACTTTATAGTCATACAATCTTTCAAGGAATAACCCATTGTGCCATAATGGTATTCACATCAAGTATTGGGATTATACCATTTGGGATATGGTGGTTTGAGTGGTTCAATGGGGATATAGGTGATAAGGTGGCCTCTCAAAAGTTGTGGGTAATGGTTTGTGTAAGACATGGGTATTGGCTTAATAGCAGTCTTTCTCTGGTGTTAATGGTGCAGTAGTTTTTTGTTTTGGAGTTGGGCTATTTGCTTAGGAAAATTATTGTATAGTTGGGGTTTGGGTAAATTGGTGCACTATTGGTCAAAAACTAGGTTGGTAGATTGGTTATGGGGGTGGTGTATGTGTGTATAGTGTTTAAAATATCTGGTTTGCAAATGGGTAGTATGGTGAATAGGCAGGATATGGGCGATAAAGAACAAATGGTATAGATGATAGGCTTGAAACTATTACTTCATAGGTTTCAGATTCTTTCTTTCTTGCTGCTAGGGTCTTTTTAACACTTAAAGCCTCTTGTCCATTAATTTTGCCATATTTTATTGCATTCTCAATCATTTCTCCCTATATCATCGTATTGGCAAAATTTTTGGTTGCATTGCCTACTAATCTGTCATAGTACAAGGCTTTCAAAGTGCTTATAAAGAGTATTGTAGTGCCTTATTCTATTAATAGTGGTTAGACTTACATAGCCATATCCCTCTATGCATGTGTGTACTTTTTGAAAGTTTTGGTGGCCTTTTTCTTTATATTCTATGAGGACAACCTATCTAGTGCCATATCCTTGACATGCTTGTATTGCACTATGAAGGCCTTGGTCAGATCCTTTCAAGAGCGAATTTTGTTTCGGTCTAGTTAGATGTACTACCTTATAGCTAACCCAGTGAGACTATCTTAAAAACAATGGATCAATAAGTTATCATTATGCATACAACTGGTTATCTTTCTGTAGAACATTGTAACGTGTGTTGAGGGACATTTTGTTCCATTATATATCTTGAAATCTAAGATCTTAAACTTTAATGGAATAACAACATTAGGTACCAGACTCGATTCACTGGCATCAATGCTTCCATATGCATTATGCCCTTCTTCTGCCTTCAGTCTCTCTTCCAACATGTCATACTTGGTTTTCATTTTAATGTTTCATGTAAACTCATATACCTAGTTTCTCTTGTTCTTCAAGATCATCAAGATTTGAAATGATAATAGGGTCAAAAGGTGTGGATCTAGGATTGACGTTTTGTAGACGTCCAATTATCTCTGAAGATTTTTTTAAATTCATTGGGCTTCAAATTTTACTTTTAATTGTGCAATTGGGCCTAAATTGGAAAAGTGAATTTTGGGCCCAAAGATTAAGCCCTAAATTTTATTTGTGTTTTAATTTTTTAGTTTAATTTTTGGTTTAATTTTTCTTTTTTTAGTCAAAAGAGTTAAAGTTAATTGGTAAAAAAAGAACACAAAAGAGGTAAAAAATAAAAAATGTGAGATTTTGTATGAAAATCTTGGATTCAATTCAACTCTTAAATTCTATCACAAATTTTAACTTTAATGGTTAAATAATTTTAAAAAGACTTTGGGCTCAATTTATTGAAAAAAGGGAAGATTACTAAGAGAATAAAATTAGGAAAGAAATCCTATATTCGATTGAATTAATTCCTCTCAATTCAAAAGGGATTCAATCCCTATATAAAGATCTTGAATTTGTGAGGGGTCTTAGAGCAATTCACTTCAAGATCAAATAGAGATTATTGAAAAGAGAGAAAGTTTGGGGTAAAGTTTTAAATCAACAAAGAAGAAGCAATCAAAAAAAAAATTTGCAAAATGATCTAGTTAGAGTTTTTGGAAAGCAAGCTAAGATTTATAGTAGGAAGCATCAGTTTTTGAAAGGTAAAAAATTGTTAGAACCCAGATCGATTAAGGAAATGTTTTGCTTTCATTTTTTTTTTGTGATTTTTGCATAACTTTTATAATATTTAATTGTTTACTCTTACTTTTATATTTATTGCATGGTGTTTATTTTTGCTTGAATTTGCATGATTTATGTATTATTATTTGCATGATTTATATATTATTATTTACATAATTATATATTTAATTGCATGCTTATTTGCATGATTTAGGTATTAGTATTTGCATAATTATATATTTAATTATTTGTTTATTTGCATGATTATATATTTAATTGCATGTTTATTTGTATGATTTATATACTATTGTTTGCATGATTTATATTATTATTTGCATGTTTATTTGCATAGTTTATATATTACTATTTGCATGATTATTGCATATTTATTTGCATGGTTTTATATATTTTTATTTGCATAATTATATATTTAATTGCATGTTTATTTGCATGGTTTTATATATTTTTATTTGCATAATTATATATTTAATTGCATGTTTTTTTGCATTTTTTGCATTGTTAATTGCATGATTATATGTTTAATTACATGATTATTAATTTGTTTATTTATTGTGATTGTATGATTATTAATATATTTATTTGCATATTTATTTATTTATTATTATTGTATGATTTTATATTTATTGCATGATATGATATTATATGTTATTGCATGATTAATATTATATTTGAATGATATTTAATTGCATGTTTCTATATTTATTGTGTGCATAATTGCATAATTATATATAATTACTAATATATTTGTGTGATTATATTTGATTTCATGATTATATATTTGCATTAATGATTATTAATATATTTGCATGGTGTTTTATATTATTGCATGATAATATATTTGCATAATATTATATATTTATACGATTGTTATTATTGCATGATAATTAATATATTTGAATGACATTCTTGCATGAATATTTTGGCATGATCTAGACATGATATTATTACATGATATTTGGTATGATTTATAATATATTTGCATGATAATTTTTGCACGGTATGATTTAATATTTATTGCATGATTGCTTGATATTCTCAATAAAATTTTTGTATCACCATGTTGTGTAACTGAATAAAAAGATTGGAATTGATTTATTTACATGATAAAACTATCTTTGAACAGACTTAGGTAAGATAACACATAATTAATTTGGTATTAATTTTGGGCATAAAGGAGTGCTAAAACCAACCTACACGTAACTGACTTTAGAACCTTAATTCTATTACTATAGACCATAATCTATTCTTTTGGAGACTCTTAGTTTACACTTAGGACAACCTTAAAAAGAATAGATTCTCATAGGTGACCAATCACACTTAGGTAAAAAATATTCGTGGTGACTTCATGATTTTTGTGTCTAAAGGATAGGTTTTCCAACCTAGACGTTATGATAGTTTGGTGACTCTACTGGGGATATTAGAGAGTCGAGCCATTAGTTAGTTATGTGTTATCTTAAGCCTTGCTTTGATAGTTTTATTATGTAATTATTTTTTATTTTCATATTACTAACCTATTTGTTTTTTCTTGTTTTGCAAATTTTAATTTTTTATGTGCATTAATGTATTTGATTTTTTGGCATGCCCCTTTACACATGCCACACTTGCATTCATGCATAAGCTGTATACTTGAGATTTATCATTTATTAGGATGGAGCAAGTACCTACATTATCATGAGCTGATAACCTCCATGCGTGTTAGCGAAAACTCTCACTCAAATTAAACCATTTCCGTTTGAGCCTATAATGGTGGGCAAGGATTTGGGTGCCTTACTAGCCTATAATGGACGATAATGTAAGGAACAATTTGAGAGTCTTTAGATTGTCAAGCCTTTGAACCCAACATGTACATGAACCCTAAGGATCCAAGCCTAGGCTAGAGCCCTAACTTCCCTTAAATTAGAAGAAAAAAACATAAATAGGACACATGATAAGACAATTATTATTCTTGTCAATTTATATTATTCTTTGTATATATTCTTTCATACTAACCTTTTATATTTTGTTATTCCTTGTATATATTATATTACGTTAACTAACCTTTTTTTTTCTTTACTTTATTGTGCATGCATCCATCATTAGATTTACATAAGGAGTGATTACCACAAAACAATCTTAACAAAAAGAATCTTAATTACATCCATGGAGAGCCTATCAAAGTTCCTTATGTGCCTAAGAATGAAGTCTAAGAAAGCTCAGCTCAAAGGAGGTAATTGTTTGCCAGCCAATTACGTAACTATTCTGCCTGCCAAAATCCATCTCAATCTCAAATGAAATGATCTTAGCTATTTGGTTAGTATTTGGAACCAATGAAGTGTCACTGCTATGAAGACTTTCCAAAAAAAGTTTAGGGACCTTGTATTACTTCTTTCAGCTACTATTGATGATCAGCTTATTAGGGCTAGGGTTCAATTTTGGAATCCTTCATCTTGTTGCTTTGTGTTTAATGAGGTTGACATGGTGCCAAGTATTGAAGAATATTCAACTCTCTTTTGCTTGGATATCCCTAATCCTAATAAGGTATATAAGAAAAATAATAAGACTAGTCACCAAATAAAACTTGTCCAAATGATGGTCTTAGATGTCCAAACTATTGATAATTGGTATTTCTTGTTCCATTATTCGTGACTTTATATACAAATATTTTGGGACTGAAAGAGGAGTGGATTTGATGGCATTGGCTTTATACGAGATAATGATATTTTCCAAAGTAACTGGTTATATTCATGTTGTAGCGATGGATTTCTTTGATCAACTTGGTTACCAAATCAATCTTATTCTCATAATTTTGGCTAAGACTATTGGATCTTTAAATCATTGTCATCAAAATAGAGAGGGGCGTTTTACGAGATATGCTCAATTGTTAACCATTTTGATGAAAAGTTATATAAAAAAAATTGTAGTAAATTTCACAAGCTATATTTCACTACAAGCACTCCCATAAAGGAATTCCATGAAAATGAATGGCCTGCACAAAATCCAAGGAAACATGGATCTTTTTTTTGCACAAGCTCACTAGCCAAGATGTAATACGGAGAGCTTTTTGGATGCTTTTATGGACTAGTGTTATACGACTGTGAAGATAAGCTCTGGGTTCCTTTTTTAGGCTTTTAGGATGCAGTGAGTTATTTTCCCATCATGGTGTAAAGATAATATGGCTATGAATAGTTTATCTCAGCCATTTTTGGACTTAGCAAAATGGAGTTCTCATATGCTAAAATTAATGCCTCCATGAAGATAGCCAAAGCCTTACAAGCTTGGAATTTACCTCAAAAGGAATATAGGAGAAGATGCTGAAATGAGGTTACCCCTAAGTACTTTGTGTGGCATATTAGGCAAGGTAAAGATATTAAAATCCCTGAAGAAACAACTCCAACCCAATGAAATTACCACTTTTTGATCCCTTATTGGTAGTGGAAACCACTAAAAGAAAGCTCCAAGTTGAAAAACATGAATTGGAGCTTTAAAACAAAAGGCTAAAAAAGGAGTTAAAGAGAAGAATGAACAAAAAGGTTCAAACACTCGTACAAGAAAGGGATGAATGGAAGAATCTTTTTTCTGATCTCAACATCACTTAGTCATTCACCAATCATGAGTTAGCCCAACTTTTGAAAGAAAATGGACAACTGCAAGCAAAGATGCAAGAAAAAGACAAAACACTCACTGAAGCATAAAAGCACATCCAAATGCTTAATGAGGTAGTGATAAAAATTAGAACACAAATGGCTATTGTGAATAAAGAATGTGAGCAAGCAAAGGAGGCATATGTGAGAAAGCATAACCAGTTAGAGTGATTACTTGATCAAATTACCATAGCTACTTACAAAGCTAATGACATGGTAAAAACAAGTTGAAGAATGGAAGATAAGGGTGCCACCAGTGGGAGCATATGGCCAAGAACTATTAGATTTTCTCAATGAAACGCAAGGCCAATATCAATAAATTAGGGATTATTTTAATAATAAACTTTAGACTTTTCATGGATGTTCTTTTGGATTTGTTTAGAAATAACTTTCAATTCATTAAAGATTTTCTTTGTTAACAATTGTTATGTGGTAAATCCTCCTTATTACATTCATGCATTCATACATAAACATCTCTCCAAAGTGTATGATAATAAGTCATCCTAATTCTTAAAAAATGTGAAAAACCAAAGTTCAAGGATAGCTCAATCTTCAAACAATCTGAGGTGTTACAACATTAGATATCAAGCAATGATCATGGAAGATAAAAACACTCTTCACCTCTAAAAGCTAGAAAAAGCATAAGAAAAATTGAATGGGCAATTGGAAACTATTTCTGAGTTGCTAAAGAACATGAACAAGGCAAAGAAAATGGTGGAAGAGGTGGTGATACAAAATGAGATTGATCCATTTTATCCTTCTAGTTTTGGCCTATATTCAGCACATGTATCTTAATGGGCCCAAGACCAAATGCCATTCACTGCAAACTATCCCTATGTATAGACTAACACGCCAACAACTATTGCCCCTGCTCTTTTTACACTTGTTCTTGAAATTAAAACACTTGATCCTACTCAAGTTCCAAATCTTGATAATCCAAAAGAGTAAGAAAAGCTGAACATTGGCCTTATTGAAACTAAAAAAGCTCTGAAACCCAAAAGATGGATATCATTGAAAAAAGGCTTATAGCAATTGAAAGGACAAATTTTTATAGGTCATTGGATGCTACTGGATTAATCCTAGTTGCTAATGTCATGATTTTACCAAAGTTTAAAGTGCCTTAGTTCAAAAAAAATGATGGGACCAAATGCCTTATTACACATGTTATGATGTATTATCGTAAAATGGCTGCATACGCTCGTAATGAAAAGTTGCTCATCTATATTTTCCAATATAGCCTTATTAGTTCACTGGTTCAGCTAGGTGGTATGTGCAACTGGATAGATCTTATATTCGTGGATGAAGAGAACTTGCAAGGGCTTTCATTGCATAATATAAACACATTATAGATCTGGCACTAGATTGCGTGTCTTTATAAAGTATGGAAAAGAAGGATACTAAAAGTTTCTAGGAATATGCCCAAAGATAAAGGGATATTGCTACCCAAGTTTAAACACCACTCACTAAAAAAGAGACCATAATCATATTTGTCAATACTCTCAAGGCTCCTTACTATGAAAGGATGATTTGAAATGTCACTAAAAAATTCAATGATATGGTAATTTTTAGAGAAATCATAGAAAATGCCATCAAGAATGGAAAGCTAAAAGGTGGTCATGCAAAGAAAAGGGCTATACTAAAAGAGAAAAAAGAAAATGCTCAAGCTATAATTCATGAAGGGCAACAGGTTGGATGCTTCACCCCATATTCTTCTTATTCGATGTAACAACCTTACTATCTAACCATCAATAATGTCTCCCCAAGTCCTTATGCTTATCAACTAGTCATATGGTCACCTAACTTTCAATTAGCTGCTCAACCTAAGAATCGGGTGAAAAAAGAAAGAGCGCCTATAGATCCAATTTCTATGACATACACTGAGCTACTCCTTCAACTTGTTGAGAACTATTTGGTCGCACCAATTTATTCAGAGCCTATACAGCCTCCCTACCCCAAGTGGTATGATACTAATGCTACTTATGACTATCATCTTGGGATTGTTGCTATTCTGTAAAAAAATTACACAGTATTAGAGTATAAAGTGCAAAGCTTGGTCAAAAATGGATTGGTGAATTTTGATCAAGAAGCAGGGACATATGTCATAAAAAACCCTTTGCTTAACCACACAAGGGCATAATTTTGAAAAAGTTTTTATAAATATTTGTCACCTTAGGAACTGTAAGAAATAATGCAAGTTTGAAAGATCGAGTCTTTTATGTTAATCTTTTATTTATCTTTCATCATTTCAATAAAGTGATATAAGCATTTTCATTACATTTCCTCATTTGTTACATTGCTTTATATACACACCTTTCATATTTCACCCATTCCCTTGTTTAAAATAATGAATGTTCAAACAATCATGACAATAATTTAAGATTCGATTTTGAAAACATTATTCATATTGATGGAATTGATAAGTTGAGACTCTTAATCTATTGGGATCATTGAGGTAAAAGATGACAAGTTTCATGACATGAAACTAGCATGGATTTCACTCATTCATAGACAGAAGCAATGTAATTTGTGGTTTTTTATGATGGTTTGCTCACAAGTTTACTCTTAGTCAATAAATATTCTTCATTAAAAGTATTCATATTCAAAATGAGAAATGGAAATCTTTCTTCTACCCTTCACACAAAGAGTAAAATTATCCATTTGCTATCCTATTTAAGATTACTGAATTTTTTTTAGAAGAAAACCCTAACCAAGGATTACTTTTCATACTAGGGGCAAAGTTTGAAAAAGGCTTGATCACAAAGAGAAAAACAAAGAAAAAAGAAAGTGAAGGCCCATAATGACTTCAGGTGCAAAAAAAAAACCTCTTTCATGTCAGATCTTTCCTAAAAAAGGATGAAATGTGCAAATAAAAAAAAGTGAAAAAAAAAAGATAATTGATGAAAATGGGGCAAAAAACCAAGCTACTCCATATGGTAATAAATGATCCTTCAGTTTATAACCTTCGAATTAATTTTAGGTTTACTTTATCCATTTCTTTCATAATCCCTCACCCTAGCCTACGTTACATCCTTTAAAAGTCCATTTTTTTATCGAATGTGAATGCCGAAAGTGGAAAATCATGCATTGAACTAAGACAAACTTGTAATGGCAATGTTGAAAATTTTGATCAAAATGTCACTGATGATTAAGGGAAAAAGAGAAATAAGAAGGAAATGATGTGCAAAAAAAAGATAAAAAATAAAAAATAAAAAAATAAAAGAGAAGAAGGAAAATTTAAACTAAAAATCTGAAAATGTAATTTAAGTAACAAAAAGAAAACTTGGAAAAATAGCCTTGATAAAAACCCCTAAGAAATAGGGATAATGCTTGAATTGATGAAAGATCAAAAATATCAATGGAATAACTTTTGAAAAAGAATTCAAAATTAATTTCTCTATAATTGTCTAAATATCATTATCTTAGATGCTGCGTACCCTTCCCAGCATTTATCTCGATTCATCTTGAAATGATTTCTTTGCTTATTTATTCTTTACCAAATTTGTTCTTATAATGAAATACCCTTTCTTTAATTTTTCTTGTTCTTCAGTATTTATTTCTTCTTATGATGAATTAAAGAAATGTGATGGCTTACATTTGACTTTGAATTAACATGATGATCAATGAATAAATGACTGTTATGAAAGATACTTATATTATTTTGAAGTGACTAGGGCATATTGAAAATAAAATGTGAAAAATGAAAGAAATTTAAAATGATGTTGATTTTTATGGCTTACAAATGGAAAGAAACATTCCAAATGTTGAGATCAAATGTTAAAGCTAAAATTTGGGTCACAAATCAATTGAGACATTTGCTAGCTAGTTCCAAAGAAATTGAAGAAAAACATGATAAGAAGCTGAAAAAAAGATATGAAGAAGAGTTTTGAGATCTCATTGAAAGAAGGGAACTTTGGATTTCGATGATATAATGGATGAGACTCCTTGATGGTGCATTATAGCTTATGTTGAAAACCATAAGTGTTAATGAGTTAAAATAAGTGAGAAGATAAATAAAAAGTTTTGAGAACCCTTTAATTTACCACAATTAAAAGGGTAAATAAATTGCATAGCATACATTGCATTCACCACATGAATTACATGCATACATCATGTTGAGAATATTGCACTCATTCATGGCATTCATCGTGCATATTTGAAAAAGAAAAAAAAGTTTAAAATTTGAAATTGGGTTGGAATTTTACATTTATTGCATTCATGTGTTGTATTCACTGCATTCATTACATGTTGCATGTATCATCACATTTGTTGCACTCATGCATTGCATGTTCGGAAAGGAAAGATCAAAGTTTAAGTTGTGAAATTATGATGAAATTTTGAAAAATATTTGGCTCATGCATTCATTGTATGCGTACATTGTGTTCATCATATTCATCCTATGCATCATGCATGTTTGAAAGGAAGAAAAATTAAATTAATTCATTGCATGCATTCATTGCATATGTTTGGAAAGCATGAAAGGAAAACTAGATAAGGAAATAGTTTTGATAAGAGACATTGGATGGCAATCAATGATGATTCAAATATGATACAAAAACTCAATTTAAGGTAAGATTTTTTTAAGTTTCAATGCCTCTATTAAGGAAGAGCTTTTTCAAAGGTAAGAATGATCTCATTTTATTTTCCAAAAGTTTCAAAGCTTTAGTTGTGAGGGAGCATTTTATGTTTCAAAGTTTTAAAACCTCAGTTGTGGGGGAGCATTTGTTTTTCAAAAGTTCCAAAGCCTAAGTTATAAGGGAGCATTTTATTTTCAAAAGTTTCAAAGCCTAAGTTATGGGGGAGCATTTTTTTTTTCAAAGTTCCAAAGTCTCAGTTGGGGGAGCATTTTATTTTCCAAAAGTTCCAAAGCCTCAGTTGTGGAGGAGTATTTTATTTTTCAAAGTTTCAAAGCCTCAATTGCGGGGGAGCATTTTATTTTTCAAAGTTTCAAAGCCTCAGTTGTGGGGGAGCATTTTATTTTTCAAAAGTTCCAAAGCCTTAATTGTGGGGGAGCAATTTATTTTCAAATGTTTCAAAGCCTCAATTGTGGGAGAGCATTTTATTTTTCAAAGTTTCAAAGTCTCAGTTACGATAGAGCATTTTATTTTCAAAACTTTCAAAGCCTCAGTTGTGGGGGAGCATTTTATTTTTAAAAGTTTCAAAGCCTTAGTTATGAGGGAGTATTTTATTTTTCGAAAGTTTCAAAGCCTTAATTGTGGGGTAGCATTTTTCAAAACAAAAAGTTTCAAACTTCTAAGGAGGAGCCTTTACAATTTTCTTTTTCAATTTTTCTTAAACCAGACATAATGATATTTTGTATGATTTATAATAAATTTGTATGATAATTTTTGCATGGTATGATTTAATATTTATTACATGATTGCTTGATATTCTTGATAGAATTTTTGTATCACCATGGTGTGTAAATAAATAAAAGGATTGAAATTGATTTATTTGCATGATAAAACTATCTTTGATAAGGCTTAGGTAAGATAACACATAATTAATTTAGTACTAATTTTTGGCGTAAAAGGGTGCTAATACCTTTATTGCACGTAACCGACTTCTGAACCGTAGTTCAATTGATGTAGACCATAATCTATTCTTTTAAAGACCTTTAGTTTATAGTTAGGACAACTTTAAAAGGATAGATTCACATAGGTAATCAATGGCACCTAAGTAAAAAGGATTGGTGGCGACTCCATGATTTTTGTGTCTAATGGATAGGTTTCCCAACCTTGACATTATGACATGTTTATTTGGATAGGCGATAACCTTACAGATGTACCAACATATTGTTGATGAGTGGTAGGTGGTGCCAGAGTAACATGGGGATAAGGATATGTGAACCTCGCATACACTGATTCTTCTACTTTCATTTTTTCCTTTGCATCGTGTGCTTCAACAACCCTTTTTCCTTTAGACAACCCTACTAATGTTTGTTTCAGTTTGGCCAACTATCTATCTATATTCTATTGCATTCTCGTAACTATTTTTCTAATCTTTTTTTGGGCCCTTTCCATTCTATCAATTTGACTACCATTTTCATTTTTCATAATTCTTGAATGAGCTCGAGTAATGTAGGTGCAAAGAGTCAACTGATCTTGTTTCTTAGAGAGCGCTATCCTTAAACTTTTTATTAATTCTCAAAAGTTAGAAAGTGTATGATGTGAATCTTATTACTGGCCTTAAGAGATATTTAAAAATCCTCCAATATTTAGATAGGACTTTTAAGATTATTTTTTTGCTTCGAAGGTTGGATAAAAGTATACTTACAACTAACATTTCTTGTCCTTAGTTGGAATGAAAAACAATGTTCAAACAAATGATGCATGATATGTAAGTCATATTTTATTATTATTGTTGAAAAAGAGCTTAAATTCCCTTCTATATTTAGGCCAGGTAATTTAATGATATTTTTTCTGCTTCAAAAGTTTGATAAAAGTCTATTTACAACCATTATCCTTTTTCGTTAGCACCTTTAAGCATACTATTAAATATAAATAGGGATATTCATTTTTAAATAATTTAAATCAAAAGAAGTTCTCATTCATTCCAAAATTTCCAAGTTCTATACATTATAGATTTTCTTAAAGCTAGAACCATAAAAGTGTTGGACTTGCTTGTATTGCCTTTTACTTTATCCAAAAAGTGCAAGAGAAGCTGAGTGTAATTGCTAGTAGGGATAACTTTTTGCTTCAAGAATTTTTCCTTTTTCATCATCACCTTAGCCTGTCTGACTATTTTTTAGATTTGAGTACTAAAGTCATCAATATACATTTATCTCCCTTAATCCTTAGCCATCCATTAGTTTTTATTTTTATCTCATGGTTGCACACTTGTTTCCATTCAACCTCATTTTCTTACCATTTCTTGTGTAGAAAAGCAATGTGATCTTTGTTTTCTTGCAACTGTAGTTCTAGGGCTTTGATCTCTATGTTGAATACATCTTTTTCCCCTTGAACGTCTAGATGGCTTTTCTTTTTGCTTCTCAATGCCTCTTTTAGTTCCACAATATCTATTTAGGTCTCACTTAACTCCTTTTTATTTGCTGTAAGGGCTTTGTGTGAATCTTTCTTTTCTTGTATTATCACAGTAATCCTATCTTCATTATCCAGAGCCTTGTGTCTCCAGAATCGTACCTTTTTTTTGAGCTACTTTACCTATTCTCGATATTTGTTTTCCTTTCCTTTGTCCTTTAACTGAGCTCTTAACTTTTGTTTTTTCCAGTACAACTCTTTGAGATCACTCTGAGGCAACTTTCTCTCCTTTTTTATTTTTTTCTAACCTATCATTTGGCATGCTCTCTTCATAATTTAGTTAGGGTATCTTTTTTATAGTCTCTAGTGCTTTTTCTTCACTTTTCCATCTCAGCTTCAAATTCCATCCTAACAATCTCTAATTTTGACAGTAACAATTTGGCTTATAGGTTAACTAATTGTATTGTCTCCTAATCCGATGGTAGCACTAAGTCATTGACTCACTTGGCTCTTAAAACTAGATATCCTGGAGTTATATCATCTATCTATGTCCCCAATTCTGATCTAAACATATGCCTCCAAGCCTTTGTAATGACACACACTCTAGCCATGCAAATTTTTGTACCATAATCAAGTTCTATCTAGTCCAATCCTTAAGTCATCAGAATGAATTGTTATGACCCATACTATCATCTAACCATTAATAGTGCATAGCTAGTGGGCCCTTAAATATCAGGCAATGAAACCTAAGGTTGATCTCTACAACTATACAAAATTAAGACACAAGGCATTCATGGCACTTTCTAAGTCACCCTATCTCTCTCTAAGCTTTGAAAAAATACCATCCACTATTCTTTAAAAAGACTCCCATGCCACTTTTTTGCATTGAACTTAGCTAAAGGTGCTAAGGACTTTTTGTAGATCAATAACAAAGCTCAGTCGGTACCCCAAAAATGGCTCTAAATCCAATATGTACAACAATTGAATATAACTAATCAACCTTCATTTTCTTTTCCTTTGGCAATGGTTCAAAGATTTAATGGTTTCTACCAAAATCATAGGTGAGGGGTTGATCTTTTGTTCCAACTAAATGAAAAAGTCAACCATGAAGGCCTTTATGTACCCTAAAGCTCTCGAAAAGATCACCAAACCGTAGATAGCCAAAGCAAACATAGCCTTTTCCAGTCTTTTTCTTTTTTTCAATCACCTAAACTTTAACCCTTATTATTTTTGCTAACTTTTTCTTTATCCCATCAATTTTGTGCTTACAAGTATACTCTATCAGGCTTAGGGACCTCTAAGGGCAACAAAACAAAATATTCTTCTATAGTAGGTGTCAAGTCTTCCTTGTTGAACGTGAAGCACCAGTATGCCAAATTCCAAAACCTCATTGTGACTTTCAGCATCCGATCATTAAGTATCACTAATCCAAAAAGGCAATATCTCCACATTTATATGGAAGGTTGCCTTCCTTTTTTAGTCTCACTAATTCTAAATACCTTCCAAGTTCATTAAATCATTCCTCTTTAAGTCCAAATAAACCAATCCCGACAAGTTTATAATGTATTCATCTGTCAAATAGCTACCTTTTATCTGCTACCTATTTTCTGACTAATCCCTAACCTTCCAGAATGACTTACTCATTGAAAACCTTACTTGAGATTCTTTGGACGCCATGTGAACTTGTACTGATATATTACCTAGAATGTATATCCCTGATGCTTTATTTTAAACATGGTGCATGAAGTAAACAACCAAAGAAAACATAAAAAAATACAAAAATTAGAATAGAGAAAACTCAAAGAATGTAATGCATAAAAGATACACTAACAAGAAATGTCTTTTATCCTTTTTTATGATTTTTTTTGTGTTCTATTTTGTTTTCCTTTGTTATTCTAATGATTTCCTAGGTTTCCTTTATTAAGAGCAATAAATGCAAACTATTGAATTAATAGAAAACCAAAAATGAGAAAGGTTATCAAATTCTTTCATGTGACTTATTTAGGGTACTTTCTATGGAAATGGAGCGACTCTACCTAAGGCTAGGTCTCTAAAGTTCATTACATGTTGGGTAAGGAGTTCACATATCAAAAGGTTATCAAATTGGTCCTCACATTATCGTCCATCACAAATTAGAGTGTCACCCTAATCCTCACCCATTATAGCTACGAGCGAAATGGGTTCAATCTAAATAGAAGTACTTCAATAGCCATTGTAGACGTTTATACCTCATGAAAGCATGCTACTTTACTTCTTCCTAAATAAGGTTAAAGCCCAAGTATAGAGCTTATGCATGCAATGTAGATGTGAGTATGTATAAAGGAACATACAAACCTTTCACACTTTCGTAAAAACCCTCATCCTAAATGCCCCATAATTATTAAGAATAGAATAAATAACAACAATTTAAAATAAATGACATGATTTAAATATGCATGAAATGTAAAACACACACACATTTTTTTAATTCTTTGGAAATAAAGAAATTAAAATAAAAAAAATTTTCAATTTTTTTATTTTTTTGTCAATTTGATCACTTTTTCAAAAAACAAGAAAATTAAAATAAAAAAATTAAGATTAAACACTAATTAGGACTATTAAACAAAAATTTAAGATAACATGCAATCAATTTTTGATCTGACTCTTTAAAAATGTGTCCCTAGTGGAGTTGTCAAGCTGTCATGATATTTCAGGATCGAAAAGAACCCAAACACTATATAATAAAGAATTTAGAAAATGGGGGGCTAAAAAGCATTTTTCGATAAAAATAAAATAAGAAGTTGCCACTAATATTTTTTAGTGTGTGAATGGCCACCCAAAAATATTGTCCTTTTTAATAAAATATTTAAAAGATTTAAAGGTTTATAAAAATAATAATTTAAGGTCTGTAAAATCAAATTTAGGATCCGAGAGTTGGTTATACATGGGGAAGGATTAGCACCCCCACAATGCCTATCGAAAACAATTGTAATTAACTGCATGTTTTCCTTAAACTTTGATAAGCATGGTCCTATTCTAGTATTAAAGATTAATTCCTTTTTCTTTTTTAAAATAAATCTTTTCTTTCTTTTTAAAAAGAAAAACATTTTTAATTGTTTTTCTTTGAAAGCAAAACATTTTTTTTGGATCAAAATGAAAATTTCCTAAATATTGACATATCTTTTCCACTCTTCTATATTTAAGTAGAGCTTCAAAAATATTTATAATGTAGGGATTTTCAATTTGTCCCATAAAACCGTGATAATACCCCATATAAATAATAGTCATTAAAAGCCCCATATAGTTAGGCCAAATCTCAAAAGCCATATTTATTTAAGATATCATTCTATTTTAAAACATTTTCCTTTGAAGAAACTTATGAAACCAATGCATGTATGCATGAACATAGTAATAATCAAGATGTATGATGATTAAATATGAATAACAAAGTATGAATGCATGATAATTTAAGAATGCATGTAACCAAGTAAAATGAAATGCAAATGAATGAATAGGATAAAGAGTTGGCTTGAGCTTGGTTTAGGGTAAGTTTAGGGTCTAGGATAGGGTTCAAGTTTTAGGTTTAGGGTTTAGGTTAAAGTTTATGGTTGATTTGGGGTTTAAGTTTTGGTTTAGGTTAGGTTTTAGGGTTTAGGGTGGCTTAGGGCTTCATGGGTGATTTAAGGTTTCAGGAGTGGTTTAGAGTTTGTAGGGTGGTTTAGGATTTCTTGGTTCATTTAGGGTTTTAAGGGTGGTTTAGGGTTAGGTTTTAAGGTTTAGGGTGGCTTAAAAGGTGGTTTAGGGTTTCATGGGTGGTATAGGGTTTGGAATTTGGGGTTTCGTTGGAAATGTATGTGATAGAAATAAATAACAAAAATGCCTTTAGTAAGAATATAAATATTGATGCATGTGACAAATAATGAAAATGCCTCTGGTAAAACTATAAATATTGATACATGAAAAATGCATGACTAAGAAACAAATTAATTACAAATCTAGGCATTTAAAAAACTATGTTACAAACTAAATGTGTATGTAAAAACATGATATAAATAGATCAAACACAAAATTTTTTTTTAACTTTCAAGACTTGTTCCACCAATTTTCTTTTGAAATTCAAGCAAATAAACACCAAAATCATTAAACAATCTACTAAATTAACATTTTATTCATGGGAAACTTAATCAAACACATTAAAAACTTAAAGAATCATGCAAGCACACAAGCAACTAGTGATGAATATGCTAAGATTTTGCCATGAAGCAAAAGAGAGATTCGGCTCAAGGATGGAAGGCTTGGTCAAATGCTCCCATGGTCTCCCACAATCATATTTTCATTCCATTTAACCCAAACATGCATTAAACTTTAAGGCATTCATCATGTAAAGGCATTTTAATCCTAAGAGGAATTTCATCAAACATGTAACCAACTAAAATAGTGAGAAAGCCATAAAACAAGAACATTAACCAAAAACCAAACATACATCACAAACTAACTAAAACTCACATAAATAACAATAAACTAACAAGCTAATCATCATATACATTACTTGGAATCAAGAAAACCACTAGAAATGGACCAAAGAAGGTTCGACCATGGAAAAAGCAATATTGGTTAAACCTCAAAAAGCCAAATCATGGATTTTGTGTTCTTTATTACTTGATCCTATTGAGTTCAATGCAAACTATTTTTTTAGTTGGATGAATTGTTGAACCAAAATTAGATTAAAAGAGATAAAAAAAAAACTATAAATTTTTTCAAGAATATAAAAAAAAATAGGAAAACCAAAATGAAAATGTTATGAAAATGTGAAGAAATACAATGAAATGCAAGAAAGGAAACTAGGAATTATACCTTCTCTAAGCTTTCTTCAATTTTTTTCCATGTTCTTCTAGATCTTCCATCTCTAACCTATCCCTTCAGCCTTGTAAATGGGGGAAGAAATATCCCATGTAAATGACTAATAGCCCGAGATCAAAACTTTATCTAATGGTTAATATTTCTCCCTCATTTTCTTTGCAACGAGCCACTTTCACCATTGGATCCAGCCCTTCAAGATCATCCTATGGTTGAGAATTCTCACTGCCAAAAGTTTGATTTTTAATGTTGCTAGAACTATGTGAAATGACCAATTTACTCCTATTAGAAAGTTTTCAGTTTCTAAGCCATATTCTTGGAAAACAATGTTGCCTTCGTCATTTTTGCAATTTTAAAACACCAAAAATCTTTAAATAATATGAAATTAAGATTTGAAAATTTTCATAAAAATTTGACTTCGGGAAGGCCAAATTACAAATTTATCCTTAAGTGATATTTTGGTAATTTTTTACCTCCTGAGGTGCAACCAAGGTTTTTATTGCACTAAAAATTATTAAATAATTTAAAAATATGATCTAAAACTTTTGCAAAAAACAAAGTTCGAGAAGGTTAATTTACGAAACTACCCTAAGGGGTAGTTTCATAATTTTACACATTTTGATGTGCGATCAAGGTTTTCAATATTCCAAAAATCATCAAATAATATTAAATCATGATCTGAAACTTTTCACAAAATTTTGACCTTAGAAAAGTGAAATTACAAAAATATCATATTTTTGTAATTTCACTCCTCCCAAAATGTGATAAAGGTTTTTAATGCATTAAAAATCATTAAATCATATATAATTATGATATGAAAGTTTTCACAAAAATTCAACTTCAAAAAGGTCAAATCACGAAAATATCCCTAAAAAGCATTTCGGTAATTTTACCTTTCCTAAAGTGCAATATGGTTTTATCATTGTTTTAAAACCACAAATCTCAATTCCAAGCCGTATTGGTTCCAATGTGGTTGTGAATTTTGAAAATTATCTTAAGTTTCATCTGATTTAACTGATTTTGATTTTTTTTATCAGGTTTGATTAGGTTTGACCTTAGATTGTATGAATCAAATTGGTCCAAATTTTGATTTTAGAGACTTGTGAAAATTAAAGGAGTTCCATTCAATTTAACTGATTTGATTTTGTTTAACTAGGTTTGACTAGATTTGACCTTAGGGAGTATAGATCAAATTGGTTCAAATTTTTATTTTAGAGACTTGTTAAAATTAAAAAAGTGTTGGATTTGAAATAGGTTAGACTTTAAAAGCTTCATAAGTGGTTGAATTTTGTCAGGACAAAATTAGGTGTTACACTACTTTTGCTTAATGTTGGTTGTTGATAGCTATGTAATTTTCTCTTTGTATATTGCTTGATTGCTTGTAAATTTAAGAATCATAGGGAAGCGAATGCTAGTGTGATTAAGTTGGATAGTGAGGTAGTACCAAAGAGTAGTCATTTTCAATATTCAAGATCAATTATTCAAAGCGATATTGACATAGAAAGGAATGTAAATCATAAGATTGAAGCAAGATGGCTGAGGTATCAAAATGCGTCAAGTTTGTTATATGATTGCAACATGCCTTTAAAATTAAAGGTAAAGGCAAAGTTGTATAAAACAACTGTAAGCCTACATTGCTATATGAAACGAAGTGTTGGATTGTAAAAAAACAACATGAGAAGAAAATGAATTAGCTAAGATGAGAATGCTTACATGGATGTATGGTAAGACTAGAAGAGACAACAGAAATAAAAAGATTCAAAAAAAATTTAAGGTTAGTTCAAATTGAAGAAAAAATGAGAGAGGGTCATTTGAGATGGTTTGGACATGTAAAACATTGGTCTATCCGTGCTCCAATTAGGAGAAATGAGTTTCTAGATTTAGGAGATAACAAAACTTATAGAGGTAGACTACAAAAAATGTGGATACAAGTAATAAAAAATAATATAATGTTAAGGAAATAGATGAAAGGGTTCTTGTTAATAGAAATGAATGATACAAAAAGATTTAAAACTACAACCTAATATGATTCTTTTCTTTTTGCCTTTCATCTAATCGACCTAAGAGTTATGGGATACTTAATTTGTTGTTATTGTTGTATATTGCTTTATTGCTTGCTAATTATTGCTTCTTACTTTTTACTTATTGATTATTACTATGTATTTCAGGTTTTTTTTTTTTTAATAAGGATCAAGGTCCCCATTCAACTTGGAAAATCTTAATATCAACTAAATCTGTAAAGATTTGATAAATTTTCTTTCTTATGGAAACTTAATTCTCAAAAATTATCAAAGTCAAACTCAACTTTTAAATTTCAATCATGATCTTTAAAAAATCAACATTTATGTTTGGTTTTTTCTAATAAATAATAAATAGATAAAAATGAACAAATAAATAAATAAAACTTTTTGACCTTCAATTATGAGTTTAAAGTCCAATTTTAGAATTAAAACCTAATTGAATATTTTTGAAACCTAGTATCATAATTCATTGATGTTAGAAAAATTTTTAGATAAAATGAGATATCTACTCAGTAATCTTACATGGCAGTGATTTTAAATCATTGAGAGTAATCATATCATTATCTTGAAAAGTAATTCAATTTTCATCTAAAAAAGTGAAAAAAAATTTTATCACCATAGTAAATAGATATATTAAATAATAATTAATAAAGTCATATAATATTTGAATTAAAAATTTATTTCCTTTCAAAATTGTAATTATTTTCTAATAATTTTTTATATTTTTAAACTAATATTCATTGTAATAAATTCAAAAATAATTTGTAGACTTTCTTTTGATGTTTTAAATTTTATACATGATATATATATATATATATATAATGATTTTAATAGATTAGTTTTATTTTCTAATTCAAATATTTTTTACATAATTTATACTACAAAAATTAATTTACCAATTAATAATTAGGTTTGTTAATTTATAATTTAATTGTGTTTTATTGTAAAATACATAAAATATTATTAATATTTTACAAATTATTATTATTTTTTAAACGACAAATCATTTAGCTTTTATAATTATTATAATATCCATAATTATTTTAATACTTTAAAATAAAATATTTTTTTATTTTTAATAATACCAAATATAATATATTTTTTTAAATCATTAGAATTAATGATTATAAAATTATATTGATGATTAAATTACGACAGTTATCTTAAAAATGATATCTAATAATACCTCATTCTTTTTTAGCTGACTATTATTCCTTCTGTTACCGTTCCAATTCTCAACGGAAGTCTAAATCTTATGGAAACAAATTGCATGATATTATTTGACAATCACCATATTGCTTTAATTTCTGTTTAAATGCAATCAACACCAAACTCTTTTAAAATATATCTCATCATTTTAGAATTGAAAGAATCAAATCTAGCATTGAGATACACAAGTTTATTCAAACCAGTAGAGTTGTTTATGTTTAAATGTAATTACCAACGCATAAAATTGATTCAAGCCACTAAAATTAACAACACTACGGTTTTATCTAAATACTGAACTACGAAAAAATACATGTTACTAGATTAAAAATTTTCCTTCCTATCAAAGGAAGCTAATTAACTGATATAGCATTTTTTTTTTAATTAAAACAATTAGCAGACAAAGCCATCCCTAATAAAGTCACCAACCCACAATTAAACAAAAAGCCTTAAAATTTTGGAAAATATGCTGATCATATCTTTGCATTTCCAACTTCTCTGCCTTAAGTCCCTAACAAGAAAAAATAACTTAAAAAAGAAAGAAGAAAACAACTCCATCCACAAAAATCCCCAAGAAGGAGCCCCATTGGTCAAGCAATTTCTTTGAACAATATTACACATCATGACTTCATGCTTATCCAAAAGACAACAGTACCACAATTGCATCAAAGCTCAAAGCTTCTAAATATTCTTCCAAGCTGCAGCAGGGGGAATTTCTGATGGTGGTTGCCAGAAGATGCAAGAGGCCCAAACGAAAAAGTCATAAACACTCACCAATATACATTTTAGAGTGGAAACTGAAAAAGTTAAAGTCATGATGGTGGACATTAAGCTGCTTCAACCATGAATCTGCAGCACCATACAGATTCATCATCCTTTCAGGGTCACATGTATCTGGTTTTACCCAAAGATTCCCTTGCATCTTATAAGTAGCAAGGCCAAAAGGAGAAAGGGGAATCATGCTACTGCTGCCTTCTTTTTGTTTGCCTTTAGTATAGCAAGTCTCTTTCCATGAGTTGTTCTCATCGTACTCAACTTCAGTATCTGCAGATTTATGCCATAAACATCACAGAATTTTAGATGGCAGGTTTCAATCAAAAGATTACAGAACTAGAATGCTGCACTAATGATTGAATAATAGAACTAAGAATATAGAATGAATATGTAAGAACATGAATAGAAGTAGCATCAGTCTGTAAGTAGTACCTAGAAATACCAAAATGAAGATGCTTCATTTCTTTTTCTTTTTCTTTTTTTTTTTTTTTATATCTTTTTGTTGTGCAGTTGAAAAGGGAGGAGATAACTACGTTAAAGAGTGTTAACAAAACGGTAGCTAGCAAAAGCATAACTTTCCTACATTTAAACAGGAACTGCATAAATATGCAATGGACTTGGTTCGAAGTAAATATAAAGAAAGCTCCCCTTTCATATTTGGAATTAATTACTCCTGATGTGAGCAGTTTTTTAATATTAGCTATAACTTACCAATCTTTTAATAGTGAACATATTACAAAAACCACCTTAAGGTTTTATTAGACCTATCTTTATGCAGTGAATGAGAGAATCTTGAAATCCCAGTTTGAAAGAAAACTAGGACTGTAAAGAACTCAACGTTGGATGCACTCATTAGCCAATAGTTTAAGATTTTGGGTTCAAATGTAGTCCTAAACCTAATATTTTCAGCTTTTGACTTGGTTGACTGCTAGCCTGTTCCTCCCAACACCATACATATGCGTATGATGAGATTTTAACATTTTCATTTGTCATACAAGATGAAATAAATGAAAATGCATAACATCAAAGGAAACTTGAGAGATTTTACAATTTACTGTTCAATAGTTTTTGGTTTTAAAATTGGCATGTTAAGGGGTAGGTAGCAATTAGCAGTTGGTAGTTAAAAGATTATTCGGGTGGTCATTTTACAATGTTGGACTGGTAATAAAGTAAACTTTATTGAGGTAATTTATATATACCTTGACAGTATCTAGGAGAATTGCTTTGAAACTCCACATGATACCATTAATCAATGAGAAATGACATTAGAAATATGTAAATCCAGCATTACGTTTGGCAAAGGGAGAGATCAACAATTAGATATTTTTGCTAATCACTATCCATAAATAAAAAAAGAGGATAGAACCAGATGTATTGATGTAAGAAAAAAGTGGAACAAGCAAGTGTAGAGAAAATTTTTGGAAAATGGTTGTTTCTAATAGAATGGTAATTTGTGTTTGCCAATGCACTGGAAATATGGTGAGAATGATAAATTTAGCAACTGCCAGATAGTAGTTAAATGATTATGCTGGTTTAATTTTCAATGTTGGACTGGTAATAAAGGCAAATGCCTACTTTATTTGAGGTCATTTATATATACTTGCTAATTTTTAGGAGAATCACTCTGAAACTTTCTCTATGGTGCAAATGGTGTTGCAAACACGATATGATAAATCAATCAGAAATGACACTATATTATGTACATCCAGGACTACACTTTGGCATAGGGAGAGATCAAATAATCAGATACATTCAAATCACTATTTATAAGAAAAGAGGAGAGAGAACTAAAAGGAATAGAAATGCGGATAGAGTTCATATCTAGAAAATTTTGGAAAAGAAATGGCTGTGTTTGGTCAAAATGATAATTGGCATGCCTATGCACTAGCAAATGTATAGGTGTCATGCAGGTTGTGAAGGGAAATAGAACTTATTGCGATTTAAATTAACATTGAGATTTGTCAAAAACAGCCCTGTGTGGTGCCAAATGCAGGACAAGTCAAATCAAATTTATGTCCCACAATTATATCACATGCCAAAGAACTCTCATAGGATTAAATGGACCAAAATGGCTAAACCTATCAAAGTGACTCCTAAGTTTCTATGACTTTCTACCTATTTAGCAGTTCGTCTATGATATTGAACAGTATACATTGCTCATTGAACTGAGAAAGAAATCATCCATCAAGTTATTCGGCGTCTTGACAAATAAGAAGTATAAACTATTTAATTTACCAATCAAAATCTAAACCGATAGGTTTGACTCATTCAATGCACTCTAGAACTGTAAAAGTGTAGATGACATAAAACAAAAATGTTGACAATGGAGAACAATATGCTAAATTAAAAACTAACATACACATTCTAGATCAAAATGCTACATAACTCTGCATGAAGTTCATAAAGACTGAGGTTAGAGAGAATGACACCTTGGAAAGACAAGGATAGTGTGTGATACGTTAGGAAGCAAGCTGCCAAGTCCTTCTTGTTTCTCTGAAAGGGAATATGATAGATAGGATACCTGCTAACAACAAAATACCATGATGATCATAACTTACACCTAAAAAACAGAAAAACATGTGTGCATGTGTGTGTGTGGGGGGGGGGGGGGGGGGGGTAAAATCTGACCCAAAGAACCTAACTCAACCCACCCGAAATAGAAATCAACTATAACCCAACAACATAGTAAAATAGCTTAAACCGAACTTGAATGGACCCAGATTAAGACAACCCAATCCCAAAAAATCCTGAAAGTAAAGTAACTTGATATCTAACTTGACTTAAAGTAACCCGAAACCTGAAATGACTAGACATTTGTTGTAACTCCAATCCTCAAATTGATTAGAAACCTGGGTTAATCCAATTTACTTGAATGGTGCACAACCCAAATTTAAAAAGTAAAAACAATTAAATATAAATGCAAACACATAAAAAATTAAAATTTTAAGATGTATATGGGTCCAAATGGATTTAATTATTTAAGAAATAATTGTATTAAAATCCCATGAAAGAGAGAAACAATGATAGTGATTGAACTTCGTGTAAGTTAAGATACTTGTACAGTTTTTTATGTTTGTTTTAGTTTCAACTCATTATTTGAGTAACTAACATAATTTTCAGATTAATTTTTATAGCATAAAATTTATTTGAGAATTTATTTATCATTAAATGTAAGTTCTTTTATGTAAACAATGCCATTATATATATATATATATATATAATATAATTTTTATATAAATTACTAAAAAACATCTCAAGATGACGCAAAATGCCCATTGATTCAAAATAACCCTACTTGTGAGGAAACTAGAACACTACTTGATTTGACTGAAAATGAACTGAAATAACTCTATAATTGAGCAACCTAAAACCATATATATGACCCTATAAGACCAATGACTCAAAATGACTTGACCCTAAACCAACTCAAGCTGCCCGACTACTACACACACATGTAAAAGAAAAAATTGTACATCCATTTATAACCTTTGTTATGCATTCAACCTTTTAAAGTTTTTTCTTTTATGTTGATGACAAATGGATACAAATTAAACTAAGAACTAAAAGATTTCGAGTTACAACTAAAAGTTCTAGGGAAAGTAACCCCTAGATTATCAGCAAATAAAGAAAGAAATGTTAAGTTACCTACTTTCTCATTCAACATCTGTCTATACCCTTTTTCTAGGGCTTAAGTTTCTCTCTCCTCAAAAAAAACAAAGTAATCCAATTTTTACCCAAAAAGGAAACAAATAAAATCTGTTCCATTCATACACACAAAAAGAAAAATCTCATAGCATTATGTTTTTTGGTATATTCTGTTCCATTCATTTACAATCTCAAGATTTGTTTTTTTTTTTCTAATTTATTTTAGAAATCTGCATATAGTATTGTTTCCTTGAATCCTACTATTTTCAGGTAAAGGGAAGTGGCCTGCCATCATATTATTCTGATTTACTTGTCTATCTTGGAAGTACGGGCACAGACTCATAATAGGGGTATGACACGACAAACTCTGTAACATCACAATTCTAAAACAATTATGAAACTGGTTCAACAAGACACAACAATAAAAATGTTTTTTATATAATAATATACAATAAAAATGTAAAATTTATACCTTTCAATCAAATATTAATATACAAATAGGTTTTCCAATTTTTTAAAATCAGTTTTTGAGTTTTAAAACCTGAACCTTTAAAAACCTATTAGGGCCCAAATAGCTCAAACTCAAAGCCTCAAAGGCACTCAATCATCATTTAACTCTAACTTTAAAAGCTCTAAATTATTGCTTGGTGAACTCCTTTTATATTTGGTCTCTTTGACTGGCCCATCCACCTTCTTTCTCTCGTCAGTCCACCAACACCCTAAGTCATCTACCTATCTCTTCTCTTTTCTTATTTATTTTATATTATTATATAAGAATATTTGATATAAGTTAAAATCATCATTTAACTCTCTTGTTGTGTTCTCTCTGTCATCTTCTCTTTCTTTTTGGATTTCCAGCAATTTTCAGCTCTCTTTATTATCTTCTCTTCAATTTTGGATTTGTAGCTTGACTTCCTTTGGATTTGGGATTTTGCTTATGGTTGATTCTAGATTTGAGAGGGAAATGACAAAAAAAAAAAAAAAAAACCTTCACCTAGCGTACAGCCATGTCTTGATGTATCTTAATTGTGTTTTGACCATGTCTGATTTCTTTTTAGTGTTTTTGATGTCTAGATGTGTCAGATACATATCAAACAGCACGCAAGGGCTTAGATGTCTATGTAGGTAGAATTGTACATATGTATACAAGCAGCCACAGCCGGATAGATGCAGACCTAAGTGAGTCAATAATGTTTTGCCGTGGCTTAAATTGGATAATTCATTTATGATAGGTAATGAGTAGATACTATAACAAAGAAAACCTCTAACATGAAATGCAAAAAGCTTACCAAGCTACAGCCATCCAACTTGCTGGTGAAAGATCAAGACTCTTTAGTGTCATTAGTCCAGGATGGCTCCGAGCTAATTCAGTTATCTGATCAAACAATCAGAATAGTTACTTTTTTGATAAAGAAAAATTTGTGGGTAACAGAGGACTCAACCCAGTTCATTTAATCGTGGGATGCATGCACCTATCATATGGTCATAAATATACTGAAAAGCAAATGAAGGAATAATAAACTTAATTCACTTTTGTTTTTGGTTGTGACATCTGACTTTATTCTGACATAATAAAGATACCCATAAGTTCTAAAGTCATATATAGTAACAGATGGAAAAAACTTACTTTATCCATAAGTGGAACCCTAAAGTAAGGAGAGGATCTCTCTAAGTACTCTAAATAAAGGTAACCCAGCTTATCCCGCATTGACAAAGAACTATCCTGATCAAAATTTGAATCCTCAGAAATAGCATCCCATGTCCTGCTGGAGTTGTTGGTAAGAGACCTAGACAGCTTATCACTCCCACTGTCATCACTCCAAGAATCACTTTCAACTTCTAGTACATCACTATCTTCCTTCTGGCTTCTACAAAGAAAGTGGATTAGTCTACTTCGTTGCCATTAAACATAGGCAACAAATAATAGGTGACATTCTTTGACACAGAAAACAAAGTAAGGAATTATTCAAAACCTGGAAACTGGTGCGCATTTGTCTGTATAAATCTGAATCCCGGACAGGTAAGGGGCAAAGTATTGAGTAATGCTCTCACCAGAGCCCTTTACCACTTGGGTCGCAACACCATATGCACTCCATTCTTCATAGCAATTCCAGAGATCTGCCAATGAATAGTATTCAATATTGTCCTTATCAGCAGGTTGCCATAGACTGTTCAGATCACCAATACAGCTCTGAAAAACAAAATTGACGCAAGTAAATGAATAAATAGAGAAAGATAATTAGACAATAATTGCTTACAAACAAATTGAAAATTCCCTGGATTGAACAAAAGAGCAAAAAGGGAATTGACTGTCACATGTGACCAATATAGTAAAACCAGTTCCTATATTTACCCTCAAAAGGAGGGCGACAGATATCTTCAAAAATGGAGAAGCATTATACATGTGTTAGAGAACCAATCTAATTTAAAACTTTAAGCAGATAGGTTTGCATCCAAACTGGTAAAAGTCTAACTACAATCATATATGCATGCGCAAGTTCTCTAGTTTGGTTTCACAATCAGTTCCATTGCTTTCCAAACTATGTCACAGCTTTTATTTATTAACATGGATACCAAGATTTAAATCTAAGCCTCTTGTTCAGTACCTAGTTTAGAGAATCCACAAAACTTAAAAGCTTCACCACATGATAAAGACCCAACTAATAAATTTGTCTTAACAATAAGTTAGTACAGTACAAAAATGTAAAGGCTGCCATTGAATCATGGCAGGAACCACTTCAAACTGTTAATCCATCACAACTTCCTTACCACATGTGCAACTCATTTAACAGGATGTTATACAAATGATGTTTAATTATAAAGAAATAGATTGTAACCATATCCAACATTTGAAGTACATATATAAGCCTCATAAAACAACTTCAACTACATTGTAAAAAAAGTTGCTAAAGCAAAAAAATTAGCACCTCTCCTTGAGCTAACGGAAAATAAAAATATATTGTTCCTAAAACTGACCATTATTCTAAAAGACTACTATATCTTATCTATCAACTTTTGCATTGATTACTATGTGTATATTTTGGAAAGCCTCATACATGGAAATTATTAGAAATTAAATGATTGCCTTTCCATATACCGAAATCCAAAATCAAACAGAACTAAATTGAATATAAAACCAGACAGAAATGAGTTTCTCAAATCTTAAGTTCATTGAAAAGATATAATTAATTGAAGGGAGCGGGCACATGCATCTTAACATTAATAGACAAAGAAACCAACTAATAAACTTAAAAATGATATTATAAAGAATAAAAAGTCTGAAATTCGTATACCAAACAATATTAAAACAAATAAGTCTCTGACCTTGACAAATTAAAAAAAAGAAAGTATTTAGAAGAAAATGAAGCAAAAATTACAATGTAAATCATTGCTTTAAATGCCACTTGGGCCGAGCTCGTGTGGCAAGGGTGGGTTAGGTTGGGGTACAGATCTTAAGGGTTCCAGCCATATGCCATTGTGCCCAGAAAATGAAACCATTGCTGTAGTTATTGGTTGCCTTCAAGTCCAAGAAACATCCTAAAAGCTATCATCCATCTTTCACCAAATTTTGCAATGATAGGAAAAAGAAAATAAAAAGGAAACAAAATTAAAAGAGATTTTTGCAGTTTTCCTTGTTTGAGTTTTCCTGCTTTCAAACAAGGAAAACTTGTACAACAAGTGGTCAGAAGTAATGCAGTCAAACAAACAGTATACGTATAGAACATCCAAATCATAGCAAAAGTCTTTTTTCTTTGCACATTTATCAAACAGCCAATAAAAGGCTATTATCTTTTATTTACCACCTTTTTGTATGGATAATCTTGTAATTTGGTGTTTTTTTTTCTTTTGTCTTACAGTAGTAAAAATTGGTAAATAAGGGATATTTTCCATTTTCAAAGAATGTGCCTTTTGCTTTTGATTTCCTAATCAATGTTAAAAGTATGTATATGGTAACCATATATGACTACCTAGAGACTTAAGGAGAGCCATTTCTCTATTTTGACTTAATGAAATAATTAAGCTAAGTTTTAGGCTTGAAAAAAAAAAAAAAAGAGTAAGTTTTAGGCTTATTTCTTAAGGCAACTATCCTGTGATTTCAAGTACCACGCATGTATGCTATATCATTTCCTAATCCTAATAAGCAGGTATGGAGCAAGAATCCCAAATCAAGGGGCAACAATAAAAAATTGTAAATATAAATATTATTGTATTTTTTTATGAATATTATTCTGTTATTTAAATACAAAACATTCAGTACTTGGTTGTTTTTAATAGTTGTAAACCAAGTTTTATCAAAGTTTTTGTATAAGATTAGTATTTAAGCTTTTAAATTTGTTTTTTCAATTTCTTTATAAGAAAACTATGATTAAAAATTTTAATCATTAGAACCTAATAACTAAATTTACAATTTTTTGATTTTGTTGATTTTATGTATAATGAAATTTATTTATATGCACAACTATTTGTACATAATTAAATATTCAGAATATTATAGTAGGTTCATATTTCTTATGCATAGCATAGACTCAAAGCAAGTCATTGTCCATGTTGTCTTTTTTATTAATTCTAAACAAAAAAATATAATTCAAGAAATTATTTCAAAGTTAAGTGTGTATTGTACACATTTATTTGGGAAATCTTTGCATAATGTAGAACATGAACAAATGAATTTCATAAAAGCAAAACTTTACCATAAAATCATTGAATTCAAAGCTGAAAAGCAATTATTCAAGAATTGAGTAAAAACGATTAATATATACAGAATTGGAGAAAATGAAGGGGGCAAGTAAAAATAAGTAAGAAAACTAAGAAAACTTTCGTAGGCCTAAATAAAATTCTGAAAAGTCAAGGGGGGGAGTAAAGAAAATTAGAAAAAAAATTTAACAAAAACATCTATGGGCTAAAATAGGATATGGAAAAGTCATTGGGAGCCATGGCCTACCCTCACACCCTGGCTCCATTATTGCTAATAATTTAGAATCACCATATACGATGCATTGATTTTAATCACAAAATATGTGAACATAAAGTATGAATGCTTCCGGTATTGTTTTTGAATGAGATGCAGATGCCTTTTTGCATTGAAATTAGAAACATACACATAGTATAAGCATACGTAACAATAAACTCATCAACTTTGAATAATAAACACAAAAGAATAAGAAAAGAATATTCGAGGATTTGGCTGAATTTTATCAGAAAAGTGGGCCTCAGAATACAGAGTCCAATGGAAAACAGGGTCTCGTCAGCCCCACAATCCCCATATCCAGTATCCATCCATCCCTTTCATAATTCAATAATTCAATAAAAATTCCAATTTTAAGCCTTATACATAATCCAAAAAATAAATAAAATAAAATAAAAACGTGAGCTGCTGTTAATGGCAGAGATAATTCATGAATAATTTTCCTTACCACACAACAAAAATCAAAAGCTACAGCCAATGCATTATAATCTTAACATTAAGAAATAAATTGGGAGGAAAAAAAAAAAAAGAAAGAGATACCTTGGGAAGGCACGAAGAAGGAGGATTGGGAGTGACGCAGTGGAGGAAACGACGGAGATTGGTTGAAGAAGAAGACGGCGCCAAATCCCACATTCTGCTTTTCCGTGTTTATTCGCTTTTTTCATACAAAATCTTCGCCTTTATATGTACCCAAACGAAAATCTTTCCAAAACAAATCTTTCCTGAAATTTTCTACTATCCTTTTTTTTTCTTAAGCACTCTGCATCTCCAATAATAATAATTAAAAATTAACTAAAAACCAAAATACATACATATTCTTTTATAAAAGAAAAGAAAAATCAAAATGCAGCATCCGCCATTCACTTCAAAGACAGAAAAACGAAACGCATCGACCTCCATCGAATTCTACTGGACAACTTTGCAATCTACTTAATTTAGTTTTTTATTTATTAAATGAAACCCCCCACTATCCCACAGGATTTTTTTTTTGTTTGCCCAAAAACAAAAGAACGAAACGAATAATAACTGAATTACGAGCAAAAGATATTTTTTTCTTTTATGTTCCTATATATAAGCTAACTTGTAGTCATAGTAAGAGAGAAAAGGAAACAAAAAAAAAGTGCGAGGGAGGAAGGGAGTAGTGTCGGGGCCGTGAGCGTTCGCTTCGCCGCGTGTTGAGGATGCAGTGTCTATAATTTGGCTTCTTATACATCATTTTTTTAAGACAAAAATCTTTTGCCCCGGTTCTGTACAAGCGCTCGTGTCTTAGTTTTGTGTCTCATGCGATATCTATGTTCATTCACTTGTCTTTTACTTTTTTTTAACGATTAATTTCATAAATATATTTTGTGATTAAAGTCAAAATAAAAGTGTCTTTTAAAATTTTAAAAATGATATTTAATTATTTTTAATTAAAATCATTATTTTATATATTTTTTAATTTTTTATCTAAATTCATATTTTTTTCATAAAATTTATTTTCTCTTTCTAAACACAGATCGATTCACAAACAACAACTTTAAATCACTAAAATCTCTACACCACCATAACCATTTAAGTCAATTATGATAGATAAGCACTACCTATATCCTCGTATCCCAATCTCCTCGACACCTTAAAGTGCTTAAAGTTCAAGATTCCTTTTCGAGATCTGATAACTTGAATTGCTTCCCATTTTATATCATTTGCTTTGTGATGTTTGTAGATGGCATTGCTTAAACAATTAGAGCTGCTTTTATTACTAGCATCATTGTCAGTACTCTTTTTATAGATGCTTGTCTTCCTACTCACTTCAACACTTTCACTAAGACTTTTTCACATTGCTTGCACATTCACTAACTTTTTTATTGGTGAAACTTTGTTTGGCTTTAGCATAAAGCGTGCTAGTGTACATATTATTTGAAAAAATATGATAAACTCTTGGTTCAATTTTTTTAAATTCCAATGAACCACTTGAATTAGAACTCATATAATCATCAATAAGATGTTTGATGAAAGATTTGCTTTCCACTGTTAAAATCTTTTTCTAATTATAAATAAGAACCTCATTTTTTCCCACTGATTCATATTTCCCCTTACTAGAATCAATATAGTGTTTCGCCATAATAGGCACTTCTTCAGGTTGTATAATGTCATAGGTTATTTTGTATGAATGCTTTTGATAGCCTATAGAACCGTTACGATGCCGAACAATCCTTATGCCATGATTAAAAGTAGCTAAATGGGATGTAGAAAAAAGTCTTTCATTTCTGGATTATTTAGGAGATGGAGGCTAAAAAGGCCTAAGAGTCCTATATGTTGAAAGAAGGTTATTCTTTCTTATTATAAAACTAGGATTTTGACTCTTTCATGAAGAAAGTTAAAAAATAAAGTCTGGTGGTGATGTGAATTTGTAATAGTAATGGTGGTGGTGTGAAGAGTTTTTTGAAAATTGCTATTTGTAGAATGATTTAGGTTTAGAAAGAAAAATGATTTTTTTAGAGAGAGTATGAATTTTAAGAAAAAGGATGAATTCAGATGAAAAATAAGGAAAAATAAAAAGAAAAAAAAAGTAACAATTTTAGGTAAAAAAACAATAAAACAAATCATAAGGTAGTTAAGTTTCATGTTTTAAAACTCAGGGGCACTTTCATTTGGCCTTAATCACAAAGTATATTTCTAAAGTTTACCTTTTTTTATATATTTTAGGTTTTTTTTAACTTCTTTCTTAACCCTATGATTTTCTTTTACCACAATGAAAAATGGAGTGAAAAATTTTGTGTTTTTGTCATATATTTTGTAGGAAAAAAAAGTTAAAATAATTGCTATTGCTACCCACTTCAATAAGAAGCACAAAGACCTAAAATTATAAGAGATCATAAATCGATCAAGGATAAAAGTTAAAGTTAAAGGTATTTTTAGTGTTTGTGCTTTGATATTTAAATTAATGATTTCAAATCTTAGAGAGACAATTTTGAGAAGCCAAAATTCTTCCAAGTTACCATTACCTCTAGCATTCAAACACCATCATCAAAACCATTACCTATTGCTACCATCTTCAACAACAAAACCACCCAAATAGCTTTTACATAGTTCTTTTACTACCATCGCCTTAAACAATATCATTCAAAAACCTAAATAACACCTCATTGCAAACCAACCATACTTACCTAAAACTCAACCCCATCTCACCTCCCACGAGCACCATAAAAGACAAAAGGGAAGGGGAATTACTAAAAAATATATATATGAACCACCTCTAACTATGACCACCTTTACAAGAAAAAAATTAAACACCCATCTTTTCTCTTTTTTTGTAGCAACCAAAAACCACTAAAAGTCACAAAAAAATACACAACAAAGCAAAAAAAGCCACATCCTTGAGGAACAACAGCAGGATAAAAATAAAAAAAATTACAAACACCAAAAGCGAGATTTTGGGCTTGGTTTGCTTTGAAGGGTTTTGAAGCTTGATTTTTAAAGAATGAGAAGGCCTTGGGTAGAATAAAAGCATTGTGAAAGTTGGTGGTGTTTTGAGCAGTGGAAGAAGAGTTTTTGGGGTTCAAAGCTTACGGCTTTAAGCCTAGATCTAGGGCTTTAGGTGGAGATTTAGGAAAATCGAAGCTCGGAGCAAAAATGAAAAAAGCAAAATGAGTAAATGATGAAATATTGATGCTAAAAGGTTTTTGGCAATGAACGGTTGTTGGGATGATGGTTTTTTATGACCAACACCAATTTTTAAGTTTAAGGGTTGCTAGTTATAAGTGTTTGTTTTGTAAATATAATCTTTTTTTTAGAGAAAATAATAGAAAAAATGAAGTAAAAAAACAAGTTAGCATTTAAAGTAAAAAAAAAAAGAGTAAAATCCACACTAACTTGTGACCCAACATGCAACCCACACTTGCCACTAAGCCTGTTGGCTAACCCACAACCTATTCTAGATCTGAGCTCACCCTAGACCAAATCCAACATTGGCCTACTCCAGATTAGGCTTGAACAATTGTGGGTTTTTTTCTTGATTGGGTCTAATCTAATAGTTTGGTAATTTTTTTAGTTATTTTTGTTGGTTTGTTTATTTCATCTTAATTACGTGCATATCTATATTTGATCTTAGGTGTTTACATGTACATGTATCATGTGTATTCACAAAAATAAAAATAAAGTAAATTTTCGATTATGAGATTATAAGAAAATCTATATAATGATTCTTAAGAAATATCTAGGTATGAAGATTTTTTTTAAATCACAATAGCGTATTGAAATATTTATAAAAATTTTTCAATATAAAAAAAGTTTTTTTTTCTACATAAAAAATTTTAAAATAATAACAAGTAAACCTTTTACAAAATGATAAATAAAATGAAAATAATAAATAAATAAATAACAAATAAAGTGTTAATATTTATGCATGAATATTGTATTTCAATACTTGCATCTCATTGACATTACTTGATTATGAAAAAGTAAACACAAACTTCTAAGGATGGGATTTTAAGGTAATTCGAGTAATAATTTCTAAAAAATACTTAGGTGAAAAAGTTTCTTATAATATTATCAATGTATTTGGACATTTTAAGAGTTTTTTTTAATAATAAGGTTCTAATTTATTTTTTCAAATAAAATTGACAACAATGTTTCTTTAAGAAAAAAAGAAAACAAAGAAAATTATTGTCAAAAATATGAATGAAATAAATTTATGACAATAAAAGGGAGTTAAAGAAATTATTTTTATATATCAAAATTAAGACATTTTTATCAAAATTAAAGGATAATAAATGATTAATTGTATCATTTTTTAAAAGGGTACCGTGTGGGTGCTAATATTTCTTCATGCATAACTATACCATCGAACCCAAATTGTTTTTGTATACCTAAAATTATCTTTTTAATAGATTTTAATTAGTTTTAAGATAGCATAAAAAAAGTAAAGTATTTTTGGGTAGCCAATCACATCTAATAAAAAATGATTGGTGGCAACTCTTTCTATTTTATAAAATCATCTAGTAGTCGAGTTTTCAAACAAAATTGTTATGATAACTTTACGAATCCATTGAGAACCTTTTTGAGAGTTAGATCAAAAAATTAATTATGTATTATGCTTAGTCTTAATTTAAAGGTCTTAATCTATATTTAACTTTAATTTCCTTAATTTTTTTAATAAAAAATAGTTTCGATTACATATGCATTTTAATTATGTTATTTATTCAATGTTATTCTTATTATTTTGTTATATATATTAGTCTTAATAATTATGGGTCATTTAAGGTAGAGGTTGTGGTGTTATGTTCTCTAATTCACACACGACACATTCATATCATTATAGCTTTTATATTCGAGATTTTTTCTTTATTGGAGAAAGTAAAGTACTTATACTCTCGTGAGATGGTAACTTTCGCAATGGTAAACGAAATACTTTCACTTAAATTGAATGCTTTTCGTTTGTAACCTGTAATGTGTGAAGATCGAGTCTAGCATAGACACTAATAAGGAATAATTTGGAGACTTTTAGATATATGCGAATCCAAAACAAGCATATAGTGAACTATAATGAGCAACCTTAATTAGAGTTATGCCAATCACTTTTGTAGAAATTACCAGACTAATGACATAAGGACTTTTTTTTTGACAATGTCTTTTTTTCTCTAGATTAATAGTATAATATGTAAGTTTGCCAACTTATTGCAAATAAAAAATAAAAAAAAGAAAAGAAAAATGCAAAAGAAAAAAAAAAACTTTATTTCTTTTATTCCAAGTGAAGATTTCTTTTGTGTCATTATTAAATTTAAATACCTTGTAATTTTTTAGATTTTGTATTTTTAAAGTTTTTTTTTTTAAATGATGTTGCATTTCCAAAAAAAGAATTTGAAAATTTTTATAATTCTTTTTTTCTTTGGAAAAAGAAAATAAGCTTTTGTTTCATTTTAAAAAGAACAAATGTTGTTTTCTTTCTTTGCATTTCTTTTTTACAAAATAAAAGAAGATAAAAAGAAACGAAAATAAACTCTTCTTTTTAGCTCATTTTTAAAAGCAAAAAAATTTCTTTCAATATTTCTTTCCTTGGAGAAGAAAAAAGTGACTTCTAAAAAAATTATAAAAGAAAATCAAAAGAGGGTAAGAGCATTTTTGTTGTCCATTTATTTTTGTTGTATAAAGAGAGAATGGAAAGGAGAAAAGAAATTTCTTTTAATTAGATTTTTCTCCTAAAAAGATGAAAAAAATGTAATTTTTTTCGTAAAAAGATAAAAAAAAAAGAGAAAAATCAATAAAGAATTTGAAAAAAGTGTTTCGATGTGAAAAGATGAAGAAAAAAAGATTTTGGAGTTGTCTTATATGGATTATAAAAAATAATTTGGTAAAAAAAAAAGGAAAAAATGGAATAAAAAAGGTTTTAATATTATTTAAAAGTTTATTTTATCTTTTCATTACATCTTGAATTCATTGTTAACATGATTCTTATCATTTAGGCTTTGTGCATAAAAATTCCAATTTTTCAAGCATATTTGCAATTTTGCGTTACATCAATACATTTTATTGATCAATCTTCATTTCATTTATGCATCTACAAAACATGTTTCACCATCATGCAAGTTAGGTATAGTTCTATTTTTTTCAATAAATAAAGTGCAATAATGTTGATTTCTTTTTAAATCTCGTAATAAGGACATTTACTTTGATTCATATCCAAAGGCTAAAAATATAAAAAACCAATTAGAGGCACGAATCAGTGTTTTAGAACACAATTGAAAGGAATTTGGATTTGACATTTAAAAGATCAAACAAGAGCTCATCAAGCTTTTGAAACTTGTTGAGGATTGTAATGGAGTTAAATTTGATCTTCCTCAAAAGTTTTTGTCACTTTCAACTCAACTAAGTTTCAATAAGCTGTAGAGTCCAGATCAACCGATCTCTGATAGGCCTAACATTTATCATGGTTATACTAGTGAAAAATTATCAGAGTTTGGACAAAGTCATAAAGAGGATGAATGAGTTGACCTTACAAATGATAGAACTCAAAGGTTTAATATCACAATAGGAGTTACCCAATCCTATAAAGTCCTAGCAAATAGTCTCAAACCTAAGCTTATACCCTTGTACGAATAATTCCTAAGAACCTTCTCAGATGTCCTAGATCAAGTCTTCAGAGGTCACACTTCATTATTGATCGGCTCAAACTCAAATCATTGTCCTTATAACCCAATTCCACTACTTGTATTCCTAACGAATTTCTAAGCACAAGTACCTGGCAATGCTTCTGCATCTATATTCATGGTTTTAACATAACCTATAAATTAGTCAAATTCAAAATTTTCTTCTAAACTTATGCATTTAGAACCCCTTAAACCTTCTTAGTTTAAATGGTATGATGGCAATGCATGATGTGATTATCATTGTGATAATAGGGAACACTTGACAAAAAAATACCCTACTTTGAAATATAAGGTTAAAGGTCTTATCCAACTAGGTTGATAAAGTTTGAAATGAAGAAAGATTATCGTGTAGTTGGAAACTCCTTGCTTGATCATGTTAGAGAAAATGTGAATGCTACAATACATGAAAGGGCATGCTGGGTCGAAAAGAGTATTAAAAATGTTAAGATATCGATAGGGGTAGTATTTGATGTAATGGTTAAAGTAAAAATTATTCGAGTGAAAAATATAAGATAAAAGTTGAAGGATTGGAAAGTGGTTCAACATGTTTCTATAAGTTTCATTGGAAAACTATGGGGCACTTCATTTAGTATTGTGAGAAGTTTCGAAAAAAAGTGTAAGGCATGATTGATTTAAAGGAGATTGAATTCTAGACAAAAGTAGAGAAAAAATGCAAAAGAAGCATAAACCTTTCTTAAATTCACTTGAACCACTAATGAAAAAGGACATGCTAATGTTAACCCCTTCAAAAACCATCAAGGAAATGTCTCAAAAGATTTGAAGCCAAATAAGAAGTGCACCAACCATATGGAACCATTAGGGCATCTTATTGTGAATTGCATTGCAGCTAAGGATAAAGTTCAACATTTAATCAACACAAATCTTGTAAAGTTCATAGAACTTGTCAATCACTATGTTAATCAAAGGTGATTGAGCTAAGGGTTAATGTTCTAAAGAGTTGGATATAGATTATACATAGATATATATATATATACATAAACACGTGAGGTCTAGGTGAAGTCAGGTCAAAATTAGGGTGAACATAAATTTTCCTTGACCTGTCTCATTGTGATCTCTACTAAAAAACCAAATAGGATCATTTGAATTGGTGGAACTCTAAATTGATGACATATTTAGTCTGGTAAATGACATTGAATTGGGCGTTTGTGGAGTAGGTGCTGATCAAACACTCAATTGAGTTAGGTTAACTTAAATCGAACTATTATTAAAATTGAGTTTATAATTTATTTTATTATTTTATTATTCCAAAATTCATTGTAAATGGTGGAATTTGAATATTTGATCTCTTACTTTTGTGTTAAAGACTATACCATTAAGACAAATACATGTTTTTGTTAAATATTTTTTTATTTATTATATATTTGAATATGTCATCTTGTTTTACGATTAGTAGTTTGAAGTTAGTAGTATTAAACTATTTAGGATTATTAATTTATTTTATATGCTTAATTTAATTTGGTCATTCATGTCCTAAACCATTTAAGATTACCAATTAATTAAAATCTAAATCAAATCACTTATATTAGGAATCCTAGTCAAATTAGGATTGGTAGTATAGTTTTAGTCAAACTAATATTTATAGTTACTTATGTAATCAATAATTCTATACCACTTAGGACTACTAATTCAACTAAGATTCTTAATTTAATATGGCCATACAAGTCTTAAGTCATTTAAGATTAAAAAATTATTAAAATTCAAGTCAAACTACAAATCCTGAGAAGTTATAGTCCAACTAGAATTACTTGTAGTCTAGGCTTATTCAAACTAGGATTACTATTTCTAAGTCATATTCAATATCCTAAACCATTTAGAAACTCTAATTTAATTAGGAATCTTAATTAGAATATGATTTTATAAGTCCTAAACCATTTAGGAAACTAAAATTATTAGGATATCTAATTCGATTAGGGTTCATAGTTGTAGTCCAACTATTCCTAGGTAATCTCAGGTTTGGCTTGTCAAATTGCTTCCTTTGGCCATTCATTTAGGATTATATACCCTTGAGCATGACCTAGAATACCTCTTGTTATAAATCTTGAAGTTCAAATAACAATTATTTGTTTTGAATGAAAATAATCCACTAATCTTGATGATCAAGAAAACAAATCTTGAATTCTTGGAGATCAAGTACTCAAAATTTCAAGTCTTAATTAACAAGATTATTTTTTTTAAACTCTTGGTGAATTTATTTATCAATATCATAAAAATATAGAAATACTATTGGAATTGAGAATTCTAATCAAATTAGGAAACTTAGGTCAAAACCAATTCTATATTAATTATAATTCCATTTTTTGTAATCCAAAATTTGAAATTCAACACTAGTGATCTTGATACAGCTTATTATCATAGGTAAAAATTTTGCAAAGTTCCATAAACCTTAGAGAGAGAATTAATATTTTCTTTTCCAACGTTATTGGTTTTGCATGGAAAAGTGGACATATTCAAACCAACTCCAATTTGGATTGATAAACAATGTCTAAAATTTTTCAAATTTTAATCATAAGATGTTCTATCAATATATATTATGTTTTAAAATTTCGTATTGACTAGATATCTTTAAAGAGAGAACCAAAATTTTTTTCATGCATATAATAGGTTGCCAAAACCCATAACAACATGATTCAATCCTGGTCGGTAAACTACGTCCATAAATTATGAAATTTAATCTCAATCATCTTAAGAAAATAAATTTGGATATTCTTAAATAGTATACTCAAAACAAATTCAAAAAACTAATTTTTAGCCTTTACAACATAAAAGACAGATTACAACTAAAAATAGTTTTGAAATCAAGAACAATCAAACAAGTTTTAATTATGTAAAAGTTAATCAACGGTGGCTCTAATACTACTGTTGGGAACTGATCATGCAAGGAACATGCAAACGTAGTGAAAGTTTAAAAAAATTTTAATTTCAAAACTCCAGGATCTCACTGATAAAAACTTACACAATCATGCAAAAGAATCAGTAAGAGCAAAATTTTGATACCTTGTATAGTTCTATGTGTTAATCACCAAAATACACCAAAGTTGGCTATTGTGAACCAATATTGTCCAAATGTCTAGCCTCTATCATTAGTCCATATGAGTAAGAAGGAAAGAACCTTCATTAAGGATAGGAGAAGCTGGTTAAGTTTTATGCTAATAGGATATGTTGGAAATATTTTTAAAATAATAAAAGATAAATTGATTAATTATATTATACTTAACCAAGGTATTGAGAAACCAAGTAAACAAAGCTAAGAATAAGGTTTGGAAAGTTTCTCTGGCTCAATAGTTATGATTTTCCTAAAGTGAAAAATGGTTTCTCTTGAAATGAGTTATAATAATTTAAAAGGAATTTTTCACTTATAAAAAATGAATAATTATATTTGTAATTGTTTAGAAAGATGTATGTTTAGTGTAAAAACATAATTGTTGATTGAATCAACATAATTAAAGAATCATAACCCCTGATTTCAATCTCTATAAATCGAGATAGTTATAACAACTATAGGAAAATGAATATTTAGTGGCCTTTTTTTGGCAGTATTTTCTAACAAGCGCCGCTAGGTGATATACCTTTATAAACTTAGAGGTGTTTTTTTACAAACACTGCTAAATTTTTATTTAATGGCATTTATGGTAAAAATGCCACTAATCTCAAATATTTAGCAGTGTTATTGTTATAAATGCATTAAAATTTAAATTTTAGTAGTATTTATGTTTAAAACATCGTAAAATGACTTTTTTTAAAAATTTATTAAAATTTAAAATGTAAAATTTTCTCAGAGTTTAACCTATATGCATTGTTTGGATCTATTAGCGATGTTTTTTAAAAGAAACACCTCCAATTTGCAAAAATTAGTGGTGTTTGTTTTTACAAATGCCACTAATAAGCCCAATATGAAATACACCTAACCCCTCCATTTTTGCCTAAAAAATATGAGTTTTCCTTCCATTCACTTCCATTTTGCTTTTGCTAGATTTCTTCTTTAATAATGTAAGTCCATTCATTTCCATTTTCCTTCTACTAGATGTCTTTTGTAATAATGTAAGTTAGTTTGTTATCAAATTTTATAGTTTTTATTTTTTGTATTAATATTGCTGTTGGATTGAATGACCATGGAATTCTTCTCCCTTCCATTTCCAAAATTTAAACAACCATGAATTTTGACATTTAAATCTCCCCCTTCCTTCCAACGCTTTAAATTTCCCCTCCCTTAATCTCTCCATTCCACCAATTTAAATGGAATACAAAGAAAAAAAAAAGATTTTGTTCTATTCAAATTGAAAACCTAAGAATTTGGGAGATTTTTCTTTTTGGATTTTGATGGTGAACATGATAATTCCATGGCCAAAAGGTTGAAAAATGTGGTATTGAGCTAAGCTGGCATTAACATATTTTATTATGCTTTGTCCTGTTTTCTTATAAATGATACCAAAAGCTAAAAGAAGCTGTATCCTACTAGAAGCTGAAATAAGTTGTATCATACAAGGTTTTATCTTACTTGCTGTCTTATAAATGATTGCCTTCTATGCTGTGTAAGATGAACACATTATATTGATTTAGGATTTTTGGAGTCAGTTTTTAGTCAACTTCATCGAACCTAAACTAGTTAAACTAGGTGTTTGGGTTGTACTGTTATATTGTTATAATTTTTTTAATAAGATAATGTTGTTATGATTCATTACTTTTAATTCAGAAAGAACAACATCTTTGAGATGTATGTGCTATTTTAAGTTTTTATCATACTTTTTTTTTTTACACTTGTGAGCTAGAAACTGCATTTATTTTTCAAACATGTTAAGTAAGAACCAAATCAATCACCTTTCTTCATTATAGGAATTGGAATTTTTAAACACTAGCTGATCAACCACAACTCAATTCTCTAATTTCATTGACTCCATTATGCTGCCATTAAAATACTCATTCTTTTTAGCCTATAAATTACTAAACCTTGGATTCACATAAATGCAACTTATCATCTAATCATCTTCAGCAACTTTTATTGCACTCTTATAAAAAACCCCTTTATGTAAATTTTCACCCTTCTTCACCATAGTGTTTAGTGTTACTGATTGTTTCATAGCAGGCACATTCTTTGCTTTGTTAACAGCTAAGTTCCTACATGTTTAGTTGACGTAAAACTGAGTTATGACTTGGTGCTAACCCAGTAGCAATTGGTTCACTATCTTCAAACCATTTACTTCTTCCTCTTTGTTCTTGACAAATCCTTTATTTCATTCACTACACTATTAGTACAAAAGGGTTATTAAAAGGTGCAAAAAATAGTTTTCACTTTGGATACTTCCACAAGATCAATGATTTTAATTTGGGTCTGTGTATCATTTTTTAAACTTTGAAACTATTTGATTATTATGATTAGAACTTCTCCAACTCATGTTTATAGGGTATTTATCGTCCTTTATACTATATAGGGGAATGACAAAGATTTATTCATCAAGTTCAGAAGGTGGTAGGAATGTGTCAATATTTTCCAAAAAGCATATGTACTTATTCCAATTAATGAATAGTAAGTTTTCTAGCTATAGATAGTTTACAAACAAGCACTTAAAATGTTGCATTTATAGATGTATTGTCAATGCCTGTAGTTATATAAACTGCCAAAGTACTTCATTTGCATGACAGAACATAGATATGGGTTTAAAAATGGGTTGGAAATGGCTAAGCATGTTGCCATGATACACCAAAATGATGGTTTTTACAGTTAGAAAATGCATTATGTTAATTATGAGAAAGAATTAGTGCAATAGAAACAAAATGAAAAAAAGGAAAATGAATTTAATTTGGAAAAGGAATTTGATGTTTTGGATTCATTTGAGACTTCTAGATTCCATTTGAACTTATATATATTTTAAGAAAAGAGCTCCTAGACCTAGATTATAGTTATTTGATAATCATAATGCTTATGAAACACATGTTTACTAAAAAAAAAACAAGATAGAAAAAGAAGGATCAGATGATATTTTTAACAAAATATTATGTATGTGACTATTGTTATTTAGCTACCCACCACCTATTTTTGCTTGTCATTTCTTTTATTATATATTCCTTCATACAAGCTTGATTCTAATTATATTAATAGATTTTATGATTATTCTTGGTTCATTATAATTGCGTTTGGAATGGTTTTATTATTAAACTTAAGTATGAAATATTTACAGTCAAAAAGTAAAAGATTCCCCTATATATTGCATTCTTTTTTGTTTATTTTAGTAAATAAGGCAAAAAAAATAATGATGAGAAAAAAAAAAGATGTAGACATTGATAAAAGGAGTCCAGCTTGGTTATCACATTAGATGTTAACTCCATAATGTCAAACAAAATATCTCACCACCGTTCAATCTTCTGTTCATCTTGCATGTGTTTGTATATATTTATGTTACTCTTTTTATACATTAATCTTACATGTGTTTGTATATATAATTATGTATTTTTCTACCTGTTTCTTTTTTTTATAAGGGGAGAAGTGATAAGGTAATGCTTTTACAAAAGTTGGTATTAACTCTAATGCAAAACAAAAGTATGAGAATTATTATTTTGTTTATCAACTTTTTCATAGTCACAAACATTATCTTTTTGTCTCAGATAAATGATTGGTATGAGTTCCCTTTGCAACTTAATCTAGATTTGGAGAATTACAAGTATTTATCACTTGAGGCAAACATAAATGTGCACAACTTTTATACTTTTCACAAGTATTTGCTCAGTTTTCGAAATTTCAAATTCCATACTTGGTTTAAATATTACTTTCTTTCAAAATTTTGGGAATAATCTTTTTGTTTTCATTTCATATTTTGCCATGTTACATGGTTGATATAGATGTGCAAACTCATTTTTGAAAATCATGTAGAATATACAAAAAATTTTAATATCTTGTTTGGTGATATCGACTTGTTATTATTTTTGGTTTTAGGGCTAGTTTAATTAATTATGTTAGAGTTTATTTTCAAATAATTAATTATATAACTTTGGTTTGATAATGTAGCAAGTACTAAATGGATAAAAGATTGATGCAAATGTCAAGATTGAGTTAAGAGTATCGAGATTCAGTGAAAATTTTTCTTAATTTTGCATTTAAGAATGCGAGTGAAGATAATATGATATTATGCCCATGTTTTAGGTGTGCTAATATCGATTGACAAATTCATGAAGTTGTTTTGGAACATTTAGTTTGTATTGGATTTCTCTCGGAATATGTTAATTGGTATTTTCATGAAGAATCTATACCGTCAAGGCCATTAACTAGAGTTCATTCAACTTTAAAGGCTCTCCAACAACAACATGATCCTATTAGAGAAGATGATATGAGAGGCATATTGTAAGATGCTTTTAACATTTATAACCAACACTTCCATAATCCATCTTCTCAAAATGATGGATTTAATGAGTCAAATATTGAAATGAATAAATTTGGTGAACATAGGATAGGTGCAGGTGACCAACAACTTAGTGGAGAAGCATCAAACTTTTATAGGTTGCTTAAGGATATGAATGAAGAACTTTATAAGAGATCAAATATTTAAGGTTGTCTTTCTGTGTGCATTTTTTTCACTTTAAATACTTATGTGGATGGATGAGAAACTCTTTGACTTTATTATTGGAGTTTACAAAAGAAATATTTCTTTTTGCAAAAATTCTCAAATCTTGTAAAGATTTAAAGAAAATGATTAAGAACTTAGGTCTTGAATATGAGAAAATTCATAGTTATCCCAATGATAGCATATTGTATTGGGGTGATAGAACAAATCAACAATCTTGTCATGTGTGTGGTAATTCTCATTGGGTGGACACAAATCCCAAAAAAAAGTTGAATGAGGATGATGATGAAATTTATGTAAAAAAAAAAAACCAGTAAATGTTTTACAATTTTTTCATTAATACCAAGACTTCAACAACTCTTTATGTTTTTCAAAACTGTAGATTCTATGAGGTGGCATCATAATAAGTGGATGGATGATGGATCATTGAGGCATCCTGCTAATTCTTTGGCATAAAAATCATTTTACTCTAGATTTTTAAACTTTGCTTCTAATCCTTAAAATGTTATGCTTGGACTAGCATTTGATGGATTCACTCTATTCAAAGTGATAAGCATTTCTTATAGTACTTGGCCAATTAAATTGATTCTTTACAATTTACCATCATAGATTACCATGAAGCAATAGTCATTTATCTTATCCATGATAATTTCGGGGGAAAAAGGTTAAAAAAATGATAGACATCTATTTGCAACCTCTAATTAAAGAGTTAAAATAATTATGAGAAGATGTTAAGACTTATGATGCTTCAAAAAGAGAGAACTTCAATATATGTGCTGCCTTATTATGAACTATCAATGATTTTCCTACTTATAGAAATTTATTTCATTGAAACACCAAAGGTCGTTATGCTTGTCTATGTTGTGTTGTGCAGACATATTTGAAATGGTTACATAATGGTAGAAAGTTCAGTTATATGGCACATCATTGATGGTTAAATGATAATCATCGATTTAAATTCTAAAAACATCTCTTTGATGGAACTAAAAAGTTAGGAAGAGCACCCTTACTAATTATTAGGTCTAATATCTTGTTAAAGTTAAAAAAATATCAATTTCATTTATTTTAAAATGACTCAATCAAAGAAAAGAGTGAAAAAAATCTTTGAAGGTGTCAGACCTCCTATTCCTTAAATTCGTGATACAGATATTCAAGTTGGTGATGTTGATATTTCAAGTGATGATGAGGAAGATGAAGAAAATGACCTCAATGAGTCTGAGTTATGGAAAAAAAAGTATCTTTTTTGAATTGCCATATTGGGAATATAATTTATTATGTCATAAACATGATATGATGCACATAAAAAAGAATGTTTATGAAAATTTTATCGGGACAAATCTCAATGTGAATAAAAAATCAAATGATGACTTAAACAGTCAACTTGACCTAGTTGACATAGGGATTCACTCTGGCCTTCACCTAAAATTGCTTCCTAATGGCAAATCTCGATTGCCTCCTATTTGTTTTGAGATATCTAAAGGTGAGAAAGATGTATTTTGCAAGGTTTTGAAAAATGTGAAAGTCCTGGATGACTATGCATCAAATATATCGAGATGTGTGAATCTGAAGGAGAAAAAACTCTCTTCATTATAGTCACATGATTACCACATCTTGATGTAGGACTTACTTCCCATTGCTTTACATTCATCAATGTCAAAGCAAGTCATTTTATTGGTAATTGAATTGAGTAACATATTTAAAGCTCTATATGGGAAAGTTCTAAATATGAAAAGAGCTTGACAAACTTCAAGATCAAGCTATGATTATTTTATGCCATTTAGAGAATATTTTTTCTCCAAACTTCTTCACTACTATGATGCATTTGGTTATACACCTTCCATATAAAGAAAAAGTTTATGGACCAATTTATTATTGATGGATGTATCCTATGGAAAGGTGTTATTTGTTAATAGCTTGATTATGCCGTTAGTGTTTATGATACCATTCTAGTTAAAAAGGCATATGACAAATATTTTATGCCTTAGATTTTTAGGAAGGTTAAAGTCTTATTGTCACTACAAGCACTATCCAGAAGGTTCTATTACTAAAGGATATTTAGTAGAAAAGTGTATGACATTTTGTTCTCGATATTTGGAAGATATTGAAATGAGATTTAATAGACCATCGAGAAATATTGGTATATAGCATATTAACTTTGCCTACACTTATCTTTTTGAAAGTTTTAGACAACCAATAGGCAAAGCTGAAGTGGTGGAGTTAGATGATAAATGTTGGGCACAAGCACATCGATATGTTCTTTTCCATCATGACTTAATTGAATTATTTTGCACATAAGTTTTCATGCGAGAAAATCATTTATTTTATTAAGCATATTTTATAAAGTTTACTTTTTATTGTTAATATGTTATTTTAATGTATGTAGTGAGTATAGAAACTAATTAAGAACTCGTGTTCATTATTGAGGATCAAACCCTCAAAAGCTTGATAAGTTGTTCACTAAAAATTTTTATGAATAGTTAGGAGAAACTAAAAGTAATGCCATATTTTCCATTTTGAGAATTGTACATAGAATGCTTAGGGTATAAATAAAATTAATAACATAGATTTTATTCCATGTTTATAGGTTTCGAGTGGAAGGCTTGGTAGTGAAGAGGTTAAGTGTATTTCATAAGATTCGAACAGGATTATGAAATGATACAAAGGTTTCATCATTAATGGATTTAAATTTCACATAAAATCCCATGAGAGATTTACAAGAACACAAAATTCAGAAGTTGTTGTTACTTCTGCAACTACTACCTATGCTAGTGCTAAGGATACAAACCCTTATGAGGCAAATGTTGACATTATGGCATGATTAATGACATCATTGAATTAGATTATTATAGCAAGTGGAAGGTTGTCTTATTTCAGTGTGATTGAATGGATGTGAATAATGTGAAGGGTATTAAGATATATCAGTTTGGATTTATAATCGTGAATTTTTCTTAATTAATTCACACCAGATAATGACTCATCGATGAACCTTACGTTTTTTCCTCTCAAGTCAAACAAGTTTTTTATTCTGAAGATCTTAAAGAATTGGGTTAGTTTGTTGTTCTCCGTAGCACACTTAAAGACTTATTTGATATGGGGTCAGATACCAGAGATAATCTTGAACATGAAACTAAATATTTTCCTTTTGCTGAACAAAGCTTGGATAAAAATATCTTTCGTACCTCTACTAAGTGGGTTCACAAAGATGTTGATGAAGATATTTATGAACCATTATAGATCATCTATATTTTGTAATTAAAATATTCAAAACATAATGTAATAAATGCTTTTATGTAATTTATGTGGCATTGACTTTTGTATATTTATTGTGTTGTAATGATTAATTTAATTGAATCAGCATGTTCTTTATATATTGTTGGTTATGATTTCTTAACTTCTCAATGTCTTTATAATTGTTCTTTATACATAGTTAGGTATATTTACAATGTCTTAACTTGTCAACTTTTAACTGATTGTCTTTTATGATGCAGCTAAGTTATAATGCCGAGGAATAGATTGAAGAGTGTACATATCAGAGATATTAGTTTAGAATCATCTACTGCACCTATTGATCTTGGCCATGGACTAAATCCTTTGGAAAGGAATGTGCCTACTATTAGTTTTAACTCAGTTGCTTGTAACGCTTCAATTGATAATGGATCTAGCAATATAGGAAGTCCAAGTTTAGATAGTATCCTGCCAATTGATTTTTCTTCGAATTTAAATACAAGTATTGTAAACCCAATTTAAATTTAAATTATAATCATTGAAGTATTGGTAATTTACTAATTGACTTTTTACTTTTTTTAGTTGATAACAATGGTCAACGGAGGATTAGAGGTCAGACAACTTTGAGGAAATTATGGACATTACCTCTGAACGAGCGTATTGTAGTGTTTGAAAACTCTGATAGGCTACCAATCAATGAAAAATGTCAAACATTAGCTAGATTTCTAGGAATGGTTGCCCATAATGGAATGAAATTGCCTATTTATTATGAAACATAGCATAAAGTTCCAGCAGAAGTTAAGAATGATGCTTTAAACTTTATTGAGGTATTATATAATTAATTACATATTAGAAATATTAATTATCTTAAAGTTGGTTTATTGATTGTAACTTTTTCTTTTTGTATTGTTACAGTCAAGATTTTTACTTGAAATACCTGCTTTATTTGTGCTTAAGTCATTGGAAAAGAATGAAAAGATTATAAGCATAAATCGAAGAAAAAGTATTTTGATCGAAATAGTACATTAGAGACCACAATCAAAAAGCTACCTCGTGGTGTGATTTGGTGGCAATATGTACAATTGGTTAGATCTTGGTTCTCAAGGAAATGAGAGGTACTAATTTATAACTTTTAGTACTATTTTTAATAATAAAGATGTTTTCTATTTTTAGTTGGTAATATTTGTATTTTTTTGCTTATATGCTTGTTTTTTATGACAAGAAAAAAAAAAGATTGGGATTGCTAGCAAAAAGTAGCAGAAATATATCCATACAAGTGGATTAAAAAGCTTTGCAAGAAAGCAGAAAGAAAAAATAAGTTAAACGCTAATGAGAAACTTGCACTTTATATCTGTTTAGAACTTTTTCGTGCCATTAAAAGGCAAAAATGTAAATTTATTATTATTGTTCTATTTTAACAATTTAGATAGTTTCAATATATGATATTAAACTTACTCGAATAATTGAACTTAGTTTTCATGATTGATATACATGAAAAAGTTACAATTTATATTTGTTTAGAACTTTTTGTGCTGTTGAAAGGCAAAAATGCAAGTTTGCAGTTATTGTTTTGTTTTAATTGTTTAGATAGCTTCAATACATGATATTAAACTTGTCCTAATGATTGAACTTGGTTTTCATGATTAATATGTGTGAAAAAGTTACCATTTATGTCTTTTCAGAACTTTTTGTGCCGTTAAAAGGAAAAAAATGCAAGTTTTCAGTTATTGTTCTATTTTAACAATTTTGATAGCTTCAATACATTATATTAAACTTGGTTTCCACAATTTATGTGTGAAAAACTTATGGTTTATGTCTGTTTTGGACTTTTTGTGCCGTTAAAGATAAAAATTATAATTATGTAGTTATTGCTCTATTTTAAAAGTTTAGATAGCTTAAATACATGATATTAAACTTGGTTTTCATGGTTTATGTGTGTGAAAAAAGTTATGGTTTATGTCTGTTTAGAACTTTTTGTGTCATTGAAAGGCAAAAATGCAAGTTTGTAGTTATTATTTTATTGTAACAGTTTATATAGCTTTAATACATGATATTAAACTTATTCGAATGATTGAACTTGGTTTTCATAGTTGATATGTGTGAAAAAGTTATCATTTATGTTTGTTTAGAACTTTTTGTGCCATTAAAAGGCAAAAATGCAAGTTTCTAGTTATTGTTTTATTTTAACAATTTTGATAGCTACAATACATTATATTAAACTTATTTGAATGATTAAACTTGGTTTCCACGATTGATGTGTGAAAAAGTTATGGTTTATGTTTGTTTTGGACTTTTTGTGCTGTTAAAGATCAAAATTGTAATTATGCAATTATTGTTCTGTTTTAATAGTTCAGATGCTTAAACACATGATATTAAAGTTATCTGAATGATTGAACTTGGTTTTCATGGTTTATATGTGTGAAAAAAGCTGCGGTTTATGTCTTTTTAGGACTTTTTACGCCATTGAAAAGCAAAAATGCAAGTTTGCTATTATTATTTTGTTTTAACAATTTATATGGCTTTAGTACATGATATTAAACTTATTTGAATGATTGAACTTGGTTTCCATGATTTATATGTGTGAAAAGGTTACTATTTATATTTGTTTATCACTTTTTGTGTCGTTGAAAAGGAAAAATGCAAGTTTGCAATTATTATTCTATTTTAACAGTTTAGATAGCTTCAATACATGATATTAAACTTGTCCAAATGATTGAACTTAGTTTTTATAGTTGATATATGTGAAAACGTTACCATTTATGTTTGTTTAAAACGTTTTGTGCCATTAAAAGGCAAAAATGCAAATTTGCTATTATTGTTCTATTTTAAGAGTTTGGATAGCTTCAATACATGATATTAAACTTGTCCAAATGATTGATGTTCTTTTCCACGGTTGATATGTGTGAAAAATTATTGTTTATGTCTGTTTAGGATATTTTGTGCTGTTAAAAGGCAAAAATATAATTTTGTAGTTATATTTCTATTGAACAGTTTAGATAGCTTAAATACATGATATTAAACTTGTCTGAATAATTGAATTTGGTTTCCATAATTGATATGTGTTAGAAAGTTATCGTTTATGTTTGTTTAGTACTTTTTGTACCATTAAAGGGTAAAAATATAATTTTGCAGTTATATTTATGCTTTAATAGTTTAGATAGCTTCAATATATGATATTAAATTTGTTTGAATATTTGAACTTAATTGTCATACTTGGTATGCATGAATAAGTTATAGTTTATATCTGTTTATGACTTTTTGTAATGTCAAAAGGAAAATTTGTAGTTATTATTATATTTTAACAGTTTAGATAGCTCTAATACATAATATTAAACTTTTTTCAATGTTTGAACTTGATTGCCATGCTTGATATGCATGAATAAGTTACTGTTGATGTGTATTTAACAATAATATGTGTTTTTATGTAAGAGATTGAGTTGGGTGAAAAAATTAGACATGTAGAACTTTTTCAATTATCCCACGCAAAAAAAAGATGGATCGTACTTGAATGTTAAAACATAAGAAATTGTGATAATTTCTTGGATCATTTTATATAGAAAGTAAATATTTATTATTTCAAATATATTATGAATTAATTATTAAACGGGATAACTTTATTTGATTAATTTATAGGAGAAAGCAAAAGAGAAAATAGCTATTGAGATTGAAATAGCATCCGATTGTTTTATTAACATATAGCAACCGAAAGATCAAATTTTTATAAAAGTAGTTGGAAAAGAAAGACATGGACAGGTCCGAAGCCTTGGATTAATCAACACCATATAGCTACTATAGACATAACTCTCAGCAATTTATATTCTAAACAAGTCAATTTTTATGAGACATCTTCACACTGAAAGACGGGTTACAAACTGTGCAACAATGTGTCTAGCAAATGGAAATAGAAAGAGAAGAGGAATGTGCTATAATTGAAGAAAAGCGTGCTAGAATGGATCAAAAACATGCAAAATTTCAATAGTTGCATGATCGATTTGATACTCTTATGAAGTTTGTAAAACAACAATTTTCAAGAACCAATTTAGGTGGTTCATCAACTTAGGTATTATATTAGTAAATATTTATATTTTTTAATATAAAAAATAACTAATTATTAAGTGTAAAAACTTGTTTTTCTTTATTCAATAGGTTCTTGAGTATGTTAGTGATCATGGTAGAAAAAATCCTTATCAAATGGTAATGCTCCAATTCTAAGCAGTCATTAATTTTATACATTTTAAATTTCTAGTACATGTACTAAAACAGTTTGAATGTTATTGTATTAAACTTTGTATTACATGTATATTGGAACAAATTATGTATTTAGATATTTAAATATTTATAATATTCAATTTATGAATTTAATTCATTTTTATGAATTTAAAAAATATTTATTTTTTTATTTAATTATAGTAATAAATATTGAAAGAAATAAAAAAAAAGTAAATTTACTAACTTAGCAGCATTTTGGATACGAACGTTACTAAATTTAACAATGTTTTTGCTTACAATTGCCCTTAAATTTCGTAACATTTTTGTTTACAAATGCCACTAAGTTACGAAATTAGTAGCGTTTATGTTAAAAAATGCCACTAAATTTAACGGCATTTTGGGACACAAATGCCTCTAAATTAACGGCATTTTAGGGCACAAACACCGCTAAGTTTCTAAAATGCTATTGTTGTCCCTGATGCAAGTATAGCTAATGCACTTAGCAGCGTTTTTAACAAACACCTCTCATAGTTTAGTGGTGTTTATAAACGTCACTAAATATGAAAAAAAAAAGTACTAAAAACCTATTTTCCTACAATGAACACATTTGCTACACTTGAAAATTATCATAATTTTTTTACTCACTCGCAAAGTAGAAACAAGTTTCTTAGACTTTGTTTGCTATAGGAAACCTAGCCTAAGACAGTATTTCCAGTCCTCTTCAAAGGTATTTATTGGTTTGAAATTTATGAGTGCAAGGGAAATTCAAACAAATGCTTAAATGTATCTCATAAACTATTTTGGTCAACCTTTTTTATATCCCAAGGTCTGATGAAGATGAAATAAGTCTAAAAAAATGTAAACATTTGAAGCATTTCTTGAAGCCATTTTCTTTGTAGCATTCTCTTTTCTATTTCGGTGCCAATAATCAACCATCGAAGAATGATATCTTCATAAACAAGAAGAAATTGAAACAATAGAATATGCGGTTGTACTTGGTTGTTTTCTCTCAATTAGTTATCAACACATGAGATTGATTATATTATTGAAAGCTTAAAGAGAAGGGACGACTAGGTTTTTTTAAATAGAAGGGTTTAGCCAAATCATATTCCAAATAGTTTCAAAAGGTGTGGTAAGCCATACCTTATTACAATAACCATTGGGCAATTAGTAATTCCTCTAATTGTTCCTTTAATTAATAGTCCAACAAATTAAATCCAACTTAATTTAATCCATTTTTAATCTTTCATAAGACTCATTCTATTGCGTTTAACCTATTAGTTTCATTAAAATTTTGACAATAAATATAGGTACTGTAATTCTTATAATTATTATCTAATAAATCAATTTTATATTTATAAGTCATGGTTGTCATCTAGAAATGAGCCATGACCTCCAATTGTTAAGAAAAGTTAATGTAGATTGACAAATCTATACATGCTTAGTTTCTCAATATAATTATTATCTTTTTATCACTTAATATTTCACTTTTAACTATGAGTATGAATTGGTGTCTACTCAATTGGTTTAATTTTGTTAAGTCTCGATTTAGACAATCTAATTCTTCAAATAAGCTTTAATTAAAATTATTCCAAAATGACTTCATTCCACTTTAGCAAAAGATTGCATTGGTTATTATTTTTTAATATTAATCGAGATATTCTCTCTATCACTTAAGATGATGAATCTTATATTGATTGCTCATGTGTCTTTATATGTCTTTATGTTATATCAAAAAAATTTGACTGAGACATCTATGGTTAGGATCGTAAATATGATAAAATTAACGGTTATTAGTTCTCATATAAAATCAATGTAATCTTAAGTCAAATGATCCTAATACAACTATCGCATGAGCACATTGTCATAAACATTAAAACATTTATCAAATGACATTCTCATATCGAGTCACATTCAATTGACTTATTTTTGTAAAAAGCATACATATATTAACTCAAGTTTATTTAAACTTCAATTTATGATATTGGTTATTTGATTTGTAAGTAAAAGGATAACATTTACCAATATTAATAACTTTATTAATATATGATCCTAATATAGCATTGACTAAGAATAATTTAATAATAATATTTTGATGTAATAATTATCTCATAATTACAACTTATTGTAATTCCCTTACAAAGCATAATTATTTAATACATTTTATCAAATAATAAGTAATATCAAATTTGCATACAAACTTATAAATAAAAAATGTCTTAATTAATAATAGTAATATTTAATATACCATGAATTCCATAATTAATTTGATTAATCTTAGAGCACACATTAACATGTATGATCAATTACAAACATTTGAAATATTAAAAAATTTTAAATTCCATTGCATTTTCACTACAATAAAATACATAAATAGTGACAATTTTTTATAAGTTTCGTGTTTTTAGAAAGTTAGTGGCATTTTTTATTATAAAAACCACTAAATATTTATATAGCGACATTTGAAACATAAAACACAACTAAAAAATAAAAATTAGTGGCATTTGTAATATAAACGCCATTAATCAATAAAATTTAGTGACATTTATTTATGAAAACTCCGTTATTTAAAATAATTTAGTGGCATTTATTTATCCAAATGCCACTAAATTTCCCCTATTTTGAACTATAATTATTAGAGCCTTTTTTTGCCCCTCCATTTTCCCTTTTTTCCCATATTCTTCTAGCCCAGATTCCCCTTTTTCATTTTCTCCCATTTGTCGAGCCTTTTCTTCATGCATCCTTCTCTTCTCCATTCCCTTTCTCTTCAAGTAAACTCATTACTAAAGTCCCTTTTCATCACTAAACTCCAAAAACCCTCAATGCACTGTATGTTCCTTAACTTCCACCTAGGGTTTTTTCTTAGAGCTCCCACTTTGAGTTTTCTTTCTCACTTCTCAACCTTTAAAATCATTGATAGCATAACAAAGAGGAAAAAAAAAAGCAAACATGGCTACACCAGAGGTCCCTCTCTACTTTGTCGGCATCATTCGGCAATCTATTGCTTTTTGCCAACAATTATCACAAAGGCAATGGAAAATTGATAACCCTCAACTAAAGAGAGAAATATGGCCCTACAACAAGATGTATACATATCTTTTCTCAAACAGAGCAACAAGTTTCTAGATTTCTTTCAACAAATTATTGTAGCTATTGATTGTATTGAAACTACAATATTTATTAGGGTGATAAATTGAAGAAGAAGCTTAGACAAGAATAAAATATTCACAAAGCTCTAGAAAGAGCTTTTAACAGACCTTTAGGAGCTTTACCTTCATTATCCTTCTTATGTCCTTCATTTTGTTCTTAATTCACCATCTCATCAACTCTTTAGATGTTGGGTTTTTTTTTTTAATTTAAAGAAACGGTCAATTAGTTTGAAAAATCCCATATTGGTAATGCCCATGGCAGTTAAAGAAATTTGAAGGAAAAGGTAGAAGAAGTGATTGACTTGCATATTTTGACATTTTCCAAATAGGAATTCTAATATTGGATTCTAATTTTGTAGACATTAGAGTTTTTAGCAGAAGTGGTAGTTTGGAATAGAAGATCATCCGGGTAAAAAAACAGGTGGTGCACTTTGGACAGGACTTGTATCAAGAAGATATCTATATGTCATTAAAAAAAATGAATATAGAGAATTCAACTGATTTGATTGAGGCTTGCCCAGATAATAGTTCCACTATAAGAAAATGGCATATTAGTGACAATTTTGTAGCGACCTTTCACTTACAAATGTCGCTAGCTTTTGTGTTTTTATAAAACTTAAGGTGTTTATTATCAAAACGTCATTAAATATTCAAATAGCAGCGTTGTTACTTATAAACGCCACCCAAGACTTAATATCAGCAGTGTTTCTCGACTAAAATGCCTTGAATAATCCTGCCTTAAAATTTTCAGTGACTACTAAAGTCGTATTTTTGGTAGACAGCACCTTCAATAATCACCTAATAAAAATTTGTATGAGATTATTGAAGGCATTTTCTACAAGAAACGCCTTTAATAATAATTGGACAAAAAAATTTAACAGGCTTATTGAAGTTGTTTTTGTTCAAAAATGCCTTCAATAAATATCATATCAAAATGTTTGGATTGTACGGATGTTAACCATAAGGTTGTAGGTTCGATCCCTCCCTTTAACTTTTTTTGGATTTTTGCAAAGATTATTTGTAATTGATTATTCTAGGCATTTTCTTAGCAAAAACGCTTTCTACTTTAAAAAAGTTTACAGAGAATATTGAAGCTGTTTTTCACAGAGAAATGCCTTTAATAATCCATAGGAAAAATATGGAGCCGATTCTTGAAGGCATTTTTGGTCAAACTTGCATTTTATAGTCTGTCAATAAATTTTTGTTGTGATTATTAAAGGCGATTTTTGTCAAAAACACCATCAATAATCAATAGACAAAAGTTTGAACAGATGGTTGAAGGTGTTTTTGGCTCAAATGCCTTTAATATTCCGACGATAAATTTTAATAGTCGAATTATTGAAAGTGATTATATCCAAAAATGCCTTCAATAACATTTTGTTATGGATTATTTAAGGCATTTCCCATAGGAAAATGCCCTTCATAATCCATTTGATTAATTTTTAGTTGGTATTATTGAAGGCGTTTTTTAAAACGCCTTCAATAATTTATACAAAATAATGAAATGGATTCTTGAAGGTGTTTTTTTTTACCAAAATTGCCTTTAATATTCCACACAATAAATTTTTGGGAGGATTATTGAAGGCGGTTTTGGTAAAAAACATCATTAATATTCCAGATGATAAATTTTAATGGTCGAATTATTGAAGGCGGTTATATCTAGAAATGCCTTCAATAACATTTTGTTAGGGATTATTCAACGCATTACCTGTAGGAAAACGCCCTTAATAATCTATTCAATTAACCTTCAATAATCACCCCAAAAATTTATTGTGTGGAATATTAAAGGTGCCTTCAATAATCCATACAAAAAAGATACGATGGATTCTAGAAGGCATTTTTTGCCTAAAACACCTTTAATATTCCACACAATAAATTTTTGGGGTGATTATTGAAGGCGGTTTTGGTTAAAAATGCCTTCAAAATTTTCTGTTAAGGATGATTCAAGGCTTTTTCTTGCTAAAAATGCCTTCATTAATCCCATCAAAAAAATATATTTGATATTGTATATGTCAAGTCAGTTGTAGGTTCATGCCCAGAAAACGTTTGCTGTTAGTTGTATATTAATGTCCAGAAAATATTTGGTTTATATATGTGATACTACGAATTACATTTTGGAATTTACATAATGAACATTGTTGTATTTCAATAAATTGACCACACATTCGAAATTAAAATTGATAACATTGCCATATTAATATACTTTTCTGAAATAATCATACTCAATAATTTATTAAGTACACATAGTGTATTCATATTAAGTATAACAATAATATTAAACCAATACCCCAATGTACAAACTTAAAGTTTCCATTCAACATGGCTGTCCAAAACATTATAACAAATTGTTCCTTATATATTTACATTCAACTAACAATGTCTAACCTAAAGGTTTATTAACATTGATAAATGATAATACATACTCACACCATTCTTTACGAACTTCATCCAATTCCTTTTTTGTGAAGCTTTCTTCATTCTCTCACTAAAAAAAATTCAGAAGTAAATGCTAAGAAATGAGAACATAATGTACCTTTTTATTTTTTTGAAGATATAACAAGTTTATGAAATTTTTACTAACCTTGAATGGTGTGGTCAAAAATCATGTAACATTATCTTTGGCATAAAATGAAGAATATAATATCCACATTCAGTATTACCGGATTGACAAGGTACCTAAAAATTAAATTGAGTGGGTTTAGGAAATATTTATCTACACAAACTCAGCATAAAAGAGTATATTTCACATTTATCGGTAATGACACCTATTTCGGTTTCTTTATCTTCTTATCAAATGTAGATATTACCCTAAATTGAAAAGAAAAAAGATTACTTAATACATAAATAAAATTAGTTATAAAGAAACAGAAGATATATAATATAATAAAGTGTAATACCTCTTTATAAAAGTTTGAATATCGAGGTTAGGCATCACCGTTGGATTAATTGAATTAAATAAGTATGGCATTAAAGATTTGGTGTCAATCACAATAAGTACCCAATGACGACTAGAAAATAATAACAATGATATACTCAAATTACACATCAGATCAGATTTGGGTAATGTTAGAGTAATTAAGGTTGGAATATAGCTTACTGTGCATTATATGGGAGCAAATAATAATCAGTCGCTCTATTCATGCATAGGATTACATGATTAGCATGATAAGCGACTGTGCCACTCTATTCACTAATGAAGTTAGGGTTAATAAATCTAAATCTGTTGGTCAACTATCTCCCATTGAGCTCTCTATATAAGAAGCTGCACGATAACAATCAACAGTACTAGTTAGTATTACACCCTAATATAGATTACTACATATTGAATGTGCATATTTGTATTTATAAGCTAACCTCATATAAACAATGATCTCAGCAGCTGATAATTCATCCAGTTCACAAAATTCTTTAACCTTCTCCACACTAATGAAAGAAAATGATGGTTTATCAAATAACTCTTCCTCAGACTCAATGGTTATGAAATTTCCTTCAGATAAATGCTCTAGTGAATATTTGGATAACTCGTCCATGGAAGCCTGAACAAAGGTCATACTGTGAGTCTGAACATCATGCTACAATATTTAATGAAATATAAGTATTAAAACCAAATCAATCAATATAATAAACAAATTAATATTAAAATTATAAACAATATCATACTTCTTGGGTGGTAGTAGAGGATGGGTTCACTTTCTTACTTGCAATGAAAGCTTCTCTTACAGGGACGATGCTGTCAGATCGGTGTACTAGCATGTTATGCTGCATTGCTACCAACATAGACTTCAAAGCAGCAAGTCTTTGCTATTGCTCATTAAGGCATTACTCCTGGTCATCAATTCATTACTGTTGTTGCTTAATGATTGCTTTATATTATGCATTTCTCATTCATGGGGTTTTTTGTTGATTACCAAAAAACTTTGATGGTAAGACAAATTTACCAACCCCACGAAGCCGACTAGGCCTTTCTTTAGCGCCTAATGCTAAAGACAAAGGTTCTTCACCATACTAGGTTGCCAATTCACCAAATTTGACTTTGGTAGCATAATCATCCTAAAAGACAATAATAAGATGGGCTGTAACAATAAATCTATACAAGCTAGTATACACTCATACATATAACCACAATGCCAATCATACATTATATTAAAAAAATAATTGTACATATATATTTTTTGCCATTTCCTCAATTGCTTAATCTGCAAATGATCCATCCTTTCGTAGATGTCCTTGCTTCCAAACATCCCATCTAAAAATTTTTGTGCCAGAGCTCACTGATTCCTATTAAATTACCATAATAAAAAAATTAGAATGTATGATTTAATGTTCATAAATATTCATTAATAAGTATAAAACAAGTGTGTGAATACATACAAGCTCATACTTCACATTGCATATCCCTTTTTCGCTATCCGATGGTGATATTGTTGTTTGGCTCGAATGTCCTATTGCTGTTCTTTGATTTTTTACAAAATCAAGAAATTATGTCAATCACATATAAAGAGCAAAGGCAATATTGCATAAAGACTTATAAATAATTTTTTTGGTAATGGGTTTGCATACTAAGAAATCTTCTAAAAGTTTCTATTGAACAAAATTTGTTCAATCTTCAACACTTATGACATCTGTATATGCCGCAGGTGGAACAGTCAATACATCACTTTCATCAACCAGCAGTAAAATATATTGAGTTGTTAATCTACTTTTAAAGTCTCTGAATATTTTCCCAACAGATTGCAACACAATCTTTTTATAGTTAATTGGGACATCGAACTGTTCCTAAATAAGTTAACACAATTAGTATGAACACATTGAATTTCAATAAAATGATCATTTAACAAATTTTACAAAATAGTTGAATAAACATACCATAAATTTTATCATTCATAATATCTGATAGCTGATAAATTACTTCACCATAAAGAGTTCTTGTTTTGTATAAGTACTGGTTTTGTTATTATCTTTTGTTTAAAACATAGTAAACTTAAGTATTGTACATGTTCATTTTCATATAAATTATTTATATACATTTGGTCTGATAATGTAGCAAGTACTAAATGGATAAGAGTTGGATGCAAAAGTCAAGATTAAGTAAAGAGTATAGAGATGGAGTGGAAAATTTTCTTAATTTTACATTTGAGAATACAAGTAAAGATAATATGATATTATGCCTATGTGTAAAGTGTGCTAATATCGAGTGGCAAATATGTCAAGTTATTTTTGAACATTTAATTTGTATTGGATTTCTTTTGGGATATGTTAATTGGTATTTTCATAAAGAGTTTGGACCGTCAAAGTCTTCCACTAGAGTTTCTTCAACTTCAAGGGCTTCCCAACACTAACATGATCTTTTTATAAAAGATGAATTGAAGACATGTTGAGAGATGTTTTTAACATTCATAACCAACATTTTCGAACTCCTTCTCCTCAAAATGAAGGTTTTAATCAATTCGATGTTGAAATGCATGAATTTGATGAACCTAGGATAGGTGTACATGACTAACAACCTAGAAGAAAAGCATCAAAGTTTTATAGGTTGCTTGAGGATATGAATGAAGAACTTTTTAAGAGGTCAAGCATTCAAGGTTATCTTTCTATGTTCGTTTTTTTCACTTGAAATGCTTATGTGGATGTATGAGAAACTTTTGACTTTATTATTAAAGTTTATGAAAGAAATTTTTTTTTTTACAAAAAATTCTTAAATCTTTTAAGGAATCAAAGAAGATGATTAAGAATTTAGGTCTCGGATATGAAAAAATTCATAGTTGTCCTAATGATTACATGTTGTATTGAGGGGATAGAAAAAATCAAGAATCTTGTCATTTTTGTGGTATATCTCGTTGGGTGGACAAAAACCCCGATGAAAGGTTGAATGACGATGGTGATAAAGTATGTGCCAAAAAGAAGCCTGTTAAGGTTTTACGCTATTTTTCATTAATACCAAGACTTCAACGACTCTTCATGTCTTCCAAAACTGCAGATTCAATGAGGTGCCATCATGAAAAGTGAACGGATGATGGATCATTGAGGCATTCTGTAAATTTTTTGGCATGGAAATCATTTCATTTTAGGTTTCCAGACTTTGCATATAATCCTTGAAATGTTATGCTTGGACTAGTATCTGATGGATTCAACCCATACAAAATGATGAGTATTTTTTATAGTACTTAGCCAATTGTATTGATTCCTTACAATTTATCACCATAGATTGCTATAAAGCAACAATCATTTATATTATCTATGATAATTCCTAGGGAAAAAGGTTTGGGTAATGATATAGACATCTACTTACAACCTCTTATTAAAGAGTTAAAGCAATTATGGGAATGAGTTGAAACCTATGATGCATTAAAAGAAGAGAACTTTAATATGTGTATTGCTTTATTATGGACTATCAACGATTTTCTTATTTATGCAAATTTATCTAATTGGAGTACAAAAAGTTATTATGCTTGTCCATGTTGTGCTACACAGACATGTTCGACGTGTTTACCTAATGGTAGAAAGTTCTATTACATGTAACATTATTGATGGTTAGATGATAATCATTAATTTAGATTCTAAAAACATCCCTTTGTGGAAGTGAAGAGTTGAAGAGATCGTCTTTACCCATTAGTGGATCTAATATCTTATCAAAGTTAAAAGATATCAATTTCACTTATGAAAAAATGACTTCATCAAGGAAAAGAGTGAGGGACATCTTTGAAAGTGTCTGGCCTTGTATTATGCAGGTTGGTGATACTCATACTCAAGTTGGTGATCTTGTTATTCAAAGTGATAAAGAAGATGATGAAGCATATGACCCCAACGAGTCTGAGTTATGGAAAAAAAGTATCTTTTTTTAGTTGCCTTATTGAGAATATAATTTATTACACCATAACTTTGATTTGATGCACATAGAGAAGAATGTTTGCAAAAATTTTATTAGGACAATTCTCAATGTGAATAAAAGATCCAAAGATGACTTAAAGAGTCGGCTTTAACCTAGTTGATATGGGGATTCACCTAGACCTTCATCTAAAGTTGCTTCCTAATGGCAAATATCGATTACCTACTGCTTGTTTTGGGATTTCTAAAGCTGAAAAAGATGTGTTTTGCAAGGTTTTGAAAAACGTCAAAGTTTCGATGGCTATGCGTCAAATATTGAGATGTATGAATCTAAAGGAGTTAAAACTTATTCTATTGAAGTCACATGATTATCACATTTTGATGCAAGATTTACTTCCGATTGCTTTACATTCATCAATGTCAAACCAAGTCACTTTTATGGTAATTGAATTGAGTAACATATTTAAATCTCTATGTTAGAAATGTATGAATATAGAAGAGCTTGATAAATTTCAAGATCGAGCCACTATTATTTTATGCCATTTAGAAAAGATCTTTCATTCAAACTTTTTCTTTATTATGATACATTTGGTTATCCACCTTCCATATGAAGCAAAAAGTTGGTGGGCCGATTTATTATCTATGGATGTATCCTATTAAAAGGTATTATTTGTTAATAGATTGATTACATTTTTATTGATGATCAAGCCATTCTACTTAAAATAACATATGACTAATGTTTGATACTATAGGTTTTTGGGGAGGTTAAAATCTTATTGTCGCAACAAACGCTATCCGAAAGGTTCTATTGTTGAAGGATATTTAGCAGAAGAGTGTATGACATTTATTCTCATTATTTGGAAGATGTTGAAATGAGATTTAATAGACCATCGAGAAATGTTGGTATGTAGCATACAGACTCTGCCTATAATTATCTTTTTCAAAGTTTTGGACAACTAATATGTAAAGCTGAATTGGTGGAGTTAGATGATAAATCTTGGGCACAAGCACATCGATATGTTCTTTTTCATCATGATTCAATTGAATCGTTTCGCACGTAAGCTTTTTAGTAAGGAAATTATTTATTACATTAAGTATAATTTATTGTCTTTTATTTTTTTTTTGTTAATACTTTATCATGATGCTTTATAGTGAGTATAGAAATAATTTGAGAGATCCTGCACATTATCTACGGTTAAACCCTCGAGAGCTTGATAAGTTGTTCATTGAAAACTTTCATGAATGGTTAGGAGCAAATTGTGAGAAATCTACATAGAATGCTTACGGTATAAATAGCATTAATAACATATATATATTTATTCCACTTTTATAGGTTTGGAATGGAAGGCTTGTTGTGAAGAGGTGAAGTGTCTTTCACATGGTTCAAACCGGATTGTGAAACAATACAAAAGTTTCATCATCAATGGATTTAGATTTCACACTAAATCCCGTGAGAGATTTAAAAGTACATAAAATTCAAGAGTTATTGTGACTTCATCAACTACTATTATAGCATTTTAGAGAGAAATGTTGACTATTATAGCATGATTAATGACATCATTGAGTTAGATTATTATGACAAGTGGAAAGTTATCTTATTTCTGTGTGATTGGGCTTATGTGAATAGTGCAAGGGTTATTAAGAAAGAGTAGTATGGATTTACACTTGTGAATTTTTCTCGATTAATTCACATTGGACAACAACTCATCGATGAACCTTACGTTTTTTCATCTCAAGTCAAACAAGTATTTTACTTTGAAGATCCTAAAAAATTGGATTGGTTTGTTGTTCTTTAAAACACACCTAGAGACTTATTTGATATAGGGTTAGATACCAAAGTTGATGTTGAACATGAAACTGAATGTTATCCTTTTACTGAATAAAACTTGGATGAAAATATCTTCAGTCCCTATGCTCAGTGGGTCCACAAAGATATTACTGAAGACATTTATGAAACATGAAATGGTGCATCTATAATTTGTAATTTGAGTGTTTAAGACATAATGTAGTAAATGATTGTATGTAATTAATACCATATTCGCTATTATATAATTATTGTATTCTAAATCATACATTATCTCTTGATTTAATTAAATCGATATGTTCTTTATTTATCATAGGTTTTGATTTTTTAACTTCTCAGTGTTTTTATATATGTTCTAAACTAATATATTTTCTATATTCGCTTTTATGATGTAGGGTAGCTATAATGCGGAGAAGTAAGTTGAAAGGAAAACATATAAGAGATATTAGTTCAGAACTGTCTGTGGCACCTGTAGATATTGGCTATAGACTAAATCCTTTAAAGGGAAATGAACGTATTGTCGGATCTAACTTCGTAACTTCTAACCCTTCAACTGATAATGGATCTGGCAATAGGGGAGGTCCAGGTTTAGATAGTACCCCATCAATTGATTATGCTTTAAATTTGAATGCAGGCATGATATACTTTAATTTTAGAATTCGAGTATAATGATAAAAGTATTGCGATTTTACAAATTTATTTTTTATTTGTTGTAATTGATAACAATGGTCAACAGAGGACCAGAGGTCGGACAACTTTGAAGGAATTGTTTACACTACCTCCTAACGAGCATATTGTAGTGTTTGTAAACTCTGATAGGCAACCAATTGGTGAAAAGGCTCAACTGTTGGCTGGATTTCTAGGCATGCTAGCCCGTAATAGAATGAAATTGCCTATTCATTATAAAACATGGCATAAAGTTTCAGAAAAAATTAAGGCTGATGCTTTAAACTTTATTGAGGTATTAGTATAATTAATTAGATATAAAAAATTTTTTATTTTACATTTTGTTTACTTATTCAAACTTTTCTTATTGTATTATTACAGTTAATATTTATACTTAAAATACTAGCTTCATTTGTGCTTAAGTCATTGGGAAAGAAATGGAAAGATTATAAGCATAGTTTGAAGAATAAGTATTTCGATCAAAATACTACTATAAAGGTGATGATGGAAAATCTACCCCGTAATGTGATTAGGTGACAATATGAATAATTAGTTAGATTTTGGTTCTCAAGAAGGAAGGTACTAGTTTATAACTTTGTATAGTAGAATGAAATGATGAAAGTGTTTTTATGGCTTAAGTTGGTAATATCTGTATTTCTATCATATACGCAATTATTTTTTATGACAGGAAAGAGAACAGATTGGGATTGGTAGCAAAAAGCAACAGAAAGATAGCCACACAAGTGGATAAAAAAGTTTTGCAAGAAAGCAAAAAGAAATAGTAAATTTATGATAATAAACTTATTCCAATGAATGAACTTTTTCTGCCGTTAAAAGGTAAATATGCAAATTAATAGTTATTGTTCTGTTATAATAGTTTTAATAGTCTCAATACATGATATTAAACTTATCGAAAGTTTTGAACTTAGTTGACACAGTTGATATGTATGAAAAAGTTATTGTTTACATATATTTAGGTAAAAATACAAATTTGTTGTTATTATTGTATTTTAACAGTTTGGATAGCTTCAATGCTTGATATTAAACTTGTCAGATTGATTGAACTTGGTTTCTACGGTTGATATAGGAGAAAAAGTTATCGTTTATGTCTATTTGGGACTATTTTGCATATAAAAGGCAAATATACAAATTAAACTTTTGGATGGCTTTCAACATATTGAATGGCTTCAATCCTTGATATTAAACCAGGAGAAAATAATTGAATTTGGTTTCCATGATCAATATGTGTGAAAGCCCAAAATGCTTTTATTGTTTGTGTATGTTTAAGACTATTTTGTTGTTAGGAGGCCAAAATATAAATACATGAGATTAAAATTATTTGAAATGTTAATACTTGATTGACAAGCCTAATATGCATGAATAAGTTGTGGTTGATATGTATCCTATCGAATAACATATATTTTTGTATACAAGAATGAGATGGGCGGTATAATTGGACGTGTGAAACTTTTTTGTATACCATACACACAAAAAGATGGATCTTACATGAATGTTGAAATACAAGAAATTGTGATAATTTGTATCATCTAGTTTAACATAAAGTAAATATTTACTCTTTTTAACATATTTTCAATTAATCATTAAACTTGATAGTTGTATATGACAAATTCACAGGAGAAAGCAAAAGAGAAAATGACTAGTGAGATTGAAGTAGCATTTTATGGTTCTTTCAACATGCAAGAAATGAAAAATCGGATATTCATAGAAGTTGCTGGAAAAGAAAGGCATGGACGGGTCCGAGGCCTTCGATTAGGTCCAATACCATCTACCTACTATAGACATAGCTCTTAGCAATTTATATTCTTAGCAAGTCAGTCTTCGCGAGACATTTCAATATTGAGAGGAAAGTTGCAAACTATGCAACAACGTTTTCAGCAAATGGAAGCAGAAAAAGAACAGAAGCATGCCAAAATTGAGGAAGAATGTGCTAGAATGGAGCAAGAGCGTACAAAATTTCAGTAGTTGCATTATCGATTCGATCATCTTATGAATTTTGTGCAACAACAATTTCCAAGAAATGATCGTGGTACTCCACCAACTCATGTATTATATTTAATAAATATTTAAATTTTTAAATATAAAAAAAGCTTACAATGAAGTATTAAAAATTGTATGGTATTATTTAGTAGGTTCTTGAGCACACTAGTGACCAATGTGAAAATTTTTTTTCATTAATTGGCAGCCAGCAAAATGTATGTAGTCATCCATTTCATACATTTTAATTTTTATTTTGTTAATGTATTAAAAATATTTGAATGTTATTATATTAATTATTAAACTTTGTATTAATTAGATGCATATTTAAACCTGAATTAAGTTTATATTAATTTTAGTTTTTGAATTTAAGCTCTTTAATGAAAATAAAATTTATTAACAGAAATTAAAAAAAAACATTTTACATAATGGCAGTGTTTGCGTTCAATAATGTCACTAAATGAATGATTTAGTGATGTTTGTATCATAAAACGTCACTAAAAGTAGCGGTGCTCTTATCAGCAAATGCTGTTAATTAAGTGACGTTTTTATACAAATGCTACTAAAGCAATGGTGTTTTTCTCATAAAAATACCATTAAATTAGCGGCATCTCAAAGATACAAATGCCCCTAATATAAAGGCATTTTCAAATACAAACATCTCTAAAGTAGCGGCGTCTTCAGTTACAAATGCCACCAAACCAACAGTGTTTTTCTCATAAAAACTTCACTAAATTAGTGGCGTCTCAAAGAAAAAAACGCTACTAATATAGAGGTATTTTCATATACAAATGCCTCTAAAGTAATGATGTTTTCAGTTACAAACGCCACTAAAGCAACGTCGTTTTTCTCATAAAAATGTCACTAATTTAGTGACGTCTCAAAGATATAAATGCCGCTAAAATGGTGACGTTTCAGATATAAATGCTACTAATATTGAGGCATTTTTTTGAAAATACCGTTATTTTCTGCGACGTGTATATAACCGGCATTCTAAGTGGCATTTTTCGCAAACGTCGCAAATCTTTTAGTGACATTTATAAATGCCGCTAAACGTTAAAAAAAATGCCCCTAAAAACCTAAACCCCCTAGTGTTCTAAACCTCAGCAACCTAAAAGTTTAACTCGAAATACATCCATGGCAAGGCATTTGCGATCCTTTTAAGCTAAGATTTTTGGTTTTTTAAATCCTTTTCTCATGCCATTAACATTTGATACATACACCTATTGAGTCGGTATTGATTGAAAATGGGCCCTGAAACTTTACTCATATTCTTTCAAATGATGCGAGACGAAAAAAGAACTAGTCATGTACGAATTCCACAAAGAGCAATAAGAGATCCTTAAGAACACCTGTGAAGAGACCTCTGATTAATTCAAAGCTAGCAGAAAAACATTTAGATCCTCAAAAATTGCAAGCATGAACCAGTTTCACTTCCATCAAGTTATAGTATACTTACTGCAGTTTAATGAGTATGACTTGCTTCACATATTCAGCTAGAATGCAGAGTGAAAGACCAAGATAATGCTGAAGCAAGAAATACTAGCACTTCAGATGAGAAACCATTGGGAGACGATGGCCCAAATAAAGTTTTTGAGGAACTTGTAAAATGCTTGGCCAGCATTTTCGTAAGAATGAGTTCAACAAAGAGAAAGTCTACTGTAGAAAGTTTTCTTTCCTTGTCAACGTTAAGGTCCCAAGAAAGCAATGAAGAGACAGAATTTGGGAATCCTTATGGTATTTGTTCAAATTTTGGAAGGAGAGATATCGTCCTATATAAGCATTTACTTTCAATTGATGCTGGCTCAATCAATCTAAATCAAACATCAAATTATTTATTTTTGCTATTCAAGTTGAAGTAAGTAATCTCTTATTAGATTAGTTTTCTTTGTTTGTTTAATGTATTCTAATGGCTTTAAAAATTCTAAAGAATTGTGATCGACTTATATAAGAAGTGTGATCCTTTTTTTTTTTTTTTACATAGCAAAAGGAAAACGGCAATAATACTGAACAATTGATTCAACATGACAATAGTTGGTCTGGGTGTTTGGCATATAGAAGGAAAAGACATTAGAGATCTCATCATTAACTCCATCAAGATTGGTTATCGCCATTTTGATTGTTCTAGTACTCTGGGTTTTTCTTTCTTTATATATATATATATATATATTTGAATTCACCTTGTGTTTTCTTTTCTTTTTTTTTTTTCTATTTTAGTTGAACTCTGGATATTATTCTTGATTGAAGTTCTTTAGTTTAAGTGTTGGAACAAAAATTGATTACGATAATTATGGGATGATAATTATTAAGAATATTTATGGAAAATAAAATGGTTTTTTGCTAAGCCGTTTTTATGTTTGAGTTATACTAGGAATTGGGAATTCATTCTTGATTGAAGCGCTTGCTTGAGGTTTTGTGATACAATCATACAAAATTTCAACTTCATGGAAAGTGTGGTGATACTATCATACATAAAATTTTACGTTTTTGCATTCAATTTCAATTGAATTCATGTGTTCTTTAAATCTGTTTTGAAATTCGTTGTTTTGACCTCTTTGTGGTTTTTGGATAAGTATTTGATGAATTCTAATTTGTTTTGAGTCAAAATTTTTTTGTTAAATTTCTAACTCATAGATCTTCAATTTTAAAAAAAGTTAGCTTTAAATTCAATCCACACAAGCACAGAAAATTCTTCAAAATCACGCCTAGACTTAGTTGACAGATTAATTCATTTTGAAATTCACAGTTTTGACCTCTTTGTGGTTTTTGGATAAGTTCTTGATGAATTCTAATTTGTTTTAAGCCAAAAGTTTTTTGTTAGATTCCTGGCTCATATATCTTTAATTTTGGAAAAAAATTAGCTTCAAATTCCATCCACACAAGTATAGAAAATTCTTCAAAGTCATGCCTAAACTTAGTTAACATATTAGTTCTTTTAGAAATTCGTGGTTTTGATCTCTTTGTGGTTTTTGAATCAGTTCTTGATGAATTTTAGCTAGTTAAGCAAAAATTTTTTTTATCAAATTCCTAACTCATAGATTTTTATTTTTGAAAAAAAATTAGCTTCATATTCTATCCAAACAAGTACAAAAATTTCTCCAAAGTCACGCCTAAACTCGGTTTCATCTAGCACTTTGAATTTTTGCATTTTTTGCTTCACATTTGAAGTTCAAATTTGTTCTTACTTTAATTCTTCACTTGTCTTAGATTTTGCATCGTGTACTTTGTTGCCATTTAAATTTAGTTCTAGGTCATGAAGTCACTATTTGTCTATAGTAGCTTTGTATTTTCGATTTTGCAAGATTAGTTGCACTTTACATTTAGTAAGTATTTATAAATTTTTTTAAAATAAAAAATAATTTATTATTAAGTATAAAAACTTGTTTTACCTTATTCAGCAGGTTTTTGAACACATTAGTGATCGTAGTGAAAAAAATCTTTTATCAAATGGCAATGCTCCAAGTTTAAGCGGTCATCAATTTTATACATTTTAAATTTTTGGTTAAAGTATTGAAACAATTTGAATGTTATTGTATTAAACTTTGTGTTACATACATACTGAAACAAATTATGTATTTAGATGTTTAAATATTTATAATATTCAATTTATAAATTTAAATTTTTTTTTATGAATTTAAAAATATTTATCTATTTTTTATTTAATTACAGTAATGAACATTGAAATAAATAAAAAAAATAAATTTCCTAATTTAGCGATGTTTGTAGTGAAAAACGTCACAAAATTTAACGGCGTTTGAGAGCAACGCTGTTAAATTTCTCCATTTATGCAATAAACATCATTAAGTTAGTGATTTTTTTTTCTAAAATACTGTTATTTTTTCTACGCAAATGTAGTTAACGTTTTTTTTTTGGCGTTTTTGACAAATTCTGTGAATCATTTAATGACACTTATAAACGTCACTAAATATAAAAAAAAGCCATTAAATACCTATTTTTCTGTAGTGTTAGTTGATGATTGCATGTATGATCAACAACAAATCCAAAGATATAAAATATGAATCTATTCATCGGCCTATAAATTAGTACATGATTTAAATTCTTGTTTGAATAGAGGCATTGCATTCATAGAAGATGAGAATGAAATGAAAGGGACGAGTAAGGCTATTTTTTTTCCCATTTAAATAAGGATAATAAAAAAAAAAAAGAAGAGAAAAACTAATAGGGTAAATTTCTGATCGTTGACGTGACTTAAAACGCTTGGGCTCATCTCAAATATAAACTGCAATCTGCAGTAAATGAACTTGAGAGGAACAGAATCTGATAAATTTATTTATTTTTTGAAATGATTAATATATAATGTAACGATCGGAAGCAAAATCTGGTGAGCAGTTTATCATGGATCTTGTAATTATCTTCCATATATCTTCCATATATCTTCCATAGTTCCCTTTCCTGAAATATACCATGGCACTAACTATATGTATAGCTTCAAAGGCATAGTAATACAGATTGGTGCATATTACATATATTAACGCAAATGTTTTATAAAAAAAAAAATAGCAATAGATCAAGTGTGATGTTGAAATGTAAATTTGACTGAAGTCATTGTCGAATTGTATCTCAGGACTCAAACGTGATCACATCGATCTGCCACCAAAGTTTGAGATCTGTTGCATGGATACGCTTTTACCCTTTCCAGTTGCTCGATTTGCGACGTAAGTCCTCAACGAAGGAGAAGGGGTGAGACCATCAGGCGCAACAGTCGTATTTTGAGTTCCATTCTTCTGTTGCATCCTTCTCCTGGCTATCAAACCTCTGATCCATGGAGTAACTTCCTCGTTGATCTTTATCATTAAGAAGAATACAATGCGGTAAATCAATATCATGCTGAATATCACACTCAGGTCGATCCATTTTGAGCGTCCCACATCAATTTGGAACACGTTTTCCAGGATATATTCGCCAGGAATTTTGGGAAGGTCAGGTGATTGATTCTCAAACAACAAGCCCTTCAGATCATTTTGGTATTGTCCCTGAAACAAAAATCTCTCTTGTTTTAGTCCTTGATGAACCAATATGACATCAGTTTAAATCAATCGGCCGGTTATTAAGTCCTAAGAATTTTACTTGCTATTTGATCACCTGTAGAGCCCAAAAGTGGAAGCTGATGTAGGACATTGGATAACGCCAGACAGGTTTTGGGATGTCATTTGGGAGTCTGAAGTACCCAGAAACAAGCATGAATATTCCCTGGAAGAAAGGCAACTTATGAGCTATATATATCAGTCATCAAAATGGACTAGGGTGAATATATATCCTTAGAGTTCTCAGTGTCAGAGGGTGTAAGCATAGTTTAAAGCTATGTAATTCTATTAAAAATTATAAGTGAACACTATAGGAAAAATGCAGAATATGCTGAAAAGAGAGAAACCTGAATCCCTGCTCCTATGATGATGCCCATGAGGAAATTGGGGACGATACTGGCTATGGCCATCATCAAGCTTTCAACCACAGTAACGCTTGCGTAAAGGCACAATACGAAGAATAAATAACGTTCAAAGCCCGGATGAAGACGAACCATAAAGTAACAAATAGTTCCAGAGATGAAGGTGATCATAATGAGGAATGGCATAGCTGAAAGCGTATTCCCAATAACAAATGAAGTTACACCATAGTGGCCATTTAACCTCTCTCTTTGGAAAACCTGCAAAAATCAGCCGGTCAAAATGTTGGAGCCACCATGGCTGGTAAGTTTATTTGTTTAAGCTTCAATTCATGGTCATGACTTACCTTCATGTCCTCTACAAAGGAAGGGAACCCACCAATTGACATGAATGTGACAAAACCAAACACAAAAGATGCACATGAACCCCTTGCCTGTAGCACAAGATTTAGAATCTTAAATCACTCTTTCAACGCTTGACTGAAGATAAATAAATATAAATTTTTCTCTTTATTGTGTCATATAATTAGTGAACTATCAATTTTTTTCCATTATATCTTAAAAAATTTTGCTCTATTAGCACTTAGTAGTCCAAAAAGTGATTCAACAAAGTTCTAAGAGATGTATTAACAGTACCAGAATTGCGTTGTAGCTCGTTCCAACATTGAGATAAATGGTTCCAATGCAGATAGTGACTACAACATATATTAGCAGTCTCAGCCAATAATAGCCGAAGTCTCTAGACATGTTGATGAATGAACGCTTGGTTAAAGTATAAGACTGCATAAAGAAACTAGCTTGACTACCTCCAGAATCTAGCACAGTTCCTTTCTGCAACATATGGAAAAAAAACTCAACTACCAACAGAATCCAATTCAAAGGAAATCAAGATTAATCTTTAACTGCGGCATGAGAAAAAATAAAGTTGACAAAATAATATATAGCTAGCACAGAGTTGCCTGGTGAAGTACTTACAACTTTGGATATCTCATCAACCTTTTCCTTTGCGGCATAGCATTGCTGAGATGTGCGGTAAAAGTTAATAAGAGTTCTGATCGCTTCAGCTGTGGTTATCTTCTCCAGGGGATCATCACTGGCCTCAAACTGATTATAAAGCAATTTGCAGCAGAAATAAGACATTCTGTGTTTAGAAGGCCCTTGTAGTAAAAACAGAACTCAAGAGTTCAAAAAATATATATATTTATTTTTCAGTCATATGTAGTGTACCAAAGTAGGAAGGAATACTAAACGATGGGAAATAAAGTAGATACCCGTAATTTCATGGATCCTTTTAGAGTAGCCTTAACCTTATCAAAGTCCGAATTGATACATCTGAGAAAATGATCAGATGGATTTCTCAAGGCAGGGCATGGAAATCCAGCTTGTGCAAAGAACTACATCCGCAATCCAAGAAACATTATGTAATTGAATATCCAAATCATGTCAAATGAAAGGAAAAGGTGAGAATTCTTGCCTCATATGCTTCAGAAGCCTGACCAAAATAAACAGTTTTGCCGCCAGAAAGCAAATATAACTGATCAAATAGCTCAAAGACTTCACTACTGGGCTGATGGACTGAAGCCACTACAGTTCTACCATCTCTTGACAGGCCACGTAAAGTCTGAGTTACAAAAAATGCCGAAGCACTGCATTGTATACAAAGTAATAAGAAACTATTGCAGGATAAAAAGAGGTTTTAACATTATACGTCGAAATCAAAAAGAAAAAGAAAAGAAAACAGCAGAACCACTGTTGTAGCCTACAAACAAGAATAAAGAGTTGCTATAATTTTGAAGTTGTATAGCCGCATTTATAGAACGAAGAAGAGGGAAAAAGGTGGCTTAGGTTTCATTTGGAAGCGCGGTTACACATATGTGTTCCGTGCTGTGCAGTTTTGGCACTTCAGAATGAAGGAAACCTTTTCCGTCATGCTTTCAAATGAATCTTTAAAAACTAAACTCTTTAGCAGATATACGATATACATTTTAAGGGTAAAACTTAAACAATATCTTTTAGGCCCTGCAAAATATTTTAAGGAAAAAAATATGAAGTTTAAACAAAAAAGTAAAGCTGAAAAACCAACAGCAAACAATGACATGCAGTTTACCAAGCCATTACAAAAAGTAATAAAGGAAAGATTGGAAAGTTAAAAAAAGAAAAAAAGAAAAAAAAGCAAAAACAACAGTAACAGTTTAGAAAAGAAAGAGCAGCTATTAGGCAGCCCGACAATTGAAACAAAAAGTAACGTCTATGCCTCCAGAAATAATAGCAGATATTAGGAAACAAATTATATATATATATATATATAGAAAAATAGAAAAATGGAAGATGATGGAGATAAACCTATCAAGTCCACTGGTTGGCTCATCAAGAAATAGCAGTCTGGGCCTCATCAAAATTTCAAGAGCTATGCTGACCCTCCTCTTTTCTCCTCCACTGATCCCACGCAAATGCCAATTTCCAATAACAGTATCAGCGCAATCTTGGAGCCCCATTTCCATAATTGTACTTTCAACGAGTGCGCGCTTCTCGGACAAAGGCATCTTATCAGGGAGACGGAGTCGAGCGGAGTAAGATATTGTTTCCCGAACAGTCAGTGTACCAATCAAGTTATCATCTTGAGTGACATAGGCCTAATTGGTTCAGAACACAAATTAATAAGATGAGTATGATAAGGACATAGCAGACTGTTAGGGGGGAATAAAGATTCAAGACATAACTGAAAGACTATAACACAAGATAAGTGCTCACCGCAGTCCCGAAAGAAAGCTTGGTCTTACGACCATTGAGAAGAATGGTTCCTGAGAGGAAAGCGTTAGCAGCCAAGCGACTGGAGAGTGCATCAAGAAGCGTGGATTTGCCAGAGCCCGAAGGACCCATGAGAGCGGTGAGAGTGCCAGGTTCAGCATAACCAGTCAGTCCTTCCAACACCTTCTGGGTCTCTCCATTGCTCAGAGTTACCATTACGGTCAGATCTTTCCAAGTGAGCCTCGCGGACACATCTCCCATAAACTCCGTGTTAGTCTTCTCTCTCCATAATGTCTCACTCAGAGGACTCAAACCCCCTACCACCATCCCGTTCCTTGCAGCTTGCTTATTCTCCTCTAGCTCCTTCATAACAGCATTTGCCGAATTCCTCATCTAATTATTAAAAGGAAAAGAACAAGGTAAACATAAGAAAATGAGATTCGTATGTAGAGGGGGCGATGAGATGAAGCGTGAAACGAAAGTCTCCAAAGCTGTTGAAACTTGAATGACTTTGTTAGGTTGAGAGAATCCCATGCAAAAGGAGCCTCATCCGCCCATCAACTTGCCTTAATTATTATTATTATTATTATTATTTAATTTTGGAGGCGTGCCGCAGCTGATAAGAAACGAACTGAAACTAGACTCCCATCTTCTTCGAGAGCATTTCTCAGTGTTCACATATCTCGGAGAATAACGAGGTGAAGGATGAAAGGTCAAAATGAAAATTAGAAAAAGAAAAAAAAAAAAAAAACCAAAACTCAACGAAAACAAAAAGAAAAAGAAAACGAAAAATGCCAGCACTGACGGTCACCTCACTCGTTTCTATCGAGCCATTAATTAGTTTAGGGGGTCGTTGGTAGAGGCATTTAATGGGAGAACAGACCCACATTAAACTTAGTGCTTCTTTTAAATGTCCTTGACAGAACATCGGAATATTTATGATGGCTAATGATAGTTAGATGGGAGTTGAGCAAATACTTGTTCGAAAATGAATTCCTACTCTTTTTATTTATTAGGTTAGCCTTCGTATTGTTGTTGATAAATTTTTTTTTATTTTTTTATTCATATTTATTGATTTTTTGTTAAAAATTTATTTAATTTTAAAAAATAAAAGATAAAAAAATTTTAAATAAAGGTTATGCATAAATATTTAAATTGATATCTTATTTCTAATTGATTCTATATCAATTTTTTTTATAAATCTATTTATATTAAATCAAGACGAATAAAATTTATTAGATGTTGATTGCTTTATCGTATGTATTAATCGACTCATTTTATTATAAAATTAATTCAATTAAATTTTTTAAAAAAATATGAAAAATAAAACAAATAAGGTGCTATGTGCATACCTCCATTAACATTATTTTTTTATAAAATTTATATAAAATTAAATAGATAATAAAATATATACATTTATATATACCATAGAGTAAAACACTCTAAATTTGCTTTTAATTTATTCTTGCTTTTCTATAAAAAAAAAATCGAACTTGATTTGAAATCTTTTTTTATAAAAATACATATATCGAATCAAAATGGATCGAAACCTAGTGAATATTAATTTTTTTTATCAAACAAAAATGTTACAAGTTAAAAATTTTTTGTTTTACCATCTTTATTTATGATTTTTTTTCAAATTTTATCTAATAAAAAAAATAAAAAAAGATGAAAAAAAAAGAGTGATAGTGCATTTTTAAATTGACTTTCTATTATCACAAAATATATTTAATTTAAAAATAAAAAAAATAATTGTAAAAAATCAAAAAATAAAAAAAATGAAAAAAAAAGTTAATAAAATGTGCCACAAAGATACCTCTATTGAGTTTAAAATATTAATTTTTTAACTTAAAGTTTTAAATAATAATTTTGTTAATATAATACATACATATAAATATAAAATTAAATATATATTTTTATATATATCCCAAAATGACTTGGGATAAAACATCTTAAACTCGCTTTCACCTCTAGAAATGTTTATTTTACCTATACCTGATGAGAAACTCAAATTTTTTTCCGAATAAAGATAGAGATGGGTCTTAAATTTTGGGAATGAGGATGATGATAGGTATGATTTTAAATTTTTTATCTTATACAAAGACAAGTAATATAGTACCTACCGTATATATTTTTTATATATTTAGTAAATAGATTTTTTATTAAATAATATAAATTTTATTTAAATGAATCAAAATTAATATATTTTTATTTTTAAAAAATATTAATATATTTATAAAAAATTATATCTATGTAAAAATAAAATAAAATGTAAAAAAATAAAATTTTGTTTTTATTTAAAGAAAGTTATAGGATAGGGATTGCTAGTATGCATTAAATACCTGCGAGGATGGGATAGATTTGAACCTGTTGAGTATGGATGGATACACAGGATAAGTATAATATAAAAATTTAGGGATAAGAATGGGGAATGCTCTACTTGTCTCAAACCCCACCTGTCTCGTATCCTACCTAGTGACATTCTTGTTTGCCTTAATGTTGTATTTTATGAAAAAACTCGATCCATCCCAACTCTACTCCAATTTAAAAAAAAAAAAAACCCACCCATTTTCAAATTAGGATGGATAAAAACTCATCGGATTCATATTATTTTAACATCTCTCTCAATTGACATCTTGTATACAAAATTTATCTAATTAAAAGTACAAAAAAGGCAAAATAAGAAAAAAAAACAAATAGGGTACTATGTAGATACCTCCATCGTCCTAATTTTTTAAGACAAAATTAATTTAATAAAAGAAACATAAAAACTAAAAAAGGGAAAAATTGGAAAAATAGAAAAAAAAAGGGATAAAAATGAGAATGAAGTTTATTAGGTAATATGCAGACATCTCAATTAAGTTTAAAATATTAATTTTTTAAATTAAAGTATTAAATAATAATTTGATTAATTAAAACATAAAAAAATAAAAAAATAGGGTGCCATGTGTACAAATTCATTTTTTTATTCAAAAAATGATCTTATTTTAAAAAAAGACAAGACAAAAGAAAATGAAAAAAAATTGGCAACATTTGCGATAATGATTTTTTCTTAAAAAACTTATATCATGGATATAAAAAAAACACACACACACAAAAAAAAAACCAAAAAAGGTATTACATCAACACTTTTGCTAATATTTTAATTTAAAAAGTTATCAAATTTTAAAAAATAGAAAAAATAACGACAAAAAGAAAATATATATTTTGGATAATCATATCAAATAGGTCATATATTAAGAAAGTTTAAAAATATCTTTAAAAATATTAAATATATTTTTTAAAAAAGTAAATAGTAAAAAAAAAAAAGTGAAAAAAATGTATAAAAAAATAGCCAAATTACTTAACACATGGCATACACTTGATATCGATGAGTCTTAAAAAGTAAATATAAAAAATTATTTATTAAATATATAAAAAATAAGAAATGAAAAAGTAAAAAAAAAAAAAAACACATAACATACCATCAGTTTCAAGTGAGTCTGACAAAAATTAAAATTCAAAAAAATCTTTAGTAAATATTTTTAAAAAAGTTAAAATGAACTAAAAAAAAACTAGAAGCATCACATGGCACCCCTTAGAGCTCTTGCACTATTAATCGTACATTACCAAAATTAATGTTTTAGATATTAACATTTTTTTTTATATCTTTCTTTAATAACATTTTCCTTTGTCTATAGTAGGCAAGTTTAAAAAAATTAAAACTTTAGCTAAAATTGATAATTTTTAGATACAATATGATGACATGATATAAAAAATATATATATGAAAGTGATACAGATTTAAAATTTTAGTCAAAATTGTATATGAGTTTGACATAAACAAAAAATATACTTTGTGATATATAAAATACAAAAATGATCGAATCAACACAAATTTGATACGATCATTTTTATATTTTATATGTGTTAAATATGAAATAACTATAATATGAATGTAAAAATTGTTAGATCTAGCTTTCGCTGTTAGGATATAACAAAATTAAAATTTTTTTTTTTTTTGTTCAATCAAAATAAAATTCTACCTGGTCAAAGTCTTTTTGGTTTTTTTAATTAACAAATTTTACTAATTTATTTTCGAGAGGCTCCTTTAAATTTTGTTTAGCTTAAGACAAATTAAATAAAAAAAGAAAAAAATTTTAAATATCAATATACTAATTAAGCTTTCAACATATTTTACATTGATCAACATATTAATAATACTTTTTTAATATTATATATGTATCACAAATGTATTTTGATTTTAAATTCAAAATTTAATTCAGTTGATTTAAGTAGTCATTTTAAAAGATAGTATTAATAGTTCTAAAATTCGAAATGTAACACATGCACAATCTTTTTCACAATTCCATGCCATTACCATATATGTAGAAAAAAAAAAGGCATTTTTTTTGTTAAACAAGCCATTTATTATGTTACTATGAAGAATGTGATAGGAAACAAAATCAAATGAAAATAAGAGTATTAGAGATTGAACATTTTAGTGCAGGTGACATAAGATGTTAACAAAGTAATTAATGAAGAAGCTCCCACATGGACTTCATCGACAAGGCAATTAGGTCGACCAATGACAATCATCTATCAATCAAGAATGATTGTATAGGTAGGCATTTTTAGGGATAGTAACGAAACAAATATTCATTATTTTTTAGATATCTGTATTTCAATTCGTTTAACATTTATAATAATTAAATCCGTTTAAATATTTGTTTAAGTTAGTATAACAATCCTAATTCGAAGCTGTTTAAATAATCATTATTCGTTTAAATATTCAAATTTGTTAAAATACTAGTTTATTTAATTTTTTTGTCAAAATATAAAATAAATAAGAATTTAATTTAAAATTAATTTTACTTTTAATTAATAATATATAAAAATTATTTGGCAAGGTTCGAAACCTTCCATAAGTATAAAATTTTACATATTTTACATATATAAATAGGCAATGGATTCAGATATCCATTATTATTTATTAAAATTTAAATGGATATCCATGAGATACTATCCATATCCTTTTTGAATCCAGCACGGATAATAAATTTCCTATTTGAATCCATTAATTATCCATTTATAACTCTTCGAATCTGATATAAATGTATTGTATAATGATATTTGTTTATTTACTATCCATTACTATCCCTAGTATACCCATCACTCAATTGACTAGATGAGGTGATAATGATTTGGATCTATCACGTCCCGAGATTGAGACATAACACGGTCATATTACTTTGAAGTAAAACCCTAAAGCAATACGAAGCCTAATCCATAACCATTGAAAAATTCTCAACTAAAATAAGATTCTCAATAAGTAAAATAACTAAATAACAAGTCTCTAAAGGTTCAAAGTCGAGTATTACAATTAAAAGAAACAATACTTCATAAAATCCTAATTTCTAAGTAGTTCTTTAATGCTTGATTCTTTTAGCTCCTATCAAGACTAATCATACTTATCATTTATATCATTTGTAAAAAAAAATAAAATAAGGAATACAACTCAGTAAGTAAAGGCTTACACACTTTATCGAATCAACCATTATTTTCATATGTACTATATAAATCATTCCTAAAAATATTTATCAACCCATAATGTAAAAAATAGTTCAAAAATCAACATTCTATCAAGCATTTATAGATCATAAATCAATATAAAAACATGTCACAAAATCATAGATCATTTTATAAAAATCATTCATCACAAATCATCATTATCATTCATTTATTGTTAGCTACGGTCATTGCTATCACTTGTGACATTGGTCGTATTGACAATTTCATCCTCATAATTATTGCTAATTATTATAACCCACTAGCCAGGGCCTTACACTAACTACTATAATTAGTTAGCAGGGTCGTATGGTCATGTCTATGCTAACTACTATTACTCATTAGTCAGGGTCGTAGAACTAGTTCTAGTGTTGATGATCCCACTTTCTAGGGATGTAAAACATAGCTATCATAAAATCATTGTTTAAACTTAAATCGTTTTTTCATTTCATTTATAAGCATGATCCAACGTTTATATAGAGAAATACAAAATAATCACACACTTGATTCTATTTTCATACATTGACAATAATTAAATAAAACATTCATTCACTTAGAAACATACATATACATAGATTCAAAACAAGCAAAATGTGTGAGATTCTACTTACCTCATTCTGATTCCATCACCTAGTTTTTTTCCCTAAATAATTAACAGCCTATTCAAGATAATTTCAACATAACAGTAATTAATCAACCTACTTGAGACCATTTATGCCAAAATAATTAAGTTAGACAAGAAATAACTTGAGTAAATAATTCTAATAGCCTGCCTTACTTTCACTAAGATGACCATATCTAAAGATATCTAACTCAGAATTAAAATCTTTGTAATGATAGAAACTAGACTCAATAAGCTTTCTAACCATATATGGCCCATTTTGTGATTCTTTATGGATTAATTATAATGATTTTTGTAATCCAAGTCAGATGCTGCTGCTAGATAGCTTGTATACTTTTTAATAAAAATTACGTATTTATTCATAGGAAACTCCAAATTTAATTTGTCTTGTTTCATTGGAAAGTAGACTTAATAAGCTTTCCAAACATATATGGCTTAATCTATAAATCCTTGTATAAAAAATTAAGAGGAATTTTGTAATTCCTCCTTACTGCTGCTATTAGGTAACCTACATGTCCTTAAGTAAACATTAAACTACTATTCATAAAAAATTTAGAATTGACTTCCATTTTATTTCATTGGAAAGTAAATTCAACAAGCTTTCCGACGATATATAATAATCATCACAGTATTTAATCCTTTAATACAAAATATAACCTTAATCTATCATTGCAAACACCAGGGTTCATACAAAACAAAAATTTTCCTTTCTATTGCCATCAAATTTTTGTTTTCTATTTTTACAGTAATAAAATCACATTACCAACTTTCTCAACACTTAATTAGACCGTAATTAAAGTCTAACTTATTTGCCCAAACTAATCTTGGAGAAGGATAATGGAAACCCTAAAATTTTAAAGTTTCTTGATTACAAATTACACATCAAGATTTAACAACCAATACTCTAAAATTGAAAGAAATTATTTACTCACTTCTGACGAACAATTTTCCTTGCAAATTTTGTTGTTACCTTTCACTTAGAATCCTTCGATTTATCTTTTCTGGATAAGAAACAGAGGAGAAATAAGCTTGTATTTTTCTTTCAATTAGTTGTCGATTGAAAATTGAATAAGTTAACCTTATTTTAAAAAATTAGGTTATTTATTAATAGGTCATTTGTAATTCTCATTCTTTATTAAAGAGTCCTTCCATTTATAAAAATACTTAAAAATAGTCTTTTTTATGGGTATTACGTTTTCCCCAACTATAAAAAGTTTCATCATCAAAACTTGATTTACCTTTATTTTCGAATAACTGAAGATGTCATTTCTTCATATCATCTTTCATTCCCCAAGTTGCTTCTTTTGGTGTATGATTATTCCATTAAACTTTTATAAAGGGAATAATTATGTGCCTTAAAACCTATTATTTTTTATCAATTATTCAGATAGCATATTCTAAGTATGTTAAATCTTCTTAAACTTCTAAAGGTTCATACTCTACCATATGGCTTGGGTCAGAGACATATTTTTTCAACATGGACACATGAAAAACATTGTGCACACTAGATAGCTGAGGTGGCAAGACTATCATATATGCAACTTTTCCCATTTTATTCAGAATTTCAAATGGTCTTATACAACGTGGGCTTAACTTTCCTCACTTCCTAAATGGTATAGCACCTTTTAGAGGTGACACATTTAAAAAGACATAGTCCTCTTATTAAAATTCCAACTCCCTTATCTTCTTATCTACCTAACTCTTTTAACTATCTTTTGCTACTTTAAGTCTCTCCCTAATCACCTTGATCTTTTTTATAGTCAGTTGCATGATTTTTGACCCCAAAAGTTTTCTCTCATCAACATTGTCCCAACATAAAAGGGATCTACATTTCTTATCATACAAGGCTTCAAAAGGAGCCATCCCAATGCTAGATTGATAACTGTTATTATAAGTGAACTCTGCTAAAGGTAAGTAATCATTCCAACTACCTTTTAGATCAATCACACATGCTTGAAGCATATCTTTTAGAATCTATTCATTCTCTCTATTTATCCATTCGTCTGAGGGTGAAAGGCTGTACCAATTTTAAATTTATCCTTATAGCTCGCTATAGGTTTACCCAAAATTTAAAGATAAATCTAGAATCTCTATCTAACATAATACTCATTGAAACTTCATACAATTGAACAATTCATCCATGTACAATTATGCTAGTTTATCAAGTGGAGTAGTCAACTTGATAGGTAAAAAATGAGCTGATTCAGTAAGTCTATCAACAACTACCCACATCGTGTTATTCTCTTTCGATGACCTAGGCAATCTCATCATAAAATCCATAGAGATGTGCTCCTGCTACCATTCTGATATCTCTAAAGGTCGCAACAACCCTGATGGTCTTTAGTGTTCAACCTTAACTTGCTGACACACTAGACATTGGGACACAAATTGAGCTATTTCACATTTCATGTTATTCCACCAAAAACTTTCTTTCAAATCTTTGTACATCTTAGTGCTTTTAGGATATATAGTGAATCAAAACCCATGTGTTTCCTTTAAGATCTCTCGTTTTAGCTCAAAATCATTTGGTATGCATAATCTGTTCCCAAAGCATAATGTGCCATCCTTGTAAAGTTTAAACTCTCGCCACAAACTATTCTACACATCTTCTTTGATTCTATACAACTTACTATCTTTTTTTTGTGCCAATTTTATCTTTTTGATCAAAGTTGGTTGGACCAACAAACTAGCCATAACAGCACTCTTTCCTTGAATAGTCACCTCAATTGCTGCGTATCAAGTTTCTTCAACAATTTTGGTTACGAAGTAATCAAAACAGCCATACTCCCAATGGACTTTCTACTAGGAGTATCAACGACTACATTAGCTTTGCCTTGATGATAATTGATGGTCAAATCATAATCATTGATTAGCTTCAACCATCTCCTTTGTTTAATGTTCAACTCTTTTTGTATGAATAGATACTTTAAACTCTTATGATCTGTATAAATTGCACAAAGCTCCTCATACAAATAAGGTTTTAATATTTTTAAAGTAAACACAATGGCGACCAATTCCAAGTCATGAATTGGATAATTTTGTTCATAGGGTTTTAATTGCCTAGAAGCATAAGCAATTACCCTATCATTCTGCATTAACACATAACCCAACCTTTTTTTGGAAGCATCACTATAAATGGTAAAATTACCAACATTAGAAGGTAGGGTAAGGATAGGTGCTGACACCAATCATTGCTTTAACTCTTGAAAACTCTATTCATATTCTTTAGTCCATTCAAATTTCACTCGATTTTGAGTTAAACGAGTCAATGGCACAGCAATTTGAGAAAATCCCTCAATAAATCTTCTATAATAACTTGCCAAGCCTATAAAACTTCATACTTCTGTCACATTTGTTAGGTAAGAACAATTCACCATTGTTTCAATCTTTTTTAGATCAACTATAATCCCATCTTTAGAAATAACATGGCCAAGAAAAGTAATACTTGTTAACCAAAATTCACATTTGCTAAACTTTGCAAAGAGTTGTTTATCCCGCAAGATCTATAATACAATCCTCAAATGTTTCACATATTCCCCATCACTCTTAGAATAAACCAGAATGTCACCAATGAAAACAATAACAACTGATCTAGATACTGTTTAAAGATTTTGTTCATCAAATCTATAAATGTAGTAGGTGTATTTGTTAATCCAAAAGGCATAACCAAAAATTCATAATGGCCATACCTAGTTTGAAAAGCAGTCTTGGGTATATCATCTACCTTAATCTTTAACTGATGATATCTAGATCGTAAATCAATCTTTGAAAAGAGCTTTGCTCCTTGTAACTGATCAAACAAGTCATTGATTCGAGAAAGAAGAATTTATTCTTCATAGTCATTTTATTTAACTCATTATAATCAATGCATAAGCGCAAACTCCCATCCTTCTTTTTAACTAACAACACAGGAGCTCCCCATGGTGACACACTAGGATGAATGAACTTTTTCTCTAATAGTTATTGAAGTGGTACGTTTAACTCACGTAACTCAAACAGAGCCATACTATAAGTAGGCTTAGATATTGGTTTAGTTCTAGGGATAAGATCAATTTTAAATTCAATTTCTCGATTAGAAGGTAGGCTAGGCAAGTCCTTAGGAAAAAGATCAAAAAAATCCCTAACAATTGAAATATTTTTTAATTATAAGCCTACATTCATTTGAGTATCTTTCACATAGGTGAGGTAGCCTAGACACCCTTTCTTTAAAGATTACATGGCACTTAAGATTGATATAATCTAACATGAAGGGCTCTAATGATCACCTTTATATACAAGTTCTGGTTATCCTAGACACTGAAGCACTACTCTTTTTTTATAGCAATCAATAAATGCATGATGTATAGATAACTAAGTTATCCCTAAGATCACATCAAATTCTAGCATCTTTAATTGCACCAAGTTTGCTAGTAGTTCACAACCCCCTATATGTACAACAAAATTCCTATAAATAGTATCAACACACATAATTTTTCTTATAGGAGTAGCAACATATAAAGGCTTATTCAATTTCTCAGGTTCAATATTCAAAGATGTAGCAAACTTGACTGATACAAAGCTATTAAAGGCACCGAAATCAAACAAAACATTGGCATTGACATGATTAATGGAAATCGTACCTGTCACCACATTGTCACTTGCATTAGCATCCTAAAAAGTCAAAGTGAAAACTTGAGCATTTTTCTTTTATGGTTGTTCCGTCGATTTAGTTTTAACAACATCATTTTTCTTGTTTGCATAGTTCTGTGCAATATGCCCATATTTCCCACATTCAAAGCAAACTCTTGCTTTCTTAAGACATGGTTTAGAATGAAACCACTCGCAAAAATCACATTTCTCGAGCTTAGTACTAGATTTCATCCCTCATTTCTTACCTATGTTTCCTCTTACATTTTTTTGGCAATTACTTTGATCTCCCTTAAACCTTGGGCATTTCTTATCACCCTTTTCTTTTTCATATCTTTTCATGCTTGACTCAATCTTTAATGCTTGCTATAACACATCCTTGTAACTATCAATAATGTGAGAAGAAAAATGAGACCAAATGCTTGGCTTCAACCCATGCTTGAATCGTATTGCCTTATTCTTATCCAAATCAATAATACGAATGCAAAAACATCTTAGCTTGTTAAACTTGTTGACATACTCCAGTACAGATATATCATGCTTTTACTGTAATTGTAGAAACTCATTCTCCTTTTCCACCTTCACTGACTCTGGAAAATATTGATAAAAGAAAATCTCTTTAAACTCTTTCCAAGTCTGAGGCTCCCTTGAATCTTCAAATGTGGGATTTATAGTATCCTATTAGTCCTCAACATTTCCTTTTAGTTGAATGACAGCCAAGCTCAATTTTAAATCCTTAAAGATTCGCATCACCTTAAAGGGTTTTTCCAACTCTTTAACCCAAGCTGCTGCAACCAAAGGATCAAGGCTACCTTCAAACTGGGGTGGGTTAACCCTTCGAAATCATTCATAAGTTATCTCATGTTGTTATAGATTTTCTTGTGTTTGCTATTGTTGTTGTATCAAATTAGACACCACTTGACAACCCTAGCTAAATCATCTTGCATTACATGAGCATTAAGAGCGTTTCTAATATTAATTTGCTCATCTCGAACATTAGTGGTTTCTGATTCATCACTTCTCCTGTCAATTCTTTTTTTTCAACCAGCAAGGTCTACCAATGTCTCATTTCTACCACGCATTCTCACCTAAATTAGTACCAACAAAATAGTTCAGAAGTGATCAAAATGAAATAATCAAATCTTATTAGCATAAATGTTAAAAATACTTAAGTTCGACACTAATTATAATTTGGTTATTTCATTTCTTAGATCTTAAACTTTTGTTCTATACCACTTTATGTCATGCCCCGAGATTGAGATATAATACGGTTATATTATTTTGAAGTAAAACCCTAAAGCAATACAAAGCTTAATCCATAACCATTGAAAAATTTTCAACTAAAATAAGGTTTTTAATAAGTAAAATAACTAAATAACAAGTCTCCAAAGGTTCAAAGTTGAGTATTACAACTAAAAGAAATAATACTTCATAAAATTCTAATTTCTAAGTAGTTCTCCAATGCTTGATTCTTCTAGCTCCTTTTTAAGACTAATCATATTTATCATTCATATCATTTGTAAAAGAAAAGAAAACAGGGAATGAGCAAACCATAACTCAATAAGTAAAGGCTTATACACCTTATCAGATCAAATATCATTTTTATACGTACTATATAAATCATTCCCAAGAATATTTATCAACTCATAATATCAAAAATAGTTCAAAAATCAGCATTCCATCAAGTATTCATAGATTATAAATCAGTATCAAAACATGTCACCAAATCATGGATCAATTTATAAAAATCATTCATCATAAATCATTATTATCATTTATTTATCGTTAGCTACAGTTGCTATTATAACCCATGACATTGGTCGTATCGATAATTTCATCCTCATGATTATTGTTAACTATTAAAACTCACTAGCCAGGGCCTTACCCTAACTACTATAACCTATTAACAAGGCCATATGATCATGTCTATACTAACTACTATTATTCATTAGCCAGGGCCATAGAATAGCTCTGGTGTCGATGATCCCATTTCCCATGGATGTAAAAATGTAGCTATCATAAAATTATTTTTTAAACATAAATCATTTTCTCATTTCATTCATAAGCATGATCTAATGTTTATATAGAGAAATACAAAATAATCATATGCTTGATCCTATTTTCATACATCTAAAATAATAAAATAAAACATTTATTCATTTAGAAACATACATATACATAGATTTGAAAACAAGTAAAATGTGTGAGATTCTACTTACCTCTTTTTGATTCCACCACCTAGGTTTTCTTCCCAAATAATTAACGGCCTATTCAAGATAATTTCAATATAATAGTAATTAATCAACCTATTCGAGGCCACTTATACCAAAACAATTAAGTTAAACAAGAAATAACTCGAGTAACTAATTTTGGTAGTATGCGCTACTCTCACTAAAATGACCATATCTCAAGATGTCTAACTCAGAATTAAAATCCTTTTAATGCGTTAGAAACTAGACTCAATAAGCTTTCTAACCATGTATGGCCTATCTTGTGATTCCTTGTGGATTAATTATAATAGTTTTTGAAATCCACTTCAGATGCTGCTACCAGATAGCCTGTATGCCTTGTAATAAAAATTATGTATTTATTCATAGAAAACTCCAAATTCAATTCCGCTTGTTTCATTAGAAAGTAGACTCAATAAGCTTTCCAAACATGTATGGCTTAATCTATAAATCCTTGTACAAAAAATTTAAGAGGAATTTGTAATTCCTTCTTGCTGTTGCTATTAGACAGCCTGCATATTCTTATGTAAACATTAAACTACTCTTCACAAAAAATTCAGTATGGAATTCCATTTATTTCATTTGAAAGTAAATTCAGCAAAATTTCCAATAATATATAATAATCATCAGAGTATTTAATCCTTTAATACAAAATATAACTTTAATCCATCACTATAAACGCCAGGGTTCATATGAAACAAAAATTTTCCTTTCTATTCCCATCACATTTCTATATTTTTTTTACAGCAATAAAATCCCGTTACCAACTTTTCAACACTTAATTAGACTGTAATTAAAGTCTAACTTATTTGCCCAAACTAACCTTAAAGAGGGATAATGGAAACCCTAAAATTTTAAGATTTTTCGATTACAAATTACACCTCAAGACTTAACAATCAATACTCTAAAATTAAAAGAAATTATTTACTCACCTATGATAGACAATTCTCCTTATATATTTTGTTGTTACCCTTCACTTAGAATCCTTCAATTTGTTTTTTTTTGTATAAGAAATATAGGAGAAATAAGCTTGTATTTTTCTTTCGATTAGTTGTCGATTGAAAACTAAATAAGTTAACCCTATTAAAAAAATTGGGTTATTTATCAATAGATCTTCAGTATTTTTCATTCTTTATTAAAGAGTCCTTCCACTTATAAAAATACTTAAAAATAGTATTTTTTTACGGGTATTACATGATCACATTGGACTTAATTCGATTTTTCAAATAATGTATAATATCATAAATTTTTAAAATTCAATTCGAACCAGATTCTATCAATTTGATTTGGTTCATCAATTTTTAAAATTTAATTTTTTATACATTTTTAATATGATTTTTAATATATTTAAATAGATTTAAATGAAGCTTAAATAACATGAATTAAAGGTTGGAAATGAGACTAAAATAAAACTGAAACTAGGTAATAAAGACAACATGACGAAACAAATATATTAAAAATGAACCTAAGGTCTAAATGTTAAGAAAAGTTAAAAGTTATGAATGAAACCTAAAATCTAACTTCAAGACATTAAAATGTAGTTGAAAACAATCAAATAATCTATAGGAAGTGACCTCCTAAAATCAAACATAGAAGGCTACAATACATAATTTAAAAACAGCAAGTAGAAATTATGAAAATGGAAAATGAGATGGCAACAAAGCTTGGAAAATTAAAGGCACGAAAAAAATATTAAGCATATGAGTTTAACATGAAAGTAAAGTAAATTAACAACCAAACTAATAAGGACAGCAAGCTTAACAAAACTAAAATTAATGAGGCTGATTTGAATCGAACTTGCAACACGATGTAAATGAAAATAAAAAAGGTAACAATGGAGTCAAGTCATTTGAAGCCCTAATGATGAGTGTTCATCCTTCTAGCATTCAAAGACCACTGTTCTTTTACATTAACAAGCTCAAACATAAAAGGAAATAAAGTTGAAAATTAAAGGAAACCAAGCTGGAAAAACAAAATTTTGAAAGATGAAATTTTATAAACAAATTGTAAGAACAAGAGTTGAAAATATAAAGTGTAAGCTTAATGCATGAAATGTAAAGCTAAGTAAATAAATGAAAAAGATAGAAAGATGGAGCCTAAAAGCTAACCAACAGGACTAGCAAGACTATTGCCTGAAGTTGGCATTAATGGTAGTAGAAAAAGGAAAGAAAAAAAACTAAAAGGTAGGGTCCCTTTTTACAGCCCTTAAAATCTTATTTACAATTTGTTTCTAGGTATTTATACAACCAATGAAAGGGAAAAATGGCCATGTTAGCCCTTTAAAAGTTGGAATGATTAGTATTGATGTCGAGCTTTGAGTTGAGGGTCAAAATCCTAAAATCACAGGAAAGGAAATAAAGCAATTAAGGGAAAGACAGAGAGTGTTTTCGACCTTTATGCTCCGACACTCAAGTTAGAGGTTGAAATTAAGAAGGTCAAAAAGAGAGAAAGATAAGGATGAAGAAGAAGAATGCGATTGGACTGATAGTACTTGGATGACTTCTATTTATAGATGAAAGGTGAAGGTTTTGTGAGGTAAAATGGTGATGTAGTCAGGTTGACATAGCACTATACATGTCAAGTCATCTTAAAAGTCAAAAATATCTCTGGTTATCTGCTGATAGTCCCTAATGAATGGAATGACTAATATGCCCTTTGGACCTAAAAATACCCTTAACATTTTATCCTTTCATCAAATAGTTTGAGTATCAAACTAGTGGGTGCTTGATTGAACCATTTTAGTACGTATATTTGCTAATTCAACCTCAATATTATTTTAAAAAGTTATACCTGAGACCCAATCTTACATTACCAAGGTTAAATGTCAACAAGCCTGATGTGGCATTTGAATAAAAGAGGTTTGTGACACATGTTGTTGAGTATATACATGATTGCTTTGAAGTATGTCAACCTAACACAAGAGTGTAGGTGCTAAGTTTAATCTTGAGTGTGGGCTTGAGGTTATTTGCATGGTCGATCCATCATAGGGTTATCGAGGTAAGTGACCTTATGTCAAAAAGGCCTGAGGTTAGGTTAAGTAATCTTGCAAGTGACTATCGATGTGGATCACATGTCTAATGTAAGACTTGTGTTTTTTCTTAAAGTTTGATCTCCAAGATTCATGGTAGTCGATCTGCTCAATAGGTTCACTTTAGGTTTTGCAACTGATTAGACTTGTCTTAATAGGTGAAATGATTGATTTGCCCTTTAGCTATTTAAAATCGCATTTAATGAGGAGATAGTTATTTGGATGATAAAAATCTAGAGCGGGAAAGGTGACAGGTTATGCCCAATAGTCATCCAACATGTGGCATAATTTGGATTATTCATTTGATCTAAATGTTAGCTACATAAAAAACCTCTTAAGGCCTTCATTTTTTTTACTTTTTTACATTTTTACTCTTAAATCGACTTGATTTTTTTTACCTTATAATTTTCAACTTTTTTAAATCAACATTCTTTCCTTTTTAGTTCAGTATGTTTTCTTTCTCTTTTATGATGTCAAGTAGTGCAAGCTTTAGGGGTTCAGAAAGTTATAGGGTAGTTTCTAAAGAAGGTCAGCTTAACAATGGAGATGATGATAACAGGATCTTTCTAATCATTACAAATAGAGACTACAGCTAAATGGCATACTAGTTGAATCCAATGTTTGAGAAATAGTAAAAGAAAGATAATGCCTGTGCTAAAGGAAAACGAGTTTATTATAGTATAAATGAGCTTTGTGATGCCATTTACTTTAAGCTTAAGAACCCTTTCTATCTTATATCTTAGGTCAGTCTATCCTTTTTGTTGACTTTCTTTTTTTTTTTATTGTTCTTCCTTTTAAGGTTCAGCTTTCTTAGCCTTAAGTTCCTCTTACTTCTTTTTGTTCTTTCTTTATCTACTCTTCCTAAGTTAACTTTCATTAACATCCATCACTATTTTTTTCTTATTGAGGAGTCTTCTTGTCTCTCTTTATCTTTTGACATTATGGTACCTCCACCATTACTCCAGCTTAGAATCTTGCACCTACTTAAAAGTTTGAGTCTTTTGACAATACAGGCTCTAATGATGATGAAGGTTCTGAAAGAGAGGCCAACCAAGCCAAGAAAGGTAAGGACGATGAGGAATCTTCCTCAAACTTAGAGAGCCTAGCTCATGTCCCTTTCTTCACTCCTTATTCCTTAGGTTTGATTCTTAAAAATGTGATGAAAAGCTTGAAGGGCAAGGTTAACCCTGAGGACTATCCTAATATGTATTCTACTCATCATGTCCATTTTTTGAGGGTCAACTTTAGCAATCTAAAAGAGGGGTACAATGTATTAGTATCGATAACTGAGAACCAGGTCACTAATTCATTATAAAGTCACCAACTTCGAGTGTATTAGGATTCAATAATGATCGGTTTAAGGTTTCCTTTACATGTTTTATTTG